>NW_026652276.1:317209-363555 GCF_009828535.3 Hylobates moloch
CCCCTCACTCACCCCTCACTCACCCCCTCACTCACCCCTCACTCACCCCTCACTCACCGACTCACCCAGAGCAACTGCCCATGCTGCACACTCCAGTGCTGGTGAGTGCCCCATGCAGGTGAACCATTGTCTCTTATACCATATTTTTACTGTAGGTTTTCTATGTTTAGATGTGTTTTAGGTACACACACACTTGGCACTGTGTTACAACTGCCTACAGTATTCAGTAACACGCTGGGGTTTGTAGCCTGGGAGCACAGGCTCTGCCATACAACCTAGGCGCGCGGTACGCGGTAAGTGCACTCTGTGACGTTTGTACAATGATGATCTTGCCTCGTGACGCGTTTGTCAACGCATCCCCCGTCGGTGAGGGCTGCGTGACTGAAAGGTGACGTAAGTGAGCCTTCTTTGGAAGGCATCCCCTTAACCTGGCTGGCAGTCGGGCTGTGTTTAATCCTGCAGTGGCTGTACAATTCCTCGAGGGTCCTTGTTTTGTCTCCCTGTTGTGGAGTTTCTCCGAGCGTGCCTTCCACAGCCTGCGCCTGGGCCCTTTCCACTCCCACCCAGGATGTTATGCTGGAGCCTGCAGGGCTGGGAGGGGAAGCAGGCTCCAGCCTGTGAGTTGATTTAAGCCCTTTAGTGGCCTGTGTCCCTGAGCTGTGACCTTCATACGTGTCCTTCCCTTTCTCCTCCCTGCTTGGGTGAGACAGGAGACTGGTGGGGCTGGAGTGGTGAAATGCCCTTCCCAGCTGAGATGAGTTCCTGGTGAAGTCGGCTTCGCTGCAGAGCAGGCCTGGCCTTTGCCTGGAGAACGCTCTGGGCTTATTTCAAGGTGGTCACCTCCCCCTCCTCATCCCAGAGACATGAGGTGATTTTTTTTTCTTGGCTTTTCATGGGGAGAACCTGATGGGGTTCCTGGAGGTGAAACCTGTGAAAATGTAGGACCGCAGGAGATTCTCACTCCTGCCATGTTCAGCCTCCAGCATTTTGTCCAAATCAAGTTCCCACCAGTTCTGTCCCCTGTAGACTGTAGATTCTGCTCCACGTGAGCTGATCTCACTGCTATTCTCTGTGGCAGGAGAGACATGTGTGACCTCATTTCCTTATGGATCCGAGAAAAGTTGTTGATTTTCACTTCTTTCAGTGTTTTTTGCTGCTGTTTTAAGGCTGTGGTATATGACTCCTAAGCTCTTTACATGTGAGAGTTGAAACCGGAAGCTTACTCCCCATTATTTTTCAGTTATTGCTAGCATGTGGGAAAGCTACCCGTTTTAGTAATTGGCCATCTTATCAAATTCACTTGTAGATTCTAATAGTTCTTCAGTTGAGACTCGGATTAACGAGGTAATCAAACATAACATTTGCAAATTATGTGCACCCACTTTATGTCCTTTTTATATTTTATAGAAATACTTGCTGTGTTCCTCCATCATGATTTCTGTTTTTCCCCTGGGCATGCAGCTCCTTCCTTTTCATGGTTGATAAGTTGAGGGCCTTGGTGTCACTTTAAAACAGTTCCCTGCTGGTATGCCTTGTCAGTGGGCTAAAACCTAGTATGGTGTTCCTGGACGGCTCCTCCCCACCTGGGACAGCCAGCGCAGGCCACCCAGCCTCAGCTCCCATGCACCCTATTGTACCAAGCAGCAAGTGTCCCTTTCTGTGTGTGCCTTGGCAGGAAATACCGTGTCACTAACACAAAGAGATGTGAGGGTGGGAACTCCAGGAAGGAGCCGTCCCCAGGTCCCTGTGGGTGCATTTGCCCACTTCCTGTCCTGGGTTCCCGGGCCGCTTGCCGGGAGACAGAACAGTCTGAGCCTCCACGTCCAGGTGAAGATGAGTCGCCAGCCAGCCTCTAGGAGACAGAAAAGGACATGCCAGGGGTGACCAGAGGGACTGCTCTGGAGAGAGAAAGCATTTAAGATGTGCCTGGCTCTGTGGTGTTGCCTTCCTCTGCTGTAGCTGGTGGAGGAGGCCTGAGGGTAGAAGCCGCACTCGTCACTCCGCCCAGACCTCTGGCCAGTCCCTCTTTCATAAAATTCACCTAACCTCCAAAGCTCCTTCCAGCTCCGAAATTCTGTGATCTGGGCTGTCATTGTCTTTTACTTTCTTCTGAGAGATGATCTTTCATAGTGGAACTACAATTCCCAGAATGCACCGTTTAAAGTTAGCATTCACTTCCTGCAGAGCCATTAAGAGCCAGGTGCAAACATTTCCTGTCAATTGGCAGAAAACAACCTTGAGGAACCTTGACGAGTGTCCGGAGTTTAGAAAACTTAGGGATGGGTAAGCCTACTTTCAGTGTCTTGGGCCAAAACATGAAAATTTAAATTTCTTGCAGGAAATTTAAATTTGTTTTTGCATTTTGGTTGAGATTTTAATAAAAGAAAAATGAAATCAGAAAAGAAATGCCTAGAAAAGCCTGTCTGGTTTATTTAAAGAGGTGGAAAGTGACAAATAGACTAGGTCCTTTATAGTATTTTTTGTTTCATGTTTAAATTTATTTTTCTCTAACGAAGTATAATTTACAGAGAGTAAAATACACAGATATTGAGGTCACAGTTTGATGGATCTTAACATATATCTAGACTCACGTAACCTGATGTTTAGATTCTAAAATTCTCTTACTGGTCGTCCAGATTCTAAAATTCTCTTACTGGTTGTCTGGATTCTAAAATTCTCTTACTGGTCGACCTCGTCCTCACCCCCACCCATGCTTCAGTGACAACAAGGAGGGACAGTGGCTAGGATGCTGCCACGTTCCGCGCAGCCTGAAGTGGTGGAGGGTGCAGGGGGAGCGGCCCCAGGAGCAGGTTAACCTGGTGAGGTGCAGCGTAGCCAGAAGGAGGCGCCGCCACTGCTTGTTTACTGCCCGACCTGTTGTCCGTGTCCAAATTAAACTCCATTAAGATTCAGAGCAAATAACAGCAAGCCGGGAGGGCGACAGGACGGGAAGTATTTCTCACAGCCATTACATGGTCACAGCCATAAGCCTCCATCTAGTTGCTTAGCCGCGTGCTCCTTCCTTTCCAGTCAGATGTTATTTTTTCTACTCAAAAGCGTTTCTTCTGAATTTCAGAGCCATCTTAGAATTCTCTAGTTTTTTAAAAAGAAATTGCCACATAAGCGCTGCGTCCTGTCCCCAAGTGTGGTGTGGGCCCCGTGCCCCCAAAGTGCTGCGTCCTGTCCTGTCCCCAAGTGTGGTGTGGG
The DNA here is from genome assembly GCF_009828535.3 of Hylobates moloch. Lineage (NCBI taxonomy): Eukaryota > Metazoa > Chordata > Mammalia > Primates > Hylobatidae > Hylobates > Hylobates moloch. The sequence goes on from NW_026652276.1 coordinate 320,417, forward strand.
CCCCGTGCTCCTGAAGCAGCAGCCGCCTGCAGGGTAGCTCCTCTCCAGGGCCCGCGGGACTTGCTTCCCTGACCTGGCATGCGCGTAGCAAAGTCCACTTAAAAGCTCACTTTTAGCCAGAATTTTTGAGGCAGACTCTCCCGACCTGCTCTTACTGGGACACCATCCCCCTGTGCAGGCGCCACTGCTTACCCACTCTGGTGGGCCTCTCTGGTCCTGATGCCAGGGCTCGCCCTCAGCTCTCGTGCGCCTGCACCCGCCCTTCTCACTGATGTCACGGGTCCCCTTCCAAGCTGCCAGCAATGCCAGCTGCTGGCCATCTCCAGCCCACCCATCCCTCTCGTCTCACTCTCATTTCCATCTCTCTTGGGCTAGTCGTCGAGGCAGGGTTGAGGCAGAAAGCCCGGGCCACGTCCCTCCTTCTAGATAAAAGGCCCTGGCCCATCCAGGCCCACCTGGGGGAATAGATGGTCCAGTTCAACTTGACCAGACTTCAGATAAGCCCAGTTCTTCAGAGGAGCCAGCTGTGCTCACCTGTCCTTGCCAGCCCCCTGACCGAGTTCTTCCAGGCGTCTTATGGCAAGGGCTCTGGGCTGCTCCGGCTGCAGGACTGGGGCAGAGTGTGTCCCCGGGGCGCCCTCCCTGCTGCCGGGCCAGCCGGGCTGGGCCTGTGTCTAGAACCAGCTCCCCAGCATCCTGAGAAACGCAAAACCTACTCAGAAACACGGCTGAGGGCAGCGAAGAGCTCTCCTGATGTGTTGGGAACTGTGGGCTTGGGGCGCGGGGATGTGCTGGGTGGCCGCCAGTGGCGTCCTCACTCCCACCTGGGAGAAGAGAGGAGTGGAGAAGAGAGGTGGGAGGTGAGAGGCACCGGGCAGGGCGCTGTGTGTGGCTCCAGCCCTCTCTGGCCGTCTGCACCTGCCCCAGAGTATGCGACTCCACGCCACAGTGGTGTCATTTGTTTTAATTTGAACAGATGTTTAGAAATTGGGATATTTTAGCCCAAAATCAGCCTCTGGCTTTTCTCGAAATATTAGATCTGCAGTAGGGGCTGCAGCTTGGGTGGCAGCAGACCCTGGGGCCAGGAGCCGAGGCCCTGAGCTGTGAGGCCAACCCCACTCCCCACCACATGCCCTGCTCTGGGGCTGCCCAGAACCCTGTGCTGCAGTAACGTAGTAAACACTCTTGGGATTAAATGCTTTGAGTTTTTTTTAGTTTTCTGCTTTTTGAAATATTAATTTCTTTGGGGAGGTTTTTCTTTATAACATTTTTATTGAGGTATAATTCGCCTAAGTGAAACACAAGCTCCTAGGTGTTCCCGTGGTGAGTTTTGGCAGGTGCAGGTGCCTGTGCAGCCACACCCACGTCCAGTGGTCCACGTTCTCCTTTGCACTCCCCTCAAGCCCCTCCCCATCACTGTTCAGATTCCCCCACCCTCCATCCATTTTGCCTGGTCTCAAATTTCATCTAATTGGAATCATAGAATATATACATTTTTGTCTGTCTTCTTTTAGCGCAGTGTTTTCAAGGGACACCTGATTCATTTTCATTTCTAGTCTCACTGTATTGTGATCAGACAGTAGACTTCTTTCTGCTTTCTGGAACTTACAGGCTTTCTTTGACCATTTAGAAGGCCAGTTTGCATGACTGTTCCAGAGGAACTTGAAGAAGGCATTCCCTAGTTGTTTGTTTTTGTGTTTTTGTGGTTTTTTTTTTTGAGACAGAGTTTCACTCTTGTCACCTAGACTGGAGTGCAATGGTGCAGTCTCGGCTCACTGCAACCTCCACCTCCCAGGTTCAAGCGATTCTCTTGCCTCAGCCTCCCAAGTAGCTGGGATTACAGGCATGTGCCACCACGCCCGGCTAATTTTTTTTGAGTTTTTAGTAGAGACAGGGTTTCATCATGTTGGTCAGGCTGGTCTTGAACTCCTGACCTCAGGTGATCCACCCGCCTCAGCCTCCCGAAGTGCTGGGATTACAGGCGTGAGCCACTGCGCCCGGCAGTATTCCCTAGTTGTAAGCTACAGAATTCAATATGTATCAGTCAGAACTACCTTATTAATTATATTATTTGGGAATTTTGTTTTATTTGTATTCGTTCAGACTTACAGGTGAATTGCAGTTTCATTTAGTTTCCTTCTCGACATCTTCGTGTGTCATCAGTAATTTCTGCTTTATAGATGTTGCTGTGCTTGGTGCATGAGTATCCTTCACGGTTACGTCTTCATTGTGCATTCTGCCCTTCATTCAGAAGAGCCGTTCTTTGTCTAGTTCCATGCGTTTTACGTGATGGTAAGATCGGGAAGCCTGCTTCCTTATTGCTTATTGCCCAGCTTTCTGGAATGTCTCTCTGAATTGCTTTATTTTAGGTGCATCTCTCATTTACAGCAAAAGAGGTGAGGGTCTTGCTTTGTGGTCCAATCTGAAAAGCCCTTTTTTTTTTTCCCCTCAAGGCAGGGTGTCTCTCCAGTTGCCCATACTGGAGTGCAGTGGCGCGATCTTGGCTCACTGCAGCCTCAACCTCCTGGGCACAAGTGATTCTCCCCACCTACCCTGCCAAGTAGCGGGGACTACAGACACGCACCACCATGCCTGGCTAATTTTTTTGTATTTCTAGTAGAGATGGGGTTTCACTATGTTGCCCAGGCTGGTCTCAAATTTCTGGACTCAAGCAGTCCACCCACCTTGGTCTCTCAAAGTTTTGGGATTATAGGTATGAGCCATCATGCCCGGCCCTGAAAAGCTTTTTAATATGTAAGTTCAAGCATTTTTAGTCTTGGTTCTGTCATCTTATTTTATATTATGCTTGTTGTGTTTTAGTTTTTTTTTTGGTTTGTTTTTGTTTTGTTTCTGAGACAGGGTCTCGCTCTGTCACGCAGGTTGGATTGCAGTGATGTCATCTCGGCTCATTGCGACCTCTGCCTCCCAGGCCCAAGTGATCCTCCCATCTCAGCCTCCTGAGTAGCTGGGACGACAGGCACGTGCCACCACGCCCAGCCAATTTTTTGTAGTTCTGGTAGAGACGGTTTTGCTATGTTGCCTGGGCTGGTCTCAAACTCCTGAGCTCAGGCGATCCGCCCTCCTCGGCCTCCCAAAGTGCTGGGATTACAGGTGTGAGCCACTGCGACTGGCCCAGTTTTTAAAATGAAATCTTCTACTACTACTACATTTGTAAGCCTCTGCGGTGTCGGCTCTCAGGGACAAGACCAGCCGGGGGTTCTGCCCCTTCAAGGGTCCTGTGAGTTGAGTGTCATGCCTGTACGACCCGGCATCTACCACCTATAACCAGTTTTTTTTTGTTGTGTCTATAACCGCTTTTTTTTTTTTTGGCTTAGCACATTCAGTGTTTACGGAGGTTTCTTTCCACATCATTTCCCTGTGTCTCCTGATGACATCCAGCTGCTGGTAATGTCCTCAGGAAGAAGACATAGAAACAAAGCTCCCTGCGTGCTGAGAGTTGAAACTCCATTCCCGCACTGTCGAAAAGGTCTAGAGAGTGAGTTTCTTACGTAGTTTAATATTTTCTAATAGCCACATTAAAAAGGTAAAAAGAAACAAGTGAAATCGATTTTAATAATATTTTATTTAACCTGATACTATCTAAAAATTATTTCAACAGGCAACCACCGATAATATAAGATTATGGAATTATTTGAAGACTTTTTGGACTGAGTTTTCGGAATCCAGTTTGTAGCTTGCACTCACTGCACGTGTCAGTGAACCAGCTCATACGCCTGCGATCTGGAAGGATTGTTGTGGCCAGCCATAGCATCCTTGCCACTCACCTTTCCTCCTCATGCGCCTTCTACGTGTGACTAGCATATTCTGCCACAGAGCGCGGCTGTGGAGAAACACTAACCCACGTTCTGTCTCTGTAGATGTGTGGGTTCTGCACCTTTCACAGAAATGGAATTGCAGAATATGTGCTCTTTTGAGCCTGATTGCTTTCACATGGTGTGTTGTCAAGGGTCATCTGAATTGCAGCTTGTATTAGTACTTCATTTTTATGGCCAAATAACATTTCATTGTCTGGATATACTGCAGTTTGTTTACTCATTGGTTGACGGACATCTGTGTTGTTTCCACCTTGGGGCTGTTGGGAATGGTGCTGCTGTAAACATTCATGGGCAGCGTCTTGTGGGGACAGGTGTGTCATTTCTGCTGGGTACGCATGTCTCCAGGAGTGGCAGTCCTGGGCCACTGCTCCACGCTTAACCTCTCAAGCACATGCCAGACAGCCTTCACTAGGCTGTGCCAGTTCAGGTCCCCATCAGCAGTGTGCCAGGCGTTCCCGTCCTTCTAACTTTGTTTCCGTTTTTCTATCTTTTATCTCTTTTTTTGGACTCATCTCTGTCCTCTGTGTTCCGCTGTTTGTTTCTCCCTGCGCTCCTTCCAATCTCCACTTCGTTTGGGTGGTGGCTGGATTTTTTTTCTTTTACTTTCTGGACTTCTGCCAGGTCACATTTCACCTTCTCTTTCCTTGCCGTTTCTCTCCTGAGTTCTTACATGTTTAGTTAGTGGTCTTTCTTCATGGAGCAGCTTCATTCAACTACTCGGGAGGCTGAGGCGGGAGAATCACTTGAGCCCCAGTGGTCAAGGCTGCAGTGAACTGTATTCATGCCACTGCACTCCAGCCTGGGTGACAGAGCAAGACCCTTTCTCTTAGTTTCACCTTTGCCCCATCAACATTTTGCAGTTTGTTTTACTGCTCTTGTTCACACTTGGTGTCTTGTCACCTTTTGTCCATCTCTGAACTCAGGCAGTGTCTTATAGTCCATTAGTCCATTGCTGGAGAAGCAGAAGGTCTTCAGGGGGGCAGCACGCCTTTTTCTTTCTTTCTTTCTTTCTTTCTTTCTTTCTTTTTTTTTTTTTTTGAGACAGAGTCTCACCCTGTCACCCAGGCTGGAGTGCAGTGGCACGATCTTGGCTCACCGCAACCTCTGCCTCCGGTGTTCAAGTGATTCTCCTGCCTTAGCCTCCCTAGTAGCTGGGACTACAGGCACCCGCCACCACGCCCCACTAGTTTTTTATATTTTTAGTAGAGACGGGATTTCACCATGTTGGCCAGGCCGGTCTTGAACTCCTGACCTCAGATGATCTACCCGCCTTGGCCTCCCAAAATGCTGGGATTATAGGCGTGAGCCACCGCGCCCGGCCGGCAGCACCCCTTTCTTTCGGAGTGGTGCATTACTTCTCGATGGCAGGTGGTGGGTAGCCCTGCATGGAGGCCAGCCTGGCCCTTCAGCACCTGGGCAAACACCTGGGGTGTCCTGGGCGGACGCGTGGGGTGCCCTGGGCCTGCTGTTTGCAGGAGCTCCCTGTGGCAGAGCGGGGGCCAGAAGAGCCTCCAGGGCTCCCCACTCCGCCCCAGGCCTCTGAGCCAGGCCAGACCGTGAGGCTTCTCCTCAGGGGCCACTGCCCCAGCTCCCAGAGGCCCCTCCTGTCCTCCAGCGAAGCACTGACCTGCCACTTCTCACAGCATCCGTATGTGTGTTTTGGTGGCTGTGGCTTGTTATCTGTGACCTATTTTCCCTCAAAATCAAGTTCAGGGAAAAGGTTTTTTCGTTATTATTATTATTTTTTTAATTCTTGGGAGGGAAGGTGATAATATTGTTACTTACCTGAGGGTCCCCCTCGGAGACCCCCAGAGACTCTGGTTTTAAGGGAAGAAAGAGTAAGATCCCTTTCTGTGTCTGTCTCTGGCCCCATCCCCGTGTCTCTCTGGCCCTGTCTCTCTCTGTCTCTGTGTCTGTCTGTCTCTGGCCCCGTCCCGTCTCTCGCTGTCCCTGGCTCTGTCCGTCTTTCTCCCCCATTTAAGGAGCGCCTCCTCTCCGGTCCCCTCTGAGGAGCGCTGGATGGAGGACAGGGCCTCCCGGAGAGGACTCCACGGTGGGTGGTGGGAGGGAACGACCAGGGGGAGGCAGAGGGGGCCGGTGAGAGGCGTCTGCCAAGTGGATGAGGGGCCGGGAGAAGACCCCGTGGCCGGGGAAGCAGGAGTGGGGAGGGCGGGGGCTCGCGGGCCGTGGGGCGCGGTCGCTGTGGTCTGTGGAGGGGCTGGCGAGGCTCCCGCCTGTGCTCTTGCTGGAGGTCTTGAGTGAGCCCCGTGACGCCTGCTAGGTGAGGTGGCAGCCGGTGAGCGCGCCCAGCCGCCCAGCGCCGCCCTGACTCTCCGCCGCTCCCCAAACAGGGCGCGGTGGCGTGACCCTGGCGCTAGGGGGCGAGCGCGGCCCACCCGGTCCCGCGGGCGCAAGAGAGGGCGGAGCTGCGGCGCCTGAGGCGGGGCTGCGCTTCCGGGGCGGGGCCGGCGGAGGCTGGAGGGGGCCGCCCCGGAGCAGAGGCAGGACTTGCGGCGCGCGCCCCTCACCCCAGCCCGGGGCTGTCCTGCCCCGTGGGGACTGTGAAGGCCATGCCCGGCGCCGCGGCCCTGGCGCACCTGTTCCACTGGGACCCTGGGGGGCGCCGCCAGGCCCCTTAGCCTCTTCCTCGGGGCCCTCGGGACCCAGGCGCCGGTGGTGGCCTTGCCGGGGACTCGGGCGTGAGGGGTGGAGATCGCGGCCCTGGTGCAGCAGCTCAGAACCTGGACTCTGGATCGCTGCTCCCCAGCGCCCAGGGTGCCGCTTCCCACAGGGTTCAGCTCCCATGCAGGCTGCGCTCGCCAGTGGAAGTGGGTCCACTCGGTCCCAGGAGAGCCAGAGCCCCGTGGCAGTCGCTGTGGGGTGTGTTCCGCACAGGCCAGAGAGCTGGCTCAAAAACCTGAGATTTGCAAAGCCTTTCTTTCTTTTTTTGAGAAAAATCTGTCCCCAGGCTGGAGACATGGCACAATCGGTTCACTGCAACTCTCTCCCTCAGCCTCCCGAGTAGCTGGGATTACAGGCGTGCGCCACCACGCCCAGCTAATTTTTGTATTTTTAATAGAGACAGCGTTTCACCATGTTGGCCACGCTGGTCTCAAACTCCTGACCTGAGGTGATCTGCCTGTCTCGGCATCCCAAGGTGCTGGGATTACAGGTTCAGTGAGCCACTGCGCCCTGCCCAAAGCCTCTTTCTTTTCAGTGCTGAGCTAGATAAAGTCTACCAAACTGAAAGGTCTCCAAGGCTATAGCTGGCTGTCTGAGAAATTATGGTGTTTGTTTAGCCCATCTTGGGACTTGGGCTATCCCAGGTAACTGAGTTTTGCTGTTAGAAAATCAGCACGTTTCACACCTCCCAAGGTTCTTCTCTCATTCTTCCTTTTCTCCATTGACGGTAACTTGTCTTCTCAGTTGCTCAGGCCAGAAACCTCCATTACCGTTTTCTCTTACATGTTTCACATCCAGACTATCAGCACATCCGGGTGGCTCCGATAGATCCAGAATCTAGGTCCTTTCCATTGCCTCCACTACAGCCACCTGGCCCAGGCCACCCTCCTCTGCCACCAGGGTTTTTGCCATTGCCCTCCCTGGCTTCCTGTGGTTGCGATCAGAGACCTCGTCCCTCCCACTCAGCCTTCTCGAGGGCTTCTGTCTGCTCAGAGTCAAAGTCACGGCCCTTCCGAGGGGCGAGGATCTCTTTCCCCCGGCCACACTGGCCTCCTGTTCCTCCCCAGCAAGGCCAGGCCTGCGCACCCAGGACCTCCGTCTCTGGCACTTCCACCTGGTCTGCTCTTCTCCAGGGTAGCTGCAGGGACCCTGATCCCCTGCCTGGTCTGTGCACACTTCTCAGGGAGGGTGTCCTTGTCATTTTTGGGTAGGTTTTCACAGTGCCCCAACAGCCCCGACTCCCATTCTGCCTCATCTCCTAATGTACATTCAGTTCTGCATCACTCACTCATTTCTTGTGTATTGTCTGCCCTCGCTAGGATTATGCTCCGTAGGGATGTGTGGCTGTCCCGTTAGCTTCTCCCTGGAAGAGTGTCCAGCACGTTGAATGATGAAAGAATGACAGATCACAAGCCTAGTTCCAGAGGCTGTCACATTGGATTCAGAAGCTTCTATTCCTTATTTCCATGAAAGATTGCAATGAAAATCTTGATTTAAAAATTCTCTTATTGTCTAATTAGGAAAGTTTTATTAAAATCCAAATATTCCCATCCTCACCTTCCTACATTTCACAGGGAGTTTGAGGAGGAAATACTGATAAAAAGAAATTTTTAAATCATCATTTAAAAAAAAACAAAAAAGGAAATACTGAAAGACCACAGGCCAGTCTGGAAAAGGGACGGACTCTCCCACCCTCCTGCCCCAGGGCACCTACGTTTGCCCTGTGCAGCCAGCAGGCAGAGTGCTCATCACCTGCCCTCCACCCGCGGTTCTCACTCTGGGCCCCAGGGCTCGGCCACTGGGCCAGGCCACGTGTGCGGCCCTCCTCAGTGCCAAGCTGTTCTTGGATGTAGTCTCCTCCACCCCCAGAGCCTTTGCTTTCCTTTCCCCAGATCTTCTTTTCCCAGACTGCCTGGAACTTATAGTTCAGAAGCTGCGATGGTTCCAAAAACTCCTGTCCCTGTCAGTCTGTCTTCTGCTTGCATGGGCCTGGAGGAAACGGGGGGGTCAGTCGTGATCCTGTCCCCATCAGCCGTCTTCTGCTTGTGCAGGCCTGGAGGAGACACCGGGATCAGTCCTGATCCTGTCCCCATCAGCCGTCTTCTGCTTGTGCAGGCCTGGAGGAGACACCAGGGGTCAGTCCTGATGCGCAGGCCAGTCTCTGTGCCTGGGCATCTGTGGGCTCCGTAGATGAGGCTCGTGCAGCCACAGAGCTGCTTCTCTCCCTGCTGCTGCTCCTGGGTGTCAGTGTCCGTTCTGTCAATTGAAGCACTGAGACTTGAGGGATAAGCAGGCCTGGGAAGCAGGTCTTTGGGATTGCCTCTGGGGATCAGTCCTTCTCTTCCAGCACCCTTGGTGGGTGGCACGCAGTGGGGCTTTGCTGTGGTCCCCGCACAGGTCTCCCTTAGAAAATGAGTAAGAGCAGGGCCCGTGCATCCAGCCAGGGCGAGGGTCATGTGAGTGAATCCTGAAAAGCCGCTCGGGAGCACCCAGTCCTTGCTGAGCGAGGCAGGAAGCAGGGGTCCCTTTGAGTTCACCCAGCAGAACAGCCAATCCAGCCGCACCTCCCTGCTGTCCTGTCACTGCACCCCCACCTCAGTTCCAGGCCTGTGGCGTCATCCTTCACACTTAGTGGGATGAGAGACTGAACCCCCACAGGAGACCTCCTAAAGGGGTCTCCTGGCCACTACACAGGCTGCTGTGAAGCCCCAGCCCCTCCTCGGGGAAGCGGGATCTTACTTCCTGTTTAAACCCCGCCTACCCCTGGGCTCCTCACGCTCTACCTGCTCTGAGACCCTGCATCCCCTTTTCATTTTCTCCCTCGTGCTCTTTGTCTCCTTCACACACTCTTCATGCCAGGGCACCATGCCTCCCATGTGAGCTGCTTTCTGCCTTGCTGTAGGACATGAGGCCTCTGGCTTTGCTTGCGCCCCGCCTGGCCCCTCTTGGATCTCTTTTTTCTGCGGGAACTGCAGAGGCTTCTGAGGCTGGATCTCTCAGTATGACATTTACAGTTGCTTGACCATTTTCTCCCCCTCTTGACAGGTCCCCCAGGATTAGCTGTGGCCACCAGAAGCAAGCATCGATATGGAATGTGCATCCTGCTTAAAGCTCAGCAAGGCGTTGTTGGAGGGAGGCCACTGACAGTCTCATTCCTTTGTCCTCAGAGCCCCCCAAGATGAACCCAGTGGTGGAACCACTGTCCTGGATGCTGGGCACCTGGCTGTCGGACCCACCTGGAGCCGGGACCTACCCCACACTGCAGCCCTTCCAGTACCTGGAGGAGGTTCACATCTCCCACGTGGGCCAGCCCATGCTGAACTTCTCGTAAGTTGTCTCCCTCCACCCCACCCTGCTTGACTCGTGGGCCGCCTAGGTCTCTGAAAATAATTCCAGACCGATCAAAGACAAAGGCCAAGCAGGAAGGTGCAAAAGGAACTTGTCCATCTGTTTCAGAAAGGTGTCCTCTTGCCCGAATGTGCAACTGAGACACAGAGTTGGTAAAAATGATACTTTCTGGTTCTGTCATAGTTTTGGAGATATTAAGCTGACCACCAAATTACAGGCTTGTTAATCCAAACATAAGAACAAATGCACGTACTTAATTTATGTATCAAAATTAATCACTGTGGCCAGTGCGGTAACTCATACCTGTAATCCCAGCGCTTTGGAGGCTGAGTCAGGAGGATCGCTTGAGCTTAGGAATTGAAGACCAGCCTGGGCAACATAGTGAGACCTTGTCTCTACTGAAAAGTAAATATTTAGCCAGGCGTGCTGACACATGCCTGCAGTCCCAGCTACTCAAGAAACTGAGGTGGGAGGATTGCTTGAACCCAGGGAGGGCCAAGGCTACAGTGAGCCGTGATCCAGCCTGGGTGACAGAGTGAGAACTTGCCTCAAAAAAAAAAAGAAAAAAATTAGTCACCCAGTATTACTGAAAATAATAGTGCGTGGTTGTATTTTACACATACCCCTGAGCTATTTGGGGTCACAAGGAAGCTGTTAGTATGTGGTTCTCATATTCTTACCATACAAGAAAGCAAAAGCCCCTTGAGGTCCCTCAGTCCCCTTCCCACCCCTCCACCCCACAGTTGGAGAAATTGCCTGCTTTCAGGGAGATAGCAGTGTGGGCCTGTGAAGTAGAGGGGAGCCACCAGGGATGGGGAGTGGTTGAAGTATCTTTATTTTTCAATTATAGAAGTAATACACAGTTTTTTTAAAGTTTAAACAATAAAGTATAAAAAGCAAACTCTTCCTTCCTCAGTCTCCATTACACAACTGTATGTTAAGAATCTTATTAAACCAACTTGGTACTATTTGTATAATGCCTAGCAGTTTCAGAACGGGGCTGGGCACCTGGCTCTCGGACCCCCAGCTCTGAGACCCTCCATCCCCTTTTAGAAGATCTCCCTGTTTTTAAAAATATCTCATACCTTTTTATATTATTACTGATTGAATGGATGAGATCAAAGTAATATATCTGCACATAAACCAAAAGGTGAGAATTCTGGGTAATACAAAATAACCCAGAACCCAAGCAGTCTTTTTTAAACTATAGATTATAACCCACGAAAAGGTCAGAAAGTCAATTTTGTGACTAGCATTTGAAGAAACATGAACCAGAGTGGAAAATATATTTCAGTAAATGTGATGGTGTGTGTGTGTGTGTGTGTGTCCTAGAATACGGTGTAAATGTATTTCTTCGTCGGGGTCATGTTAGCATGTACCATTCGAGAAGGTGTAGCACCATCACTAGCCCAGCAGAAGTTTATCTTGGCCCAGTGCGGTGTCTTGTGCCTGTAATCCCAGCACTTTGGGAGGCCAAGGCGGGTGGATCACTTGAGTCCATGAGTCCAAGACCAGCCTGGGCAACACAGTGAGACCCTAAAAAATTTTTTTTTAATAAATAAGAAGTTTGTCTTGGCCGGGTGCGGTGGCTCACGCCTGTAATCCCAGCACTTTGGGAGGCCAAGGCAGGCGGATCACTAGAAGTCAGGAGTTCGAGACCAGCCTGGCCAATGTGGTGAAATTGTGTCTCCACTAAAATAAAAATACAAAAATACAAAAATTAGCCAGATGTGTGGCCAGGCGCGATGGCTCACACCTGTAATCCCAGAACTTTGAGAGACTGAGGCAGGCGGATCACCTGAGGTTGGGAGTTCAAGATCAGCCTGACCAACATGGAGAAACCTGGTCTCTACTAAGATTACAAAATTAGCTGGGCATGGGGGCGCATGCCTGTAATCCCAGCTACTCGGGAGGGCGGAGGCAGGAGAATCACTTGAACCCAGGAGGTGGAGGTTGCAGTGAGCCAAGATCACGCAACAAGAGAGAAACTCTGTCTCAAAAAATAAATAAATAAATAAGTAAATTAGCCAAGTGTGGTGGTGGGCACCTGTAATCCCAGCTACTCAGGAGGCTGAGACAGGAGAATCACTTGAACCCAAGAAGCGGAGGTTGCAGTGAGCTGAGACCATGACAAGCCTGGGTGACAGAGCAAAAAAATAAATAAATAAAGTTTATCTCTAAGAATCATAGAGATGGATTCCCTGTAGAAACTCATAAGGTTGGTGAAATGATAAATGAGGCTTTGTTTTTTTTTGGTTTGGTTTTTTTGTTTTTATTTTTGTAGAAACAGGGTCTGTGTTGCCCAGCCCTCTCTCGAATTCCTAGGCTCAAGAGATCTACCTGACTGGTATCCTGGAAGTGCTGGGATTACAGCCTTGAGTCACCATGCCAGTGAGTTAGATTTTAAGCCGTGGGTTTGTGCCCTCAGTTCACGATGCAGGTGCCTGTCTTTTACTGTTGAGAATTTGCACTAATGATGAAGGGTGATAAGAAACCATACCGTAACTCAGCACCTGTTCTGTTTTTTACCTTTGGAATTGATTAGATTCTTACACGAGAACATAGCTCAAAAGAGAAAGATTGTGTTAGGGTGAGGTTTACTGCCAGGGAGTGCTGAGGGCTGACACTGTGTGAGGCCTGGGCTAACGGGCCTAGGGCAAGGATATGCCCTGAGGTGATTAAGAACAATCCTGTCGTCAGGAGCTGAGGGTCAGCAGGTAAGACAGACACAGCCACAATGAGCAAGGTGGTGGAGGAGGCAGGCAGTTGTGTGGGCATGGCTGGAACAGCCCGTCTTCAGGAGTGGAGAGTCAGCAGGTAAGACAGACACAGTCACAATGAGCAAGGTGGTGGTGGGGGCAGGCAGGTGTGCAGGCGTGGCTGGAGCAGCCATCTGGAGGGCAGCCTGGACAGTCCTGGCATCCACGCAGCCCACGCCATCTTGGAGGCCAGTGCCTGGGCTTCCCATCCCCAACTTCCCGTTCAGGTTCAACTCCTTCCACCCGGACACGCGCAAGCCGATGCACAGAGAGTGTGGCTTCATCCGCCTCAAGCCCGACACCAACAAGGTGGCCTTTGTCAGCGCCCAGAACACAGGTGAGGCCCGGCTTGTGGGGTGGGAGTGCTGGCCGTGGGAGGCCGCTGCTTGCATTCTAAGCAGGGTGCAGGGATGCCCATGTGCGACCCTGCTGAGGCACGTGCTGGTGGGGACCGTGGGGATGGCCCTGAGTGTTGAGAGTGGTCGTGGGAGCCTGCGGGACCGACTGTGTAGCTGCAGGGGCCTCCTGCACGCAAGTTGTGTGCATGCAGCCCCCTGACCATGAGGGCTTGTTTACCCAGTGCCACGTCTGCAGAAATGGCCATCCGCTATGTGTGTTCATTAGGAATCGCTGGAAAACAGGTTGGACACAGTGGCTCACGCCTGTAATCCCAGCACTTTGGGAGGCCGAGGTGGGCGGATCATTTGAGGTCAGGAGTTCAAGACCAGCCTGGCCAACATACTGAAATCCTGTCTCTACTAAAAATACAAAAATTAGCTGGGTGTGGTGGTGCATGCCTGTAATCCCAGCCACTTGGGAGGCTGAGGCAGGAGAATCACTTGAACCTGGGAGGCAGAGGTTGCAGTGAGCCAAGACTGCACCACTGCACTCTAGCCTGGGCAACAGAGCGAGATTCTGTCTCAAAAAAAAGAAAGAAAAAACAGTCTGCGTGACTCTAGATCAGTGTTTCTTCTGGACATCCATTCCCACCGGTGACTCCTGCCACTGCATGTGCTGGGGGTGGTTCTGCAGGCTGACTGGTGGGTGGAGGTGGGAGGGCTGGGGCCCAGTCTGGAGAGGGCGGCCTTCCATAGAGCACCTTCCTGTGCCGTGAGGAGAGTTGTGTCTTTCCCTCTGCACCCACAGGGTGACGTGGGGAGGAGGAGAAATGTCGTTGCCTCCACAGCTGCAGAGCTGGGGCCTCCTGTGGAGTCCTGGCTTGCAGGCAAGGAGAGTCAAGGCTGCCCCTCTGCGAGCCGAGCAGCTGCCATGTGAGCTTGACCGCCCTTCCCTTGCAGGTGTGGTGGAAGTGGAGGAGGGCGAGGTGAACGGGCAGGAGCTGTGCATCGCATCCCACTCCATCGCCAGGATCTCCTTCGCCAAGGAGCCCCACGTAGAGCAGGTGAGCCCAGCCCTGCCCCCAGCACGCTCCTGTCTTGTGTTTGCAGCGGTCCGTGGAGTCAGCCTCTTCTTCTTCCATGAGGTAGCGTGTGTCTTGCTACTGTGTCTCACAGGCCTGTCTTCACTGTCTCATTCTTTTCCCTTCTCGGACCATCCCAGGGTGGATGTTCCCTAATTTCATTGCCTACTCCTTGGGTGGTCGGTGGTGTGGTTTTTTTGAGGTTTGTTGTTTGTCACAAACATCCTTTTACATTTGGGTTGTCCACGTTTGCAGGTATATCCATATCTATTGACAAATTTTTCCCAGTTAAATTGCTGGATCAAAGGACAGGTACATTTTAAATTTGATACACACTGTTAGATTGTATTTCTTCATGATTATCCTCCCACTATCTCTTGCGTGAGGGCAGCTGGTTCCCCACTCCTTAACAGCATGGTATATTTTCAGAATTTCGGTGCTTTCAGATCTGAAAATAAAAGATGAAATCTCACTCGTGTTTTGAATCTAACTTAGAAGCGGGAGGGCTCATTCCCCATGCTCATTGGCCGTTTGTGCTTCTTAATTCTGTGCACTTGATATTCAAAGTCTTTGCCTGTTTTTCTATGGGTTGTCCTTTTTTGAGGCGGAGTTTCGCTCGGTTGCCCGGGCTGGAATGCAATGGTGGGATCTTGGCTCATCGCAACCGCCACCTCTCAGGTTCAAGTGATTCTCCTGCCTCGGCCTCCCGGGTAGCTGGGTTTACAGGCATGCGCTACCACGCCTGGCTAATTTTATATTATTAGTAGAGACAGGGTTTCTCCATGTTGGTCAGGCTGGTCTTGAATTCCTGACTTCAGGTGATCCACCCGCCTCAGCCTCCCAAAGTGCTGGGATTACAGGTGTGAACAACTGTGCCCGGCCAGATTGTCCTTTTTTTTTTAAGGATTTGTAGGAGCTTTCTATATGCCATGGGTTAATCTCTTGTCTGCTTTATTTGTGACACATACTTCCCTGGTCTGCAGCCTGGTCCATGATGGGCTGCGCCCCACAGGTGCCCAGCTTTCTTGTTGTTGCCTCTGGGCTGTTTCCTTTACAATGTCTGCATTTCAGTTCTTGCCAAGGAAGTTGTTGTCCACGCCAAATGATAAAAATATTCTGTCATTGTCTTTTTTTTTTGAGACAGAGTCTCACTCTGTCACCCAGGATGGAGTGCAGTGGAGCGATCTCAGCTGACTGCAAGCTCCGCCTCCCGGGTTCATGCCATTCTCCTGCCTCAGCCTCCCGAGTAGCTGGGATTACAGGCGCGCGCCACCATGCTCGGCTAATTTTTCTATTTTTAGTA
This sequence comes from Hylobates moloch, assembly GCF_009828535.3. Classification (NCBI taxonomy): domain Eukaryota; kingdom Metazoa; phylum Chordata; class Mammalia; order Primates; family Hylobatidae; genus Hylobates; species Hylobates moloch. The sequence goes on from NW_026652276.1 coordinate 335,765, forward strand.
GCCATGTTGACCAGGCTGGTCACAAACTCCTGACCTCAAGTGATCCGCCTGCCTCAGCCTCCCAAGTGCTGGGATTACAGGCATGAGCCACTGTGCCCAGCCTTGTTTGTCTTTCTTCGTCTGCTTGTCCACTTCCTTACCAGTAACACGGTTTTAGCTCTCACAGCCGTATATTACACGTTAATGTCTAAGGGAATGTTTCCCACATTTTTTCTCCAAATTTTCTTACTCATTCTTAAGCATTTCCTCTTCTAGGTGAACTTTTGAATAAACATCTCAAGGCTTATAAAATGTGCATCAAGACTGCATTGAATACATGAATGAATTTGGGGAGAATTGACATATTTTCATGGGTAGCAATACACAGCAGCGTGGCAGTGTATTACGGTGACTTTAGGTCATGTTTTGTGTATTTTAGTATATAGAAAAGCTTTATTTCTTTATAGTTTTAATTATACAGGTCTTGTACATTTCATATTAGGGTAAACTCAAGTGCTTTATCATTTTTGTTGCTTGTAAATAGGTTTTTTCCCATTTAATCTTCAAATTGATTATTGATAATTGTGTGGACACTTCTGATTTCTCTGTGTTGAACTGGGCCACTTGTGTAACTTTCAGACAGCCAGGATCTTAGGCACTGCACAGATAGAACAACAGGCGTGAATGTTTGTTGCATGCTTGTCCCTGACTCTAGTGGAAATAGTTCTGTGTGTCACCACCTGTAAGATGCTCACTGTAGATTACTTACTGGTAGATAAGAAGGTAGCTTTTTTTTTTTTTTTGAGACAGAGTCTCACTCTGTTGCCCAGGCTGGAATGCAGTGGCACGATCGTGGCTCACTGCAACCTCCGCCTCCTGAATTCAAGCGATTTTCATGCCTCAGCCTCCCGAGTAGCTGGGGTTACAGGCGTGCACCACCATACCCAGCTAATTTTTGTATTTTTAGTAGAGACGGGGTTTCACCGTGTTGGCCAGGCTGATCTCGAATTCCTGATCTCAAGCAACCCACCCGCCTCAGCTTCCTAAAGTGTTGGGATTGGGCATGAGCCACTGTGCCCGGCTGGATAGCCTTTTTTTTAGTGGTAAAATTTTTCTGCTTTTTTTTTCCAGTGCAGGTGCGTATCTTCGTGAAGGCAGTCTTTTTCAGGTTAAGAAGATTCAGTTTCTAGTATGCTAAGAATTGTATTCAGAAATGAATTTTGAATTTCATCAAATGCTTTTATAACCTTTTGGGGATGAGTCTATCTTTTTCCCCCTTGTCTTCCTCTTGAAGCTGTTAATGCAGCTTAAGAACCAGTCCTCACTGCAGGAGGTGAGTGGCCAGCAGGTGAGTGGGCATGACCTCCCGAGCTCCACCTCCTGTCCATCAGGTGGCAGCATTAGATTCTCGTAGGAGCACGAACCCTGCTGTGAATTGCACGTATGAGGGATCTAGGTTTTGCTTCTAATGAGAATCTAATGCCTGATGATCTGAGATGGAACAGTTTCATCCCGAAACCACCCCCACCCCCACCCCCACAGCTGTGGAAAAATTGTCTTCCATGAAACCAGTTTCTGGGGCCAAAAAGTTTGGGGACTGCTGTAATAAATTATATTAATAGCTCATCAGTGTTGGATCATGGTGGTTTTTGGGGGATAACCCTGAGTTATCATGATATGTTGTTTTTAGACATCATTGTCCATTTTGGTACTGGAGTTATTCACAGGCTAGCTGGGAGCTTCTTAGCTTTTGCAAATGTTATCTGGCGAAGGGTGGCCCCGTCGGAGTTGGTCGGCCTCTGTGGGAAGGTGTCTGGGATGCAGACCTCAGCTGTGCTTTTGCTTTGTTCCATGACGCTCATCTCTCCACGTTCTTACTTGGCTCCATCTGCAAACTCATGTTCTCCTGGAAAAGTGTCCGTTTCATGAGATTTTCAGAATTTTTGGAAGAAGTAATAGATACTGTTTTCTCTTGATCTGCCGTTCTGTGTCACTTCTCTTTTACTGATGTTTTGTGTGTGTTTTCTCTTTTTCTTGATCGTATTTGTCAGAGGTTATCTATTTTACCAGGGTGTTTTGGGTTTTTTTTGTTTGCTTATTTTTGCTAAATAACTAGATTTGGGTTTTATTCATTAAACAAAAAGTGCCTCTTTTTCTGCAAATAGAGGGAGGAGACAGAGACAATGGAGTTGGGAAGCCTGGGCGTGGCGCTCAGGGGAAGGCTCTGTGCCATGCAGCCTCTGCACCCTGGGGGCTTTGGGGTCCTCTGCGGAGCGACTTAATGGACAGAAGCTGGAAGCACAACCTGAGGGGCTGGGCATCCCCATTGGGTTGACATCAGCAGGACCAAGGAAGCCAGGAAGCACACACAGAAGGCAGGGACCTTGAGGCTAGAAGGAGAGCAGGAGGCAAGAGCTGGGTCTTGGAGGGCCTGTCCTACTAGGGTTGTGCGGGGGTGAAAGGAGCTGTCCCTGTTATTACAGTGTTGGGGGAATTTCCTGGGACTTTGTTTGTAGCCAAATACAAAGTCAGTGTTTATCGTCTTTCCAATATGTATTGGGGGAAATGTGTCTTCCTTGTTAGGTTCAGAGTTCCGTAGCTTTATGTGCTGCATAAAGAAGTTTTCCAGCTGGGCGCAGTGGCTCACACCTCTAATCCCAGCACTTTGGGAGGCTGAGGCAGGTGGATCACCTGAGGTCAGGAGTTTGAGATGAGTCTGGCTAACATGGTGAAACCCTGTCTCTACTAAAAATACAAAAATTAGCCAGGCATGGTGGCGGGTGCTTGTAATCCCAGCTACTCGGGAGGCTGAAGCAGGAGACTCACTTGAAACCGGTAGGCGGCGGAGGTTGCAGTGAGCCAAGATCGCGCCACTGCACTCCAGCCTGGGCGACAAGAGCGAAATTCCATCTCGGGAAAAAAGAAGTTTCCCTCAGTGACAAACTGACAGACCCCACGTATGATGGTCAGGCCATAAGATTGTAATGGAGCTGAAAAACTTCTCACTTCATGAGTGAGAGAAGCCATCTAATGTAGCACAATTACTTTTTAAAAATAAAAATATGTTTATAAATTTAATGCAGCTTAACTGTACTGTATTTATAAAGTCTATGGTAGTGTACAGTCATGTCCTAGACCTTCACATTCACCCACCACTCACTCACTCACTCACCCAGAACATCTGCCAGTCCCGCCAGCTCCACTCATGGTTCATGCCCCAGACAGGTGGACTTTTTGTCGTTGTTGTTTTTGAGACAGTCTCGCTCTGTGGCCCAGGCTGGAGTGCAGTGGCTCAATCTCGGCTCACTGCAAGCTCCGCCTCCCGGGTTCATGCCATTCTCCTGCCTCAGCCTCTCTGAGTAGCTGGGACTACAGGCGCCCGCCACCATGCCGGGCTAATTTTTTGTATTTTTAGTAGAGACGGAGTTTCATCGTGGTCTCGATCTCCTGACCTCGTGATCCGCCCGCCTCGGCCTCCCAAAGTGCTGGGATTACAAGCGTGAGCCACCGCGCCTGGCCTAAAAATCTTTTATACCGAATTTTTACTGTACCTTTCCTATGTTTAGATGCACAGATACTTTGCATTGTGTTACAGTTGCCTATAGTATATAGTACAGTCTATATACGGTACATATACATATACACGTGACTACATGCTGTGCAGGTTTTTCTAGCCAAGGAGTCATGGGCTGTCCCAGAGAGCCGAAGTGTGGAGGAGGCCATTCCATCTAGGTTTGTGTAGGTGCACGCGGTGATGTTCGCACAATGATGACATCACCAAATGGCACATTTCTCAGAATGCATCTGTCCTTAAGCAACGTGTGGCTGTTTGTCTTTAAATCATATGATTGAAATTCTCTTTGGCCCTTTTTTCTTCTTCATCTGTCAGTTTGTGCCTTCTGTTACATAGTGTTCTCACTCAACTGACCCTATTTCTTGTTGGTTAGAGGTAAACGGTCTCAACTCTTTTAACTGATTCATTTAGTTTTTAGCTCCATATTTAGCCATGAGGTGTGTTGATTGCCCCCTCTTAACATTGCCGACTACACCTTACCGACCGAGCGCCTGCTCACCGTGGATGAAGGAGATTCTGCTCCGGTACCCAAGACCCCAGCTCGGTTCCCATGCATGTCCTACTCCCGCCTTTCCGGAGAGTGTGTGTCCTGATTTCACTGGCTTGCCACTGTCACAGCCAAATCCCCACACTCAGCCAGATCACGGGCTCCACAATGGCTGTTCCTTTTCCGTGCACCTTTTTTGAGTTAAAAATGTTATTTTTTTTTTGTTTTCTCAATGTTTACGTGCTTATCCCTGAGTCAGCACCGTGCGTTCTGCCAGTATCTAAAACTCAGCTTGGGTACTCATGTGATACCTGAATTCCACCTGCGGAACTCTCAGAGCTGCTTGGTCTGCTCTGTTAAGACCAAGGAGTAGAGCTGCCGTCCTGAGACTCCCTCCCCACTACCCCCCCTTCTCCTGGAACTCCCGAAGTGGCCTTTTGTTTTCTAATCTCCCTTTCTTTTTCCTCCCATCTCTTGCTGTTTTCTGGGAGGTTTCCTCGTTGTTGATGTCTGGTAGTTGTATGGAAGATTTTGTTTTGCTGTTGAACTCATACTCCGTGAACCCCTTTGTCTTCCATGCACCTCGTCCTTGGTGTCCTGTTCTCATTTCATTCATGGACACAACAATTTCTCTACCTCCCCCAGGACATTAATGGGAGACTTTGGTTTTCTTCTTCCTCCTCCATACCTGTATTCCTTCCAAGTTGCTTTTTTTTTTTTTTTTTTGAGACGGAGTCTCGCTCTGTCGCCCAGGCTGGCGTACAATGGCGTGATCTCAGCTCACTGCAACCTCCGCCTCCCGGGTTCAAGCGATGCTCCTGCCTCAGTCTCCCGAGTAGCTGGGATTACAGGCGTGCGATACCATGTCTGGCTAATTTTTGTATTTTTAGTAGAGACAGGGTTTCACCATGTTGGCCAGGCTGGTCTCCAACTCCTGACCTCAGGTGATCTGCCCACCTCAGCCTCCCCAAAGTGTTGGGATTACAGGCGTGAGCCACCGCACCTGGCCTTTTTTTTTTGAGACAGAGTCTCACTCTTGTCGCCCAGGCTGGAGTGCAGTGGCATAATCTCGGCTCACTGCAACCTCTGCCTCCGAGGTTCAAGCGGTTCTCCTTCCTCAGCCTCCTAAGTAGCTGGGATTACAGGCTTGTGCCACCATGCCTGGCTAAATTTTATATTTTTAGTAGAGACAGGGTTTCACCATGTTGGCCAGGCTGTTCTCAAACTCCTGATGTCAGGTGACCCGCCCTCCTTGGCCTCCCAGAATGCTGGGATTACAGGCGTGAGCCACCGTGCCCCGCCCCAAGTTGCTTTTAATGTTTGTTTTGGTTCTGGATTGCATCTTATAGGCCACCTTTAGATGTCTGGGGTCCCTCGGACCACCCCCAGCCAGGTTCACTGGGAGGCCTCATAGGACGTGACAGGAGCTGACTTACTACAGCAGAAGGATGTGGAGCACGGTCAGCACAGGGCAGGGCACGGGGCAGAGTCTGGAGGAAACAGGTGCGAGCTTCCAGCATCCTTTCCACGTGCAGCCCACAGGACGCGCTGGGATTACAGGCATGTGCCACCATGCTGGGCTAATTTAATATTTTTATTAAAGACAGGGTTTCTCCATGGTGGTCAGGCTGGTCTTGAACTCCTGACCTTAGGTGATCCGCCCAGCTCAGCCTCCCAAAGTGCTGAGCCACCACACCCGGCTGTCTCATGTATTTTTAACAGCTTTTTAAAGATATAATGCAGGGCTGAGCTCAGTGGCTCACGCCTGTAATCGCTGCTCTTTAGGAGGCTAAGGTGGGCACATGACCTAAGGTCAGGAATTCGAGACCAGCCTGGACAACATGGTGAAAACCCATCTCTACTAAGAATACAAAAAAATTAGCCAGGCGTGGTGACAGACGCCTGTAATCCCAGCTACTGAGGAGGCTGAGGCAGGAGAATTGCTTGAACCTGGGAGGCAGAGGTTGCAGTGAGCTGAGATGGCGCCACAGCACTCCAGCCTGGGCGACCGAGCGAGACTCCATTATCAGAAAAGAAAAAAAAGGATATTCACATACTATTCAAATCGCTCAAAGTGTGCAATTCTGTGGTTTTTGGTATATTCATAGCACTTTGTACCCATCACTACAATTAATTTTAGAACATTTATTTTTTGTGGCACAATCACAACTCACTGCAGCCTCAACCCCCCTGGACTCAGGTGATCCTTCCACCTCAGCCTCAGTAGCTGGGACTGCAAATGCACACCACCACACCTGGCTAATTTTTTTTTTTTTTTTTTTTAAGAGAGGGTCTCATTCTGTCACCTAGGCTGGAATACAGTAGCAAGATCTTGGCACACTGCAACCTCCACCTCCCAGGCTTGAGCGATCCCCCCACCTCACCCTCCCAAGTAGCTGGGGCCACAGGCGTGCACCACCATGCCCGGTTTTTTTGTTTGTTTGTTTTTCGTATTTTTAGTAGAGATGGGGTCTCGCCACATTGCCCAGGCAGGTCTTGGAACTCCTGAACTCAAGCCGTATACCCACCTGGGCCTCCCAAGATGCTGGGATTACAGGCATGAGCCACCTAATGAGCACGGCTAATTTATTTGTATTTTTTGTAGAGACAAGGTTTTGCCATGTTACCCAGGCTGGTCTCGAACTCCTGGGCTTAAGCAATTCTCCTGCCTTGGCCTCCCAAAGTGCTGGAATTACAGGTGTGAGCCACGACCCCTGGCCAGAACATTTTTTATACCCCAAAAAAATACCTGGTACCCTTTAGCTGTCGGCCCCAACTTCCATCTCCCCCAACCCCTGGCTACCACTAATCTACCTTCTCTGTAGATTGCTTGTCCTGAGCATTTCATAGAATTGGGGCCATAGGCAGAGCCTGCAGTGAGCGGAGATCGCGCCACTGCACTCCAGCCTGGGCGACAGCAAGACTCCGTTTCAAAAAAAAAAGAATTGGGGCCATAGACTGTCACTTAGTGTAAGGTTTCCAGGGTGTATCCAACTTGGAGCATGCCTCAGGCCTCACTCCTTTTCATGGCTGAATTATTCCATTGATGATGTGCTGTATTTTGTTTATCCATTCCTCATTGATGGGCAAGTTGGTTGTTAACTGAATCTTGGCTGTTAAGAAGAATACTGTGCCTCCTGTGGTGGCTCACGCCTGTAATCCCAACACTTTGTGGGGCTGAGGCAGGAGATCGCTTGAGCCCAGGAGTTCAAGACCAGCCTGGACAACATAGCAAAACCTGTTTCTACAAAAAACACAAAAAGTAGCCGGGCTTGGGGAGGCATGCCTGTAGTTCCAGCTACTTGAGAGGGTGAGATGGGAGAATCGCTTGAGCCTGGGAGCCGGAGGTTGCAGTGAGCAGTGATCGTGCCACCGCACTCCAGCCTGGGTGACAGAGTGAGACCCTGTCTCAAAATAAATACATGAAATAATACTGAATTGCCTCTGAAACACATTTTCAAGCAAACCTGCTGTTTTCAGCCTTCATCCACAGCCACTCGTAGAGACACTCAGGCCACGCCACGGAGATTTTGTGGGGCGTAAGGCATGGTGTTGGCCTGTCCCGGTGCTGCATTCAGCCTCGGCCTTCCTGGGTCGGCTGCGTCAGTTCCCCGTGCGTCTCATTTCCAGCCCCTCACGTTCTGTGGCTGTGCCGCCTCCCCTCTTTCTCCTGTGGATTCACGCTGTGGACAGCATTCCTTCACTGCCATTCCAGTAGGGGCCATGCAGGAGCCACAGCGCTGTCCTCACCCGGGAGGCCTCACCTCGGAGCTCTGTGCCGGGTTGCTGGGTGAGCAAGATTTTCATCTACATTTTACCTTTTTAAAAAATTTTTTACTTTTTATTTTATTATTACTTTTTTTTAGACAGAGCCTTGCACGGTCGCCCAGGCTGGAGTGCAGCAGTGTGATCTCGGCTCACTGTAGCCTCCACCTCCTGGGCTCAAGCGATTCTCCCACATCTTCCTCCCAAGTAGCTGAGACTACAGGCGTTCATCACCACTCCCAGCTAATTTTTTGTATTTTTAATAGAGATGGGGGTCTCACTTTGTTGCTCAGGCTGGTCTCAAACTCATGGCCTCAAGTGATCGGCCCGCCTCCGCTTCCCAAAGTGCTGTGGTTATAGGTGTGAGCCACCATGCCTGGCCAGTTTTTCCTTTAAGATACATAGTATTTGGGATTATTGTTTCTCTGTAGTGTGAGGTAGCGGTCCCATTTTCCCTTTTTCCCCGTACAGGTGTCCTGTGGCCCTTGTTAGGCACTGTGGTCCCGCTGACTGCTGTTTGGGGCGTTTCTCCTCCTCGGCTGTCAGGGTTGATGCTGCCGGCCATGGCCTCAGACACGGTGTCTGCCTGTGGATGCGGAGGCGACACGGTGTCTGCATGTGGATGCGGAGGCGACACGGTGTCTGCCTGTGGATGCGGAGGCACCCAGTTTTCCCCTCGCTCTGGAGGAGTGGGCTGGAACCTCTGGAAGAGAGCGAGGCTTGTACTGGGGAAGTGAGGCCTTCCCTTAGCTGCTCTGTGGCATCTGGGGGATCAGGGTGGGACGGGACGTGTGAGTGTCTTTACTGTTTGTGTGGGTGTTGGTGGGCATGGCCCAGACTGCAGGCCCCACAGAGGGTAGCAGTGCCTTCATGAGCTGTGTACTGAGCCTGGTGGAGCCTACGAGCTGCCGAGGATCCCTGGCCAGCTTGCCCCAGGGACAGCTTGTCGCTCATGTCCAGTGACTGCGCAGTGGTGGCAGACCCCAGGGGAGAACTGAGCGTGTTGGGAGAGGCTCGTGTGACTCTGTTGGGGAGGGCCTGAGGGGTCCCCAGGCTCCCACTGACCTGCACATTCCCTGTGCTGTGTGTGTATGTGCTTTGTAACTTCAGGGCCGCGTGCAGTTTGTGCAGCACGTGCCTTGCAGCAGCCCTGAGAAGAGGCAGGTCCAGGCCCAGGCCCCGTTTTACAGTGAGGCTCAGAGAGGCCCCCAGCCTGGCAGAGCCTCCCCGCTTCCTGCCTTATGTGGGTGGCTCTGGACCTAGCTTTGCAGCCTGGGCTGCCACTGGTGACCTGTGAGCTTGAGCATCTTTTCACGTCGTTGCTGGGTCATCCTCCAGCGAGGTGCCTGTTCAGGTCTGGTGACCATTTTCCACTGTGCCTTTTCTGGCTGACATGTCAGAGTTCTTGATATAATTTGAATAAAGCTCTTTGTTAGCTAAATGTGTTGCAAATAGCTTTTTCGGTCTGTGATTATCTTTTGAGTTTTACAAATTGTTTTTGAAGAACAGAGGCTCTGGATTTTATGTGGTTCGGTTTGCCAGTCTCTTCCTTTATGGATTCTGTTTTTAATGTGTCTTAGTTAAGCAGTCTTTCCTTACTAACAGGTCAAGATATGTATTCTGAATTTTTCTGGAAGCTTCACAGTTCAACCTAAAATCTTTCCTTTAGGTCATTAATCCACCTGGGGTTGAGTGGTGTGTATTGTGTGAAGTGCTGTCCCCCTTCCTTGTTCTCAGATGAGGGCCAGCTGCCCTGCACCCTGCCTGAAGAGCCTGGCCCCTCTGTTCACCCATGCAGCCGCCCCCCGAGCGCCTCAGTATCCTTCATCGGGGTCTGCTTGTCACTCTCTCCCTGGTTCCAGGTGGTCTGTTTGTCAGTCCCTGTGCCAGTACCACACTGTCTTCATTATCATGGCTTCTGCATTTAAAAAATCACCTCTATTGAGGTATACTTTATATGGAATAAATGCACACACTTCAAGTGTGCAGTTTGATACATTTGGACAGCATATATAATCTTGTAACGCTGCCCCAGTCAAGACTGAGAACAGTCCCAGCGCCCTAGAAAGTCCCTGTGCTCCGTAGGCAGCCCCCGCTGCCCTGTCACAGCCCCCGGCCGGGTTTCTGCCACTGCAGACCGAGCAGCTCTGTGTGTCCTAGTGCTCATCATATCAGCCGAGCAGCTCTGAGTGTCCTAGTGCTCATCATCATCAGTGGAGCCACAGCACAGGCACTCATTTGTTTCCGATCTCCTTTCCTCACTGAAACGCTGTCAAGATTCAACAGTTCTGCTGCATGTGCCACGTCTGCTTGTTGCTGTGTGGTGGTCCACCAGTGAGTGTGTCAGTTGTTTATCCTTTCTGTTGATGGATGTTTATTTGATTTGTTTCCAGTTCCGGGCTATTAGGAATAAAGCCATAAGCACGTGTAGACCTTTGTGTGGACACATGTTTTTTTTTCCTCTTGGGTGCATACCTGGGATTGGAACTGCTGGGTTCTGTGGTAAACACCAATCTCTTCCAGAGTGGCTGTCCCCCTTGACACCCCAGCAAGGTTGTCCCACAGCCTCGCCAAGGGTTGGCCTTTGAGTTTTATCCTGGCCACTACAAGGTGGTATTTCATTGTGATGTTAATTTGCACTTCCCTGCTGAGTAACGATGCTGCTCTCTTTTTGTTGTACTTATCTGCTACTTGTATTTCTTGTTTTGTGAAATGAACATTCAGATCTTTGCCCATTTGTTTGAGTGTTTGTGTTGTTCCTGAGTTGTAAGAGTGTGTTGTTTGTTCTGGGTATAAGTCCTTTATCAGGTGCACTTGCCAACACGATGTTCCTGCCCTGTGCCTTGCCTTTCTGTTTCCTAGACAGTTCCATTTGAAGAACCAAATGTTGTTTTTCTTTTTTGGGGTTTTTTTTTTTTTTTTTTGAGACATCGTTTGCTCTTGTTGCCCAGGCTAGAGTGCAGTGGCGTGATCTCAGCTCACTGCAACCTCCACCTCCCGGGTTCAAGCGATTATCCTCTTTCAGCCTCCCAAGTAGCTGGGATTACAGGCTCCCACCACCATGGCCGGCTAATTTTTTGTATTTTTATTTAGTAAAGACAGCGTTTCACCATGTTGGCCAGGCCGGTCTCAACCTGACATCAGGTGATCCACCCTCCTTGGTCTCCCAAAGCGCTGAAATTACAGGCGTGAGCCACCATGCGCAGTCTAGAACCAAATGTTTTAATTTTGTTACCATTTTTTCTTCTCTAGTTAGTGCTTTTTGTGTCCTGTCTTAAAATTTTTCACCTAGCCCAGGCAGCAAAGATTTTCACCTGCATTTTCTTCAAAAAGTTTTATAGTTTTACTTTAAGATATATGCTATTTGGAATTGCTAATTCTAGATGGTATGAGGTAGTAGTCACATTTTTTCCATTTTTCCTCATACAGATACCTTGTTTCCAGCACCATTTGTTGAAAAGAGAACCCTTAACTTTAATTAAAGTATGCGGTGCTTTTGTCGAAAATCAACTCACTTTACGTGTGTGGTTCTTCCCCAGAACTCTCTCTTCTGTCCCACTCTTCTCTATTTCGGTCTTTATACTGTTAACATGCTGTCTTGACCACTGTAGCTTTATATTGAATCAGGTGATATAAGTTACCCAACTTTTCTTCTTTTTCTTTTTTCCAAAATTGTTTTGGCTATCCTAGGACCCTTTGCATTTCCATATGAATTTCAGAATCAGCTTGTCAGTTTCTAGAAACATTTTCATTGGAATTACTTGAATTTCTAAATTAATTTGGGAAGAAGTGCCATCTTAGGCAAACTGAGTCCTCCAATCCAGTGCCATGGTAAGGTGCTCCATTTATTTAGATCAGTCTCATCCTATATTTTCTTGTAGTTTTCAACGTATTGGTTTTGCACACATTTTGTTAAATTTATTCCTACGTATTTTGTGGTTTGGGATGCTATTATAAATGATTTTTTAATTTTCCAGTTATTTGTTGCAAGTATATAGAAGTACAGTTAGCTGTTGCATATTGATCTTATATCATGTGACTTTGTTAAATTCATTCATTTCTGTAGTTTCTTTCTTTTCCTTCCCTCCCTCCCTCCCTTCCTTCCTTCTTTTCTCTCCTTTTTTCTTTTTTCTTTCAATATAAACAAGGTCTTCTGTGTTGCCCAGGCTGGAGTACAGTGGCTATTCTCTAGTGATTTTTTTCTTTTTTATTTTTATTTATTTATTTTTTTGAGATGGAGTTTCTCTCTTGTTGCCCAGGCTGGAGTGCAGTGGCGCGATCTTGGCTCACTGCAACCCCCACCTCCCCGGTTCAAGCGATTCTCCTGTCTCAGCCTCCCGAGTAGCTGGGATTAAAGGCATATGCCACCACACCCGGCTAATTTTGTAGTGATTTTTTTTTTCTTTGAACAGGGTTATTTAGAGATATGTTATTTTCCAAATATTTGAGAATTTTTAAAATAGATTCTATTGCTCAGGATTTTTCATTCAATTCTATAAGGCCCAGACAACATACCCTCTAATATTTTAGTCTGTGAAAAAATGTTGGAGACTTATTTTATGCCCTAGTATATGACCTAACTTCATGAATATCTCATGTACACTTAACGAGTGTAGCATTCAATAGTTATAAAAGTCCCCTCCGCAAGCTGGAAACCCTGGGATGCCAGTATCCTGGCTCAGTCCAAGTCCAAAGGCTTCAGAACCAGGGAAGTCAGTGGCGTCACTCTTGGTCCCGGGCCAAAGGCCTCAGAGCCCTGAGGAGAGAGGAGGTGCTGGTGACATCTGGGAGTCCAAAGGTCAGGGGGCCTGGAGTTGTCCAAGGACGGGGGAGGAGAGTGTATCCCAGCTCCAGCAAACAGATGGACATGTTCGCCTTGTCTTTGTTTTTATTTTATCTGGGCCCCCAGCCTATTGGATGGTGCCCACCCTCATGGAGGGTAGATCTCCCTCACCTGGTCAGTCACCTCTGGAAACATCTTCTCAGACATACTCAGAATAATCCTTTACCAGGTTTCTAGGTGTTCCTTAATTGGTCAATTTGACACCTAAAATTAACCAGGACACCCACACCCACCCCTGGCTGCTTTCAAGTTTTTATTGTCTTGCCTTTGATTATCAGCCAGAGTTTTGCTGTGATATAATTAGAATTCGTGGCTTGATATATTTTGTTAGGCTCAGAAAATTGGCCGTGATCTGTTCAAATATTGCTTGTGTTCTATTTTCTTTCCTATCTTCTTCTGGGGCTTTGGTTACACATGTGTTCAATCTTCTGCAGTTTTCAATGTGTCCCTTATGCTTTCATCCATATTTTCCGTTTTTCTCTAAGCTTCAATGTGGATATTTCCTACTGATCATTTTCCAGTTTACTAATCCTTTCTTCATCTCTGTCTAATCTGTTTATTTCATTATTGGGGCCTTAATTTGAGTTATTATGTTTTTCAGTTGTAGAATTTATATTTTAATGTTTTTGATAAATTCTGATTATCTGCAGAAATTCTCCGTATTGTCTTCTAACAACTCCAATATTGGCATCCCCTGGGTGAGGGTGGGGGAGGTGTCTATTTCCTGTTTTTTCTTTTGATCTTAACTCCTAGTAACCTAAGGAGTTTTTCTATTTTTCTTGGATTCTAGACATTATGTATGAAAAATTGTAGAGATGACTTGAGGCTTTCGTTGATGTTATCCTCACCAAAGAGCAGTTCTGTGCTTCTGCCTGTCAGTCAAGGATGAACAGCTCGTGTTCAGTAGAGGCTGAGCTGGTTTGAAACTGGACTTCCCAGCCTGTTTCTGGGATGGGACCCTTCAGGGACCCCACCCAAAGCTGGGGTGTGTTTTTTGTTGTTGTTTTTTTTTGTTTTTTTTCTGAGATGGAGTCTCACTCTGTTGCTCAGGCTGGAGTGCAGTGGTGCGATCTCGGCTCACTGCAAGCTCCGCCTCCCGGGTTCACACCATTCTCCTACCTCAGCCTCCCGAGTAGCTGGGACTACAGGCACCCGCCACCACACCTGGCTAATGTTTTTTTGTATTTTTAGTAGAGACGGGGTTTTACCCTGTTAGCCAGGATGGTCTTGATCTCCTGACCTCGTGATCTGCCCGCCTCAGCCTCCCAAAGTGCTGGGATTACAGGCGTGAGCCACTGCGCCCAAGCTTGGGGTGCTTTTTTTTTTTTTTTTTTCAGATGGAATCTTGCTCCGTCAGCCAGGCTGAAGTGCAGTGGCACGATCTCGGCTCACTGCAACCTCCACCTCCCGGGTTCAAGCAATTCTCCCTCCTCAGCTTCCCGAGTAGCTGGGACTACATATGCATGCCACCACGCCCGGCTGTGTCTATCCTCCTAGACGGACACTGAATTCCAGTGTTTGTCCCTCTAGCTCCATGAGTTCGAGAAGGCCCTACTCAGCTTCTCAGCCTCTTAGCTACCACATCCCTCTCAGCCTCCACCCCTTGAACCCCTTGACTTCCAGGCAGCAAAAGCATCAGGGCCAGTTGCTCCAAATTGGGTCTCACCTCCACACTTCCTTCTCTTTGGGGTGCTGGTCCTCGCTGACTTGGTGGTTCTCTGATACCTTTAAAGAAACTTCCTAAAACCTGGGTTGTTATCTGCAAGAGGGTCGGTCAGTTGCAGAGTAGCCAGCCGTGGCCATAAGTAGAACTCCGTCTCATCCACTTCTGGTGCCCCCCACATGACCCCCCGCACGTCTGGGGCACTAGAGAGATAGTGCCCATCAGAGGATTGTCTTTTGACAGTGGTCATTCTCGCAATCTGCCAGCAAACGTTCCGGGTATGTAGGGCTGACTCATTCAGGACTTAGCTGCCATAGGCTTGGATTCTTGTTGGAAGCAGCTGCTATAATTTATTCTGATGAATTACTGTTCCAAAGATGCTGTTTCTGAGCTTTCCAAGAACACACTGGACATGAGTTCTAGTTACAGTGAAAGTGGGAGGCAATGGAGAAGGGAAGCGTTGGAAGCTCAGCACTTGTCTGATCAGGTATATAATTTGTAGAGACCAAAAAAAGGTGACTTGTTCCATCCAAGTACTAACCAGGCCCAACCCTCCTTAGCTTCCGATGTCAGACGAGATCGGGTGCGTTCAGGGTGGTATGGCCGTTGACAAAAAAGGTGACTTCTAAATAAACAATCCCTGTGTTCACCTGGTGGTCTTCTGGAGGCAGCTGAGGGGCACCTGGATTGTGACATGCCCAGGGGCCCTGGGCTGTGTGTCTGTCCTCCTCTGGCAGGGCCACTGCCTGGCTCACAGCCCGTGATGAGTGTGTGGCATGCAGTGGGCACACAGGCATTGATTGAATCTTCTGAAGATAAAACTAAGGTATTTTTGTTTCATTCTCCTGCCCAGATTACCCGGAAGTTCAGGCTGAATTCTGAAGGCAAACTTGAACAGACAGTCTCCATGGCAACCACTACACAGCCAATGACTCAGCATCTTCACGTCACCTACAAGAAGGTGACCCCGTAACCTAGAGCTTCTGGAGCCCTCAGGAGGGCCTGGCTACTGTGTCTCAACGGTTCGGCTCCTCGGCAGACAGTCCCTGCAGCAGAAGTGGGTGTGGCCGTGAGCCTCTGCAGGCTCAAGAGTGTGGTCCAGATGTTTCTGTACTGGCATAGAAAAACCAAATAAAAGGCCTTTATTTTTATGGCTGAGGATTTTGAATATTATCACTTGTGTAGGCTGTACATGTTTTTTTTCTGCTGATGTTTGTTTTCCAAAGTGTTCCCTAAGAAATTAAGAAGGGGGCTGGGTGTAGTGGCTCATGCCTGTAATCCCAGTACTATGGGAGACCAAGGCTGGTGGATCACCTGAGGTCAGGAGTTCGAGACCAGCCTGACCAACATGGAGAAACCCCACCTCTACTTAAAATACAAAAAATTAGCTGGGTGTGGTGGCGCATGCCTGTAATCCCAGCTACTTGGGAGGCTGAGGCAGGAGAATCGCTTGAACCCAGGAGTTGGAGGTTGCAGTGAGCCAAGAGCGCACCACTGCACTCCAGCCTGGGAGACAAGAGCAAGACTCTGTCTGAAAAAAAAAAAAGAAAGAAAGAAATTAAGAAGGGATGAATCTCTTCCCTTTTCTTTCTTCTTACAGTTTTGACAAGATCTAAAATATTTGTAAATCTTCTGTAGAGTTGGCAGGGCGCAGTGGCTCACGCCTGTAATCCCAGCACTTTGGGAGGCCAAGGCAAGGAAATGGCTTGAAGCCAGGAGTTTGAGACCAGCCTGGGCAACGTGGCAAAACCCCATCCCTACAAAAAAAAATAGAAATATTAGCCGAGTATGGTGGTCCATGCCTGTGGTCCCAGCTACTCAGAGGCTGAGGTGGGAGGATCCCTGCAGCCTGGGTGGTGGAGGTTGCAGTGAACCAAGATCACACCACTGCACTCCAACTTGGGCGACAGAGCAAGACCCTGTCTCCAAAAAAAAAAGATGGCAGTCATTTTTTCATTACTTTTAAAGAGCCAAGTCTGTGTTTTCCTACAGATGGAGCATTCCCAAGAGGCTAGCTGTGATTTTCACATCATCACGTAAGTTTTAGTTTGTAACTCTGTAATACAGCTTTCGTTTCTGTGGGGTTTTTTTCACTTGAAAGTTTCCAAACATACACTAAACCCTTGTACCTGTCACCCAGCTTCAGTACCTGCCAGCATTTTGCCCAAAGTACCTCCATCTTTTCCTCCCCCACTTCTGCTGGAATACACATAAGCAAATTCCAGACATATTGTCACTTGCCCCTAAATCCTTTGGTATGCATCCCAAAACAACACAAAGCCATTTTCTTTCTCTTAACTCATCAGCATATTAGAAGTCTCGCCAGGCACATGGAGACGAGGCTACACGGGTGTTGGGAAGCAGAGTCAGAAGAGGTAGCACACAGGCTGCGCAGGGTTAACATCCAGGGTAGCAACCGCAGGTATCACCTCCAGGGCTTGGGGACAAAAAGTATTACCAGGGTGGGGTTTCAGGGACCTCAGAGCTTAGAGGATGTGCTTGGTTCTTGCAAGAGGGGCAGGAGGGCCTGGACTGTACTCCAGGAGCCAAGGGGGCACCAAGGGACCTGGTGGCTGGGCTCAGAGCTGTCTCTGCTCCCAAAGTGATGCTGAAATAACCTGGGAACACCAGGGAGGTCCCAGCCCCCAACTCCTGCATCCCAGGCTCCTGCAGCCCAGCCAGAAGGGAGTGTGGGAGGGCAGCACTCAGGGCAGAGCACAGACAAGCCAAGAGACAAGAAGTCAGTAACTGACGGCACGGTGCTGTTTTCACAAAATGCGTAAGAATTCTGTAACGTTCTCTAACAGTCCTATTCTTATTTCCCTTACTGCCTCAGAAATATCCTCATACAATCGGATTATCAAAGCTTTATTCACGTTTGTGTCTGGCTACAAAGTCTTTTAGGATCCTTTTGATCCTAAAAGTCCCCCTCTTCCCTCCCCTGTGCCCTTGACTTGTTGGTGAAGCTGATCACTTGTCCTCGAAGGTGTCCCCAGTCTGGACTCAGCATCCTCCTCGTGGTGTTTAACTTGTTCCTCTGTCCCCTCTATATCCTGTCGTCTGGAAGTTGGATCTAAAGTGGCTGGAATCACACCTGGGCAGTGCTCAGTTCCTCGTGTCACAGCCCATGAGGAGCCTCATGTCCGATTGTGTCACTTTGTTGAAGCATGAATAAGCTTGGATGGCGACAGCCTGACCCCTTTATCGTCAGTTTCCCATCAACTGTTCCCCTGACAGTTTTGCCACCTGTGGGTGACCATTGCTAGAATAAGAACCTCCACTGGGACTGCAGAATTCTCATCTTCTGTGTCTCATTAGAAGGACATTTAGTGGCTGGAATTCTCTCAGACCTTCCCTTTATCCATTAGGGTAAGTCAGGTTACCCTGAAGTGCGTTCATACTAGAAAGGCAGCATAAGCACTTAATTATTTCCCTTTAATGATCAATTTTTGGAGTGAGAATATCCTGGCAACCTCCAGCGGTGCCAAAGGACTGAGAGTTCCTCACACCACTGCAGTTGCCCTTCCCGCTTCCCTCCTCATGTTATGAACTTAATACTTTCATGTATACAGTCTGTCCTCAGTATCCACAGGGGTGCGTTACAGGACCCACACGGATACCAAAATCAGATGCTCGAGTCCCTTGTATAAAATGGCATGGGATTTGCATGCAACCTACGCACATTCTCACATATACCTTAAGTCATCTCTAGATTGCTTATGATACCTGATACAGTTTAAATGCTCTGTAAGCAGTTGTTATGCCGTATATTTTTTGGGTTTTTTTATTGTGGGCTTTTGGGGAATATTTTTATTTATTTATTTATTTTGAGATGGAGTCTCGCTCTGTCGCCCAGGCTGGAGTGCAGTGGCGCGATCTTGGCTCACTGCAAGCTCCACCTCCCAGGTTCACGCCATTCTCCTGCCTCAGCCTCCCGAGTAGCTGGGACTACAGGCGCCCGCCACCGCGCCCGGCTAATTTTTTGTATTTTTAGTAGAGACGGGATTTCACCATGTTAGCCAGGCTGGTCTCGATCTCCTGACCTTGTGATCCGCCCACCTCAGCCTCCCAAAGTGCTGGGATTACAGGCGTGAGCCACCATGCCCGGCCGGGAATATTTTTTATACACAGTTGAATCCACAGAAATGGAGGGCCAACTGTATTTGATATCATTTTAATCAAGTGCTGCCTATGTCTTCGGCAAACAGGAGATGCTCGGATTATCTCGTAATTGGCCAGAGGAGACCCTCCATCAAGTGGGCTTTGATGCCTCCTTGCTCTGGGGCCACAGCTGCCTCTGACTTTTCCTGCCCAGAACCTGGAACTACCCATTTCTCCAGAGCCCTGTTTCTCGTTAGTGGGGAGTGGGAATTAGAGGCCACAGACTGAGCACTGACTGCTTATGATGGCTGGGCTGCTCCACTTCCCAGCCTTTCCATGGACAAAACCAGAAAATTGTTCTAAAATTTATTTTCTCAGCTAGGCGCAGTGGCTCACGCCTGTAATCCCAGCACTTTGGGAGGCCAAGGTGGATGGATCACCTGAGGTAAGGAGTTCAAGCCTGGCCAACATGACAAAACCCCATCTCTACTAAAAATACAAAAAATTAGCCAGGCATGGTGGCGGGCGCCTGTAATCCCAGCTACTCGGGAGGCTGAGGCAGGAGAATTGCTTAAACCTGCGAGGCAGAGGTTGCAGTGAGCTGAGATAGCACCATTGCGCTCCAGCCTGGGCCACAGAGCGAGACTCTCTCTCTCAAAAAAAAAAAAAAAAAAAATTTCTGGTTTATTTTCTCTGAATCATGTGAGGTTGTATTAGAGATCAGGACCCTTCACCCTTAACTACTTTAGCAGGGGATATATACATGTATTTTTGAAAAATATGAATTCATACTGTTTTCCATTCAAATGTTGTTAAGATTATAAGCGTTTTTAAATATTCTTTGATTTTACCTCTTAACCTGAAAATCTTGGTTCATTACAACATTAACATTATTTGCTTTATTCTACATATAAATACATATAATCATTTCAAAATAAGCCTGGGCAACATAGCAAGACCCCACCTCTACCAAAAAAAAGTATCGTTAACAATGACCACTGGTCAAAGTTCTTTTCTGCTAGCCTTTTTAGACCTTTCCCTTTGAAGATACAAAGTTAAAATATGATGGAATTGGATTAACTACTCTGCGCTTCTGTCACCAACTTGATACACAAGTCCATTTGTTTAAATTCTAGAAATTGTTATAATTTGTTTTGCAAATACAAATCATTTGACTGGCTTTCTTGTCAGAACTGTAAAACCAGGCACATTTGCTCCACACAGGCCTCTAGCACAGCTACCGAGTGCTCCGGTAAGCTCGCCGTGGTTTAGCTCGCCGTGGGTAAGCTCGCCGTGGTTTAGCTCGCCGTGGGTTAGCTCGCCGTGGGTAAGCTCGCCATGGGTTAGCTCGCCGTGGGTAAGCTCGCTGTGGGTAAGCTCGCCGTGGGTTAGCTCGCCGTGGGTAAGCTCGCCGTGGGTTAGCTCGCCGTGGGTTAGCCAGCAGATCCCCTCATGCTGGGCCTTGGGTTGTTTCCAGTCTTTGGCCAATCAAATGTCAGAGTTGGACCCAGCACCTCCGTTGGGACTGCAGAGTGCTTTTCTAAGTGTGGTGAGAAGGGCGTTTCCACATCCTTGTGGATTCTGGCCATCGTATCTTAAGGATACATTTCTGGGAGTGGGATTGCCAGTCGGCGGGGAGAGCCTCATCTGGCTTGTCTGGGTGTTGTCCCTGTCCCCAAGGGGCCAGGCGTTCTGCATCCCCACAGCATGGTAGGAAGTGCCTGCCCCCATCAGCAGCCGAATCTGGTGTCAAATTTGGATTTGGGTCAATCTTGTAGGTGAGAAATGGAGTCTTGGGTGGTTTTGGTTTGCATTTCTCTCTCTCTTTTTTTTTAAATCATTTTATTGATTTTCCAAACTCATGAGCTCGTTTGAATGAGGAATATTAATCCTAATATTTCTCTTTTTAAGTTATAATTTTTATTGAGGTAAAAAATACATAAAACAACATTTTTATTAGAGTCCTATAGATGGTTAAAAAAATGCACCATTTTAACCATCTTGAAGTCTACAATTTAGCAGCATTTAGTACATTCATAATGTACAACCATCACCTCTATGTGCTTCCAAAGCTTTCATCATGCCAGGAGACCCCACACCCATTCAACACCATCCCCCCACCCTCAGTCCCCGACAATCACTGCCCTGCTTCCCACTCAAGTCACCAACACTTTTGAAAATGTTCTATGTTATAAAACTTTTTCCCAGTATACATTTTGTCTTTTATCGCTCCTGGGTTTTAAGTCATATTTAGGAAGATTTTGTCCACTCCCCAGTGATGAAGGAATTCACTTTTTCCTAGTACTTTTGACCCATTTGGAATTTGTCTCAGTGTATGGTATGAAGTGCAGATTCATTTTTGTCTTTTTCCAAGTGGTTAACATTTAACACGTGTTAACAAGTCCACCCTTTCCTCACTGGTATCGTATGCTACCTTATAGACTGAATGTTCCAGGCATTGGGGTCTGTTCCTGGGTTTTCACGTCCCTGGGCCTGCCTGCCTACATGGGTCCTGGTGCCATGTGGTTCCATTACGGAGGCAAGTTTACTTTTGTAGAATTGCCTTGCTTGGGAGAGTTTTCTTATCCAGGAACATGGTATTTCTTTCTGTCTGTCTGAATTCATTTTCTATTGCTATGACTGAATACCACAGAGCGGGTAAGTTATAAAGAAAGGAATTTTATTTCTTACAGTTCTGGAGGCAGGGAGTCCAAGGTATAGGAGTTGCATCTGGCGAGGACCTTCTTGCTGGTCGGGACTCTGCAGTCTCAAGGTGGTGCTGGGCATTATGTGAGGGTCTCACGAGAGACGGCAAAGCTGGCTTTTATAACCAGCCCCCTGGTGCTAACTGCTCCACTCCCTGAGAACCCATTAGTCCCGAATGGATTAGTCCTCATGAGCCAGTCACCTCCTCAGAATCCCATCCCAGCACTGTTGCATTGGAGTCCAGGTTTCCAACGCATGAAGTTCTGGGGAATGCATTCAAACCATGGTGTTGTTGAAATCGACTTTGGTGTCTTTATGGTCTATTTAAAGTTTTTCCCACTAAGGGTTTCACATTTCTTTTATGCATGGGGATTTTTATCTTTTTTGTTGCTGTTAAAAATGGGTCATCTCTTCCATTCTGTCTTTCAACTGAAAGTATACACAAAGATCTCTGTGTGCTACTTTAAATCCTGCTGTTTCTCTGAATTCTCTTAGTGTTTGTAACATCACTTTCTTGTGCTGGAAATATAACAAAGTATTTGATCCAAGAAGCATCTGGCAGGAAGCCTGGGCAGGAGGGGCACCTTGAGCATGGGCTTCACGTTTCCTCCTTCCTCCTCCCCTTTCCTCTGCCCCTTCTCCTACCACCCGCGTTCCTTCTTTCCCATCTGCTGTCCACCAGGAAGGCGTTGCCAGATCACCCCAGGGGTCACCTCTTCGTGTTTCTTGAGGCTGCGTGGGGGGAGGGCATGACAGAGGGAGGCACTCGGGGGAGGGGCGGCAAGGAGAGGTTGGGGCGTGCGAGGGGGCCCTTGTCCTCCAGCTTTGTCAGATGGCTAATGTGCCCTGTGGCCTGAGCTGGCGTCAGACAGGCTTTAAGAGGAGAACGTCAGCCGGGCGCGGTGACTCACGCCTGTAATGCTAGCACTTTGGGAGGCCGAGGCGGGTGGATCCCTTGAGGTCAGGAGACCAGCCTGGCCAACATGGTGAAACCCTATCTCTATGAAAAATAGAAAAATTAGCCGGGCGTGGTGGCAGGCGCCTGTAATTCCAGCTACTCAGGAGGCTGAGGCACAAGAATCACTTGAACCCGGGAGGCAGATGTTGCAATGAGCCAAGACTGTGCCACTGCACTCCAGCCTGGGTGACAGAGTGAGGCCCTAAAAAGGGAAGAATATCGCTGCATCAGAAAGCAGAAAGGTGGGGCCTGCCCGGGCCCATAGCCCTGCAATGAGTCTGGCCCAGAGGCACAGACAGACACACAGGAGGCCAAAGTGAAAGGAATGAAAATGGGCTGGACGGATTGGAGGACTGAGGAGAGCCGGGCGGCAGGGCACCCTGGCGTTTGTTCCCTGGACGGATTGGAGGACTGAGGAGAGCCGGGTGGCAGGGCACCCTGGCGTTTGTTCCCTGGACGGATGAGGGGACGGAGGACAGCCGGGCCACAGGGCACCCTGGCGTTTGTTCCCAGGGTAGGGGAGCTCTAGCATGGCACACAGTAGCAGAAGATAGCGGGTTGTGGTCGGCCCATGTGGAGATTTTAGAAACATCTCACGCTTCATGTTTGTCCTATCAGGTTCAGTCACCCATGTCCAGTGTCCACAGGAAGGCCTGTGCAAGGCCTCATGGGAAACAGGGTGGTCCGCCAGGCCTGCCCTGAAGGGGCCCCGTCCCGGAGAAGCAGATGCACAAAGCTGAGGGACACAGGTCGTGGGCCTTCTTGTGTGGCTCCTTGGCCACGGCATCGCAGCACCTGAAAGCCACCGCTGGAGAGGCAAACGAGCCCTGCAGCAGGCCCGAACCAGAGTTCCTGGGCACGGCCCCGTGCACCCAGTCGGGAGCCTCCCTGCTGAGGGTCAGCGAAGGCTTGGGGTGCTGGCGTTAGGGCTGGGTCCTGAGGGAAGATGAGGGAGAGAAGTAGAGGAGGAGGAGGGAGTTGAAGGCTGCAGACGGGAGGCGGAAGGGGAGGGAGTAGGGCTGCCAGGGGAGGGGAGGAGGGTAGAGGGCTGGATGAGAAGGAGGGCTACAAAGAAAAGAGGAGTAGAGCTTCAGGGAAGGAGGGTGGAGGGCTGCAGCGGGAGGAGTAGAGGGAAGAAGGCTGCAAGGGAAGGAGGAGGAGTATTGCAGGGGAGGGGGAGGAGGAGAGCTGGCCGGGGAGGAGGAGAAGGGCTACAAAGAAAAGAGAACTGTGTGGGAGGAGGAGAGTGGTGGAGAATTGCAGGGGAGGGGGAGAGGGAGGAGGACTGGAGGAGGAGGAGGGATGTGGAAGGAGGGTAGTGGAGGGCTGCAGAGGAGAACAGGGAGAACAAATCCACTCCAGCAGGGGAACGAGGGCAGCGTGGGGCGGACAAATCCACTCTAGCATTCCAATCTCCCTAAGCCTTTGAATCCCTTCTACACTAACCACCGGCGGCCAGGCATGTCCAGTTATCCCATGGTGGGCCATGTTTTGACCCATGTTTCAGCCAAGCAGCCAACCAACCAATTAGAGCCCTTTCTAAATGCGGAATCTCTGCTTAGTGAGCCCATATCAATAAACTTGGCCTGATCCAACTCTTGTTCCTCCTACCATTCTCCCAGGCCCTCAATATGCAATTCCCACCTTCCTGGGATTTCTATGTAAACTGGAAAACTCACATTCTCTTGGGTAAGTGCATCTCCTCATGGTCACGCCCTATCTCTAGGAGCTGCCCAACATCAGTCTAGTTCCATGTCTAGAAGCAAAGAGGGGTGGGGGCAGGTCCTTGCTAGTCAGCAGCCTCAGGGCAGTCCCATTTCCTCAGGCAGTACAGGGTTAACCCGCTCCGATGGAGTTGGGGAGGCTACCACTAGGGTTAGGAAGGCCTCTTCCACTGAAGACTCATCAGGATTTAGGGGTTCAGTGTCCCTACTGTTCATCAGGGTCACCCCACACATCCTCATCCCAACTGACAGGATCCCATTCCTTCTCAACCAATGCCTTCACTTGCACAGCAGACACTGCGGGGCTGGGAGTTCCACATGTGCTATAATCTAGCCACTGGAAGGACGAGATTCTGGGTTTGATTTTCAGTAGTCTCAGACCCGCAGCTAAAGGAGGTAAGAGTCTCTCTTGGGACAGTCATAACTTTCAGATTATTCATGTGACACTTCTGCTGGGAATCTGAACTGAGCTCACGCCCATGATACTTTTTCTGAGACGGAGTCTCACTCTGTAGCCCAGGCTGGAGTGCAGTGGGGCGATCCTGGCTCACTGCAACCTCTGCCTCCCAGATTCAAGCGATTCTCCTGCCTCAGCCTCCCGAGTAGCTGGGATTACAGGTGCCTGCCCCCACACCTGGCTAATAATTTTTGCGTTTTTAGTAGAGTTGGGGTTTTGCCATGTTGGCCAGGCTGGTCTTGAACTCCTGACCTAAGGTGATCTGCTCACCTCGGGCTCCCAAGTGCTGGGATTACAGGCGTGAGCCACCACACCCGGTTTTTTTTTTTTTTTTTTTTTTTTTTTGAGACAGGGTCTGTGTTACCCAGGCTGGAGTACAGTGGTACAATCACAGCTAACTGCAGCCTCAACCTCTCAGATTCAACCAGTCCTCCCACCTCAGCCTCCAGAGTAGCTGGGACCACAGGTGCAGGCCACTGTACTTGACAGTAGAGATGGGAGCTTGTTATGTTGCCTAAGCTGGTCTCAAACTCCTGGCCTCAAGCCATCCTCCTGCCTCCCAAAGTGCTGGGATTACAGGTGTGAGCTACTGCACCTGGCCCATTATATTCTAGTTTGATAAAAGTGTTCGAAAGCCACCCAGAACCCTGCCTTCTACAAGTATTTAATTAGGAGCACCCAGTGGTGATATTATGCAGATCTCTATTGCCACATCACACTATGGACTATTGGTGTTCTTTTTACTACTAGAAGTCAGCATTAGTGCCTATCAGGGTAAAGAACCAATTCCAGGAACCCTCCCATCCCCACTCTCTCACCACTCCCCCACCCTCAATTATTTTCATGCAAACCCTCCACACCTTTTACCACTTTGTATGTAGATAGAAGCTATTTAACACACACACAGTGACATTCTGCCTAAAATGAGAACGATCATTTGGAGAAGTTTATTCACCCCTACCCTCCAGTGGGATGTGAATGCCATGTGAGGCCGCGGCTGGCTTGCTGCCGGGGTTCTCTTGTCCTGGCACGTGGCCCACCCCAGCACGAAGCCTGGCAGGGAGGGCTCAGGTGGGCGGCGTGTGGAGGGCAGGCTGCTAGGCCAGGCCTCCCCAGAACGACTGCCCCATGTCCAGCCTGTTATCTCCTGAGTGCCATGCTGCACTGGGCGGGACAGGGCTGGCTCGGGGCTCCAGGAAAGATGCCTCACAGGTGCCTAGAAATGTAGGGGTCAAGGGAAGGCTGTGTGTGGGGGCACCTGAGGGGCTGGGCTTCCCGGGCATCTGAGTTCTTACGGAGCCCTCATACACACATCCCCAAATGGTTGTATGAGGATGGGCACAAAAATGGCAGAGGGGTCACCCTCACCCTCCACTGACGTGAAAATGGACGGGGATCCGACTCATGCAACGTTCCTTCTCAGCTGTAGGTTCCACATCCATGGGTCAGGGGTGCTGGCCTGGAGCCCGCCGATGCTGGTCCCCACCACACAAGGACCCCGTCACAGGTGGGGGTCATACTCTTCCTCCAGAAACGGACGAAGCAACCAGCACATGAGCCTTACGCTGTGTTTACAGGCTGAGTCCCCGCGGCTCTTCCAGCTTCACGGCCAGGCCAGGGTCACCTTCAGATTGAATGTGCAGGGCCCCGAGGACTCATGTCCTGAGACAGCCCCTCTTCCTGGGATGGGACCCCCGGGCTCAGGTGAGAGGTGTTCCCGGGCCCCTGCATCTGGGGCTCAGGTGCGAGCAGGTGTTCCCAGGCCCCTGCACCTGGGGCTCAGGTGAGAGGTGTTCCCGGGCCCCTTCATCTGGGGCTCAGGTGCGAGCAGGTGTTCCCAGGCCCCTTCATCTGGGGCCTGGGAGTTGACCCTGACTTCCTGGCCCCAGAAAGAAAAGGGAAAACACAGAGATCCCAGGAAAAGGGGCACAAGCGGGGAGGCTGCCCCAAAGCCCAGCTCCAGGCTCAGGAAAGCCCCTCCCTGCTCACCCCTTCCGGAGGGCCTGGGTCTGCAGAGGGACGGGGCTTAGGGGGTCTCCGAAGGTTAGAGTGCTCAGGCTCGGGTGGGGAGGAGGGAGACGTGTTGGGTGCTGAGGGCCTCCTGCGTGGAGCCCAGAGGGCCAGGCTGCGGCCACTGCCAGGTGGGCAGCTCATCTCTCTGGCAGCAGCACGAAGAAGGCAGCCTTCAGGAAGCGGCCGAAGCTGCAGAGTGCGGCCACCAGCCAGTGAGAGCGGAGGCCAGGGTCTGTGCTGACCACACACTTGAGGACATCAGTCTGGGAGGGAAGAGGGAGACCGTTAGAGAGCAGAGCCAGCACCGCCAGGCCCCCGAGCACCGTGCACCCGAATATCAGCAAATTGCATGAAGGGAATGCAGGAGACTGTTTGGGAAGGAGCTCTGTGGCCTGGACTGAAGGCTCCAGCACAAGACCAGACCCGACACCGTGCACATTCAGACAGCGTGAAGGGCCAGGAGGCACCGGAGGTGGGGACAGATGGCAGCCAGGCCAGCCGGAGGGCCCCTGCCGAGCAGGAGAGAGGCCTTCATGGCCCTCGCTGGGGCTCCAGACAACCAGACCAGGGTGCCAGCTCCCCTCAGCCACCTGCCTGCTGCCCCCCAGTGGCTACAAGTACACCGGTGTCCTCCTGTGGGGCCTTGGAGCCTGGGCTGCCAGGAAGGGGCAAACCCAGCTTCATTCAGACTCTGCCTGGAACAACAGCAGGCCACGGACTCCCTGGACTCTGAAGTTCCTTCTGGAGAAGTGAACGAACGTCCAGTTCTCTTATTCCCTTCACTTCCTGCTAATACATGAAGGCTTTTCCCTGAAGCCTAGACCTGTGGCCTTGGCGCTGCTCCAAGTGTCTTCACCCACTGGGCACACAGTGCCCGGCCCCACGCCACACTCCACAGGAGGAAGGCAGGAGGGGACGAAGTCTTGGGGTTTCTGTGCTGAGGGACGCCTGTAGCCACGTGTGACATCTTGAGACAGTGCCGTCCCCCACCCCCAATTCAGCCTTCAGAGGAGACCACAGCCCCCGCAGACCACATGACTTCAATCTCTCGAGATGCTGAACCAAAGGCCCCAGCAGAGGGGTCTGAGTCCTGTCACCCCTGGCTGCTGATTTACACACCAGGCCAACACCCGCTGTACAAGAGAGAACGCTGGACTCTCGGCAGGGGAACCGCCCTCCACACCCAGGGCCCAGCAGCAACTGTGGTCTGGCCAGGGCAGGGTGGGAAGTTGGGGGCATGGAGATAGAGGAAGGGTTTGGCTCTGACACCCACCCCTCGGGGCCTTGCTTTTCCCACTCGGGTGGGCAGGGGCTGGGGCAGTGGGTCTTTAGCACAGGGGTGGGGTCAGGGGGCGAGTCAGTGCTGGATCTGGACAGAGTAGAGTCCAGGGCCTGCCTGTAGGTCTCGGCCCTTGCTCCACCCCCTGCCTCACCCATCTCCCCCAACAGTGCTCAGGTGACCACCCACCCGCCACTCCCTCCTGTACCTCTGCACCCTCGCACCCCAGCTCTCCCACCCCC
>NW_026652276.1:363565-408692 GCF_009828535.3 Hylobates moloch
CCCCCCCACCCCCCGGGCACTCAGGCACTCACCCATCCTCCGCGTCTCCGCAGCCAGGTCGCCAGGGTCTTGCGCACGAACTCCCCCAGGCAGTCCACGAGGGCGTGGACCATGGCAGGCTGGGCCTGCCTCACACAGTCCACGGCCAGCCCCGCGGCCACCGCATACAGGGACACCACCTTGCCCCATGTGATGCCTGCAGGGAGAGAGATGGTCAAGACCAGGACTTGAATCCCGCCCAGGGGAGCACTTAAGGAAGGGGCTGGGCCTCTCTGAGCCGCTGTCCTGCTTGCCATCCAGCTAATGACCAGGGACCATCCCAAGGGGGGACCACTCCCTGACAGGATGCCTGGCCAGCTGGCCACCTGCCCACCGTCTCAGGTAGTTCTCGGGCAGGCAGGTTTCTCGGCCTCCACTGTACACCTGCCCAGCCCATGTCTGTGGCGGAGGCCGCAGGGACAAGTCGGGTGAGGCGGGGGAACTGAGGGCAGCAGCAGATGGAGTGAGCAGCCAGTGGCCTCACGGGCGGCACCCCTGGTCTGCCTGTTCCCACGACAGGCCTGGCATCCACATTTTACATATAAAGAAGCTGAGGCCTGCGGAGAAATTGCCTTCCCCAGACCGCTAACCTGCTGAGGCTGAACTGAGATGGGAGCAGCCTTGAAACAGAAGACAAAAGATGGCGACAGCGGGGGAAAGAACAAAAGGCAGGACACGATGCCTCAACACGGAAACACGTTTTATACATCAGCGAGAAAAGAGGGGCTTTCAAAAGAACTACGAGCACAGAACTGGAACAGCTAATTCACAAAAGAAAATTTAAATAAGAGACACGAAAAATGTTTACCTTCATTAATAACCAAAGAACGGCAAATTAAAACAAGATGTAATCTGTTGCATTAAAAGCTTTTAGGCCAGGCGCAGTGGCTCACACCTGTAATCCCAGCACTTTCGGAGGCCAAGGCGGGCAGATCACAAGGTCAGGAGTTCAAGACCAGCCTGACCAACATGGTGAAACCCTGTCTCTACTAAAAATACACAAAAAATTAGCCAGGCGTGGTGGCACGCGCCTGTCATCCCAGCTACTCGGGAGGCTGAAGCAGGAGAATCGCTTGAACCCGGGGAGACGGAGGTTGCAGTGAGCTGAGATAGTGCCAGTACACTCCAGCCTGGGCAACAGAGCGAGACCTCGTCTCTAAATAAATAAATAAATACATGCTTTTAAATGGCAGTGTGAGGATTCAGGCAACTGCACAGCCTGTAAACCTTGGTGGGAAGCCCAGCTGGAGGGCACTGGCAATATCTGAACGGCCACAAAACATGCAGCCTGGCAGTGGTCCCTGGAGGGAGTGAGCAGTGGTCCCCGGAGGGAGTGAGCAGTGGTCCCCGGAGTGAAGCGGCGCAGCGGTCCCCCCGGAGGGAGTCAGCAAGGAAGTTATCCCCGTGAGGAGCCAGCAGTGGTCCCCGGAGGGAGTGAGCAGTGGTCCCTGGAGGGAGTGAGCAGTGGTCCCCGGAGGGAGTGAGCAGTGGTCCCTGGAGGGAGTCAGCCTGAGGACACTGCACATGCAAAGATGAAGCACTGCTCTCCGATCCACCCTCATACAGCAGCCAACCTGGATTTGTTATGAAAACATAAATCAGCTCAGTCACAGATGTTCACAGCAGCCAATTCACAATTGCCAAAAGGTGGAAAGAACCCAAGTGTCCTTCAACAGATAAATGGATACACAAATGTGGTGGATGTTACTCAGCCACAGAAGGCAGCCAGGCGCAGTGGCTCACGCCTATAATCCCAGCACTTTGGGAGGCCGAGGTGGGCAGATCACCTGAGGTCAGGAGATCGAGACCATCCTGGCTAACACGGTGAAACCCTGTCTCTACTAAAAATACAAAAAATTAGCCGGGCGAGGTGGCGGGCGCCTGTAGTCCCAGCTACTCGGGAGGTTGAGGCAGGAGAATGGCGTGAACCCAGGAGGCGGAGCTTGCAGTGAGCTGAGATTGTGCCACTGCACTCCAGCCTGGGCAACAGAGCGAGACTCTGTCTCAAAAATAAATAAATAAATAATAAGTAAAAGAAGGCACGGGGCTCTGAGGCAGGCTGGGCATGGATGGGCCTCAAAAACACACACTGGGTGGAAGCTGCCGGGCACAAAAAGCCACACAGAGTGTGAGTCCGTGGATGCAAAATGTCCACAACAGTCAGGGACAGAGCTGGGATGCAGGCTCGCGGCTGGCAGAGGGCAAGGGGTGGGGGACGGCGGTGGCAGCCAAGGGCACAGGCATTCTGGGGTGATAAAGACCTCCTGAGGCTAGAAGCTAGTGGCTGTTCCACACTGTGAATGTGGCAGATGCTGCTGAATTGCACATTTTTAAGTGGATAATTATGTCATGTGAGTTTAACGTCAATTAAAAGAAATGGGGAAAAACACAAATCAGACCATGTCACTCCCCTGCATAAAGCTCTCGTGTTGCTGTGACTTCCCGTGTCCTTCACAGTAAACCCAAGTCTGAATTCCCAGCTGAGCTGGCCCCTGGCAGACTCCAGCCCTTTTCCTGCCACCCCGACCTCGAAGGTGCCCTTGTCATTGGTGGGACACGCACACCTGGCACAGCCCCTGCTCTGCCCGCTGCACTTCCCCACCACATGGGGCTGTTCCTCCTTCCAGGGCACGGCCACGCGGGGAGTGGAGCCTGATGTCAGCATTGCGTGTGGCTTGCGGGACAACTTGTTCTGAGGTGTCCGATTCCATCAGAACATAGTGCATTCCATGCCGGGCGCGGTGGCTCACGCCTATAATCCTAGCACTTGGGGAGGCCGAGGCAGATGGATCACCTGAGGTCAGTTCAAGACCAACCTGGCCAGCATGGTGAGACCCGGTCTCTACTAAAAATACAAATATTAGCCAGGCATGGTGGCGGGTGCCTGTAGTCCCAGCTACTCAGGAGGCTGAGGCAGGAGAATCGCTTGAACCTGGGGGGCAGAGGTTGCAAGATCACACCACTTCATTCCAGCCTCGGCAAAACAGCGAAAATTAAAAACAAACAAACAAAAACCAACTATGTTCCGAGTGACAGCCACATTTCCACTCCAGAGGGGTGGATGGGAAAGAAAGACAGGAAGACAGGAGTGCAGAAGCAATAGCCTCAGCGTCCACTGTGTCCTTCCAGCTCTTCTGTGTCTTTTTAACTGATATCATTCCATTACCATAAAATTAATCTTTTAAAACTGGAGTATCTTTGAGCATATCCACAAAGTTGTGCAACCATCACCTCTATCTAATTCTAGAACATTTTCATCATCCCAGAAGAAACCCCATGCCCATTGGCAGTCATTCCCTATTTCACCGACAGCCCCTGGCAGCCACTCATCTTACTTTCTGTCTGTAGATTTACCTACCCTGAATATTTCATGTAAGTGTAATCACACGGCTTGTTCATTTTGTGTCTGGCATATTTCACCGAGCACAATTTCACGGTTCATCCACACGGTAGCAGTATCAGTGTTTCATTCCTGTTAATGGCTGAATAATATTCCACAGCGTGGATACACTACATTTTGTTTATCCATTTATCAACATCCTTTAGCCAATAACCTTTCGGGTATTATAAAGAATGCTGCTATGAACACTGACGCATGTTTGTGTGTGTGTGTGTATATAAGTTTTCGTTTCTCTTGGGAACACAGCTGGGGTAGGTTTGCTGGGTCATAGGGTAACCCCACGTTTGCCTGTTTGAGCAACTACCAGGTTGCTTTCTCCAGAGCAGGTGCACCATCTTACATCCCCACCAGCAGAGTACAAGAGCTCTGCTTTCTGCACATCCTCGACAACACTTGTGGTCATGTGACTTTTTTTTCTTTTTCCTTTTTTTTTTTTTTTTTGTGAGATGGAGTTTCGCTTTTGTTGCCCAAGCTGGAGTGCAACAGCACGGTCTCAGCTCACTGCAACCTCCACCTCCCGAGTTCAAGCAATTCTCCTGCCTCAGCCTCCCAAGGAGCTGAGATTACAGGTGCCCACCACCATACCCGGCTAATTTTTCTATTAGTAGAGACGGGATTTTACCATGTTGGCCAGGCTACTCTCAAACTCCTGACCTCAGGTGATCCACCCACCTCGGCCTCCCGAAGTGTTGGGATTACAGGCGTGAGCCACTGCACCCGGCTTTTTTTTTGTTTTTTAGAATAGGGTCTCTTTGGCTGGGCACGGTGGCTCATGCCTGTAATCCCAGCACTTTGGGAGGCCGAGGCGGGTGGATCACCTGAGGTCAGGAGTTTGAGATCAGCCTGGCTGACATGGTGAAACTCTGTCTGCTAATAATACAAAGAATACTAATAATACAAAAATTAGCTAGGCGTGGTAGCACACACCTGTAATCCCAGCTACTCGAGAGGCTCAGGCAGGAGAACCGCTTGAACCCAGGAGATGGAGGTTGCAGTGAGCCGAGATTGCACCATTGCACCTCCAGCCTGGGCAACAAGAGTGAAACTCCATCTCAAAACAAACAAACAAACAAACAAACAAACAAAAATGGAAAAAAAAGAAAGAATAGGGTCTGCATCTGTCACCCAGGCTGGAGAGCAGTGACACAATCTCTGCTCACCGCAACCTCCGCCTCCCGGGTTCAAGCGATTCTCCTGTCTCAGCCTCCCGAGTAGCTGAGATTACAGGCATGTGCCATCACGCCTGGCTAATTTTGTATTTTTATCAGAGACAGGGTTTCTTCTTTTTGGTCAGGCTGGTCTCAAACTCCCGACCTCAGGTGATCCACTCACCTCGGCCTCCCAAAGTGCTGGGATTACAGGCGTGAGTCACTGCACCCGGCCATTTTTATTTTTCTTATAATAAAACTATAATTAGAAGAATTATATAAAATTACATATGTAGTTATAGAAAATACAATTCAAATTCAAAGAAAAAAATAAAAACTATTGTCAACTTTTAAATGGGGAGGAAAACTGAGTTCTACCACTTTGGAAATGAGATTTTCCAAAGTCCTGAGCGGGAACTTTGAAGCCCTAAATGAAAACAGCCAGAAACAACATTTGTTGGCCTCTGCCTTCGTGGGGGGCTCCTGGGGCTGGAGACTTGGAGACCCCCACGGAGCCCTGCCCTGCAGCCCTCACGCGGCTCATATCACTAGCCAAGGCCCCCGCCCTGAGGTGCCGGCTGTGCGGCTTGCCTACAGTGGAGGGGCTGAGCAGGGCGCACACCCTCAAGGGCACCTGCTAAGAGGAGTAGAGGGAGGAAGACCTGGGGGTCAGAGCGTGCAGGGATGGCTGGCGTGGGAAGGGCCTCAGGCAGGGAGGCAAGGACGTGTAAAGCACTTGGAGGCTGGAGGCTTGCCCTGTAGACAAAAGGGCCCAAGAGGACTGGGATGGACAAAGGTGAAGGGGGCTGGGGGTGCAACTGTCAGTGGGCCTGAGGGGCAGAAGGGGCGGCTCTGCCCTAGCTCCCTAGTCAGCTGGCTCTGGTTCAGGGAGGTTCAGAAACCTGCTGCAGGTCACGAGGCTCTTGGGCTTCAGCCTGTGTGGCTCCCCTCAGGCAGGGCCACCTCAGAGTAGCAGCAGGTGGGGGTGTGGGGGCTGCCACATGGCCAGAGCCGGGCCTGCGTGGGACAAGCCTGGGGCGCTGGGTGGGGTGGGGGATGCTGACCACAGGGGAGTGGGCTCCAGTTTTCCAGTGAAAACAACAAGACTTAAACTGAACTCTACACATGGCCCGGGCCACCTGGCTGGTGCCCCCCACATCCCCCGTCAGCTGTGTGCCCGCTCGTCCCGCCATCACCTTTCCCCTCAGCCCTCCCGGGCCCCCAGGCGCCCTCCCAGAACCAACCAGAGCCTTCCTAGGCACCGCCCCCACCTCAGGCCAGACCCTGTCCAGGCAAGGCCGGGCGGGTAGGGGCATCCTGGCCCCATCCTCTCCCCCTGCTGAAGGGGGAGGCGCCCCACCTCTGGGCAGGCTGCTGCATTCTCAGAAATGACTGTTCCTTTTAAAGCCAGCCTGCAGCTCGTAAACCCAGCGGCCCCGAGACAGACACCCGGGTGGCCACCCACGTGCCGGCGTCGGCCAAGGGAGGGCTGAGAGTGGTCGTCAGCCCAGGACGCCTTCCACTCCTGGCTTCCTTCCTGGGCCCCACCCACTGCCTGCCCCGTGCCTGCCTGGGTCACCCTGGGGGCGGGCACCAGCTTGCCAGCTCCTGCCACCATGCTTCTGCCACCCACTGTGCCGTGGACCCTGCCCCCTGCCCACCCGGTCCGAGCCACACCACCTGCCCACTCTCCAGCCCCTACCCATATGCACCCCCAGCCAACCCAGGTCTGCCCCATGACACGCCTCAGCCTGGCCTGGGCCCGGCCCCGGCCCCCCACCCTTAGCTGCCACTGGGGCCTTGGGGCCAAACTGCCAACGAGGATTCATTTACAATCTCCCAGAGGGACACAGGAGCAGTGACAGAGTCCAGGCTCTGAGGCCACCCCAAGGAGCGCCAGACAGGGAGTCTGGCCCGTACCCAGCTCCGTTCCGCCTCCTGACCCCACACCACAGCCTGAGGTCACTGCCCCTCCCCAGGTGTGGTCTGAGGCACTCCAGCACGTGCTGCAGCAACAAGACAAGCCCGGAGGCAGGACCGGACCCCGCCTGGACTCCCATCCCAGGACTCAGCCTTCCCTCTCCAGCAGCCTGCGAGGTCGCCGCTGCGTCCCAGCCACGGTAACTTCTGTCCAGGGAGGTCAGCAGTGAGTGTGGCACTGGAGAGGCCGGATTCTGTCAGAAAACGCTCGCAGCCCCCGCCACCTTGGCCTCCAGCCGAGGGTGTCAGCCCCGCTCTGTCCCCATCTGGCTGGCCCACCAGGGGTCGGCGGAGATGTCTGGGAGAGGAACTGGAGGTCACCCCGCAAAGGTGGGGTCTGCCTGAGCGAGAGGCAGCGGTCCTCACGCTCCTGGCCTCTTGCCCTTGCCCTCCAGTGGGTGGAGGTGCCGAGGCTATCTGAAGACCCCTGGCTCTGAGGTCCCCCCTTGGTGTGGGATGCATCTCCCACAGCGAGGGTGTGGCTTCCTCTGGCGCCTCTGTCTGATGCCTGGCTCCTGCTGCTGTCAGGACGGCCCGCAGACAAGGCAGTTGAGGCCACAGAGATGACAGCAGGCCATAGTCACACAGCTGACTGGCCACGGACCCACACCAGCTCCCAGACGAGGGTGTGCAAGGCCTCCCTGCTGTCAGGGGTGTTCCAAAAAGCCGCCTGGGGTGAACAGCATGCCCCTCCTCCGAGCTTCAGGGAATCCGGCTCACCCCGGGGTTCGCTGGCCCAGAGCTGTGCCCAGCACCTGGACAGCACTTGGAAAACAGCTGAGGGATGTGCCAGTCAGGGAGGTGCCGCATCGGGGCCGGTGCACCACTCACCCCAACAGCAGCACCCAGCGCCTGCCACACCCAGGGGCAGCTCATAGCACGGGATGCCAGGACGGGACCCAAGGTCACAGAGGTCAAAGGCAGGGGGCTGAGGTCTGCAGGGCCAGACCTGATGACACGGGGCAAGAGGACAGAAGGCCACACTGGGCAAATCCAGGCCAAGGCAGCTGGTCAAGTGGACAGCGGGCCACCAAGCAGGGGAGACAAGCCCTGAGCCTCCCGTGGGCCCAGAAGCATGTGGACAGCCGGGAGCAGCAGGAGCAGGGAGGCAGGGCCAGGAGCTGCCTCTCCAGGGAAGAGATGGGAGCGGCCTAGGAGGGTCACAGTTGAGGCAGGCACAGCCAGGTGAGATGCGCTGCTATTCTTCGGATGCCCCCGGGAGCTGGTCTGCTTGGACCTCCTGCCCCCATGCTGTCCCCTCTCCTGGACGCTGGAGCCCTGAGGCTCACCTCTGACCATCAGAATCCAGCAATTACCTGTGACTTCTGGGGGTATATCCTAACAGCCTGGCAGCATCTACTCAGGAGCTGTCTGAGAAACCTGCTCCGTGCCACTCCTCCTCGGAACACAGCACCATGCTGTGAGAAGCCCAAGCCCCGCTCGGGGGCCCCTGCAGGACACCAGGCAGCCCTAGGACGTGCCACCCCACAGGACTGCAGGTCACGTGGCCCCACTGATGCTGGACCACAGCTACAACCGCTCAAGAAGCCCGTGCCAGCTGCTCAGCATGCCCAGCAGCCTGCAGAACCACAAGAGACCCTGAATGCTGTGGTTTGAACCCACGCTAGTGGCTGGGCAGCTCCTGACACCTGCAGCAGCGAGATGGCACCGGTGGGCACTGGGCAGCGCCAGGATGGGTGGGGGCCAGCTCGTGGGGTCCCTGTGAGCCTGAGCCACAGACCCTAGATCCCTCCCTGAGGTCCCATGGGACAGGCAGACTAGGCATACCTGCAGAGAAGATGTGGCCAGCCACGGCCAGGAACGCATCGGTCACCACAGGCTCAGACTGCAGGGAGATGTGCAGCTGACGCGCCACGTTGCGGTAGATGCTGGGCCGGATCATCTCCAGCTCATCCCCTGTGTGGTCACAAGAGCAGGTGAGAGGCAGCCCACGCCCCAGCTCCCTGGGACATGACTGTCTTGGGGCACACCCTGCACCTGACCCCACCTGACCATGCTTGAATTCCAGCCTGTTCCTCACTTAACTTGTCTGATTCCCACCTCCACTTGACCCCATGTGACCTCCCTTGGGCCATCCCCCAACCTTGGCCCCTAGGGACCAGAAGACCAAGGAAGTGCTGAAGGCGCCCCCAGTCCTGCCCCTCTGACGAGCCAGCCCCTAAGCCGAGCAGACCAAGCCGGTGGGGCGGGAATCCTGCGAGAGCGTGGGCTGTGCCTGCTGGTGACTCACAGCCGACAGGCAGCCGAGCTGCCCAGAGCAGGACGGAGCAGGCAGGCGGCCAGAGCCCGATGTGGGGAGGGGCTGGGCAGAGAAAGCATCGGGATGAGAGCAGGGGAAAGCCCGAGAGGCTGGCTCAGGCCCTAGCATGGCTCAGGGACCGCTCAGATGCAGAGGCTGAGCCGCTGTCCTGGGCCACCCGCACTGCCACACCCCCACCTGGGCTGGCTGAGCCGCTGTCCTGGGCCACCCGCACTGCCACACTCCCACCTGGGCTCTTGCTGCCAAGGGGACGTGCTTGGAGGTGGCACTGCATCAGCCCCGCCCTGGCAGCCGAGGATGGCCCCCATAGGCCCGCCGCCCCAGTGCTGCCTGTGGCGCCCTTGGCAGCAGCAGTGCACAGGCACGGGTCAGATGGTGCCGAGAATGCCACAGGGCCCTGGGATTGGGAGTCCCCAGCCCGGCCAGTTCTCCAGCCAAAGCAAACAGGGTAATGCTGCTGACTGGACCATCTCGGCCGATAAAGGCTGCTCTGTATCTCATTAATTAAGATCTGGAACCAGAGCAGAGCCCAGGAGAGGCTGGCCAGGGGCGGGGGATGACATGGAAATTCCCAGGCCTGACCCGGCAGCTCCCAAACACAGACCTCCGGG
The DNA here is from genome assembly GCF_009828535.3 of Hylobates moloch. Taxonomy (NCBI): domain Eukaryota; kingdom Metazoa; phylum Chordata; class Mammalia; order Primates; family Hylobatidae; genus Hylobates; species Hylobates moloch. Next base: position 373,025 of record NW_026652276.1, read on the forward strand.
GCTGCTGCAGGCTGGCTCCAGACTGAAGGTGGGGACACAACTCGGGCTTCTTCCTGTCTGCGCTGCCCGAGGGCAGGGAGACAGCGCTGGCCTCGAGGGACTGACCCTGAGCAGCTGTGAGGGCAGATGCAGGTCCAAGCTGTGTCCCTCTGGGGCCCCCCTGGACATCTGGGACTTCTTCCCAGCCATTCCAGGGGTCTGGCATCATCTTCTCAGAAGGCGACTAAAAGGATCCCCTAGGGTCATTCTCAGAGCCCGACTAGAGGCAGCAGCAGGCGGCGAGTCTCATGGAGTCCCACCAACCCCCTAGATCCCACCCAGAGACCTCTCCCTCCTTCTGAACTTCTCAGATGGGACTCCACCTCCTCCTGGAGGCTCTGTGCTGGTCCCCATGGATTCTGCCTGCACCCCACACACATTCCTGGGCAGGCCAGGTCTACACAGCTTTGCTCTCTGGGCCCAGCCCACCACGTAAGGGCAGGGGCCACCTAGAGCCCATGCCAGCGTCAGCCTGAGAGGAGGCAGCGTGTCCCCTCACAGGGTCGTGCCCTCCGACTCCAACCCCCTGCCTGGAGAGCCACCAATTCAGTTTCACCTCTGCTGTCACCTCCCCTTCCCGGGCCACAAACACCCCATGTGCCCTCTTCGGGCATCACATAAACATTCACAGGTGACGGCCGCAGCCCAGCTGTGGTGAGGGGACTTGACAGTCACAGCGGGGCTGGTCCCTCCCTCTGCGGTCCAGACCTTGGAGACGGTGGGGGCAGCCAGTGGGCCCTGTGTGACCCCAGAACCGAGCACCCCCAGACGTCCTCACAGCACCAACGAATACTGAGGTTTTGGCTACCCAGCCCGGTGGGCGCAGTTTCCAATTGGGGGGCCTCGGAGGCCTCGTTATCCAGAGGGCAGCGGACGGGATCTCGGCCAGTAACACCCAGAATCTGTTTTCCAAAATAAACATCGGGACACGTGCTCCTACAAAGGGTTTCTGTGCCCAGCTGAGAACAAGGGTCACTGTGGAAGCTTAACCACCCACTAATAGATTATTCTTTCTGGAGCTTTCTATTGTTTATGGCCAGCATGACTGAAATCTGGGCTGAGCAGGCAGCTGATGGGGGGGCCTGTGGCGTGGGAGGCCTGAGAGGGCAGATCCGGGAGCACCCGCCTGGGTGGCCCTGTCCCGAGCGCCTGGCCGTCCCAGGCAGGGGGTGGGCGCCCCTGGGCCGACCCGCTATCTCGGCCTCAGAGGGAGGCTGCGGCCCAGCAGGGGAGGAGGCACAGCTGGGGATCCCGCCAGGGCGCACTCACCCAGGCGCAGCAGCACCGCGCACACCTCGGCCAGGCGTCCCGGGACCGGCGCGGCGCGCTCGGGCGCGCTCCAGGAGAGGCCGGCGCGCAATAGCCGCGCGTGCACGTACTCCCGGCCCAGCGCCTTGGCCTGGGCCACCAGCTCCTTGTCGGTGGGCGAGCGGTCAAAGGCGTCCATGATCTCGGCGGCGAAGACCGAGGAGCGCCGCAGCACCTCCATGGCGGCGACGCGGGTGGGGGGCGCCGCACCTGCGGGCACAAGCGCTCAGCCGGGTGGAGGGGGGCGGCGCGGGGAACGGGGCGCGCGGGGCGCCGGGCTGGGCGTGGCCCTCGGGAAGGGCCGTAGCCCGCGCCGGGTCCGCTCTCGCTTTTTGTGCCCCAAATCTTTAAAAACCCAGCGCCACCTTCTTTCAGGGCCCGAATTCAGCTACAGACATTCCCCGCGGCAGCCAGGGACCGGAGGGGCCGCGGGGAGACGGCGGTTTGCTCCGGGGCCGCCGGGCCCGCCCTCGAAGACGAGTGCGTGGGCGGCGGGGGCGGGGGGCACAGCCCAGCGCGTCCCCCACGGCGACCGCCCGGACCCCGGCCCTCCCCGCCCCCGCCCGGGGCCGCCCACCTCCGCCGCCGGCGTCCCGCGCGCGTGTCCCCGGCCTCGCCGTCCCCGTGGCACCCCGGCACGGACGCCACGCCCGCCGCGCTCACCTCTCCCGCCGCATGGCGCGGGCGCCGGGGTGGAGTTCTGGCTTCAGGATCTGCTCGCCGCCGCCGACGACCTCGACCCTTCCATTCAGACCCGCGAGGACGCGCGCCCCGCCCCGGCGCCCGCCCCGTCCACGCCCGAGCCGGGAGCGCGAGGTCCGCGGGGCTTCCCGCGCTCTCGGGGGGCTCCGGCCGCGGCGTCGGGGGCCTGGGCAGCGAGGGTGGCACCGCGCGACTCCCAGCCGGCGAGAGGCTGGGCTTGGGGCTTGGCCTTCTAAGGGAAAGGCAACCCCCGGGGGCGGAGTCGGGGAGACGCGGCCCGAGCTTCCCCGACCGCCTCCCCGCTTAAGGAGGACCGGGCGAGTTCCCTGGATGCGCCCGGGGAAGGCGACCAGGCCGGAGCGGGCCCCGCAAGGCGGAGCAGTGGGGACCCAGAGCCAGCCCCAGCCGCCTGGGTGTTCGCCGGGGTCCGTTTGAAAATTGGGTTGTCTTCTTCGTTCGTAGAGGTTCTTTCCAGAGTCTGGATACGTGTTCTTGGTCCGGACGCACGCCCTTTGTATTGTAGATGGATTCTTGGATTCGCATTTATTGAAGTTATTGCAAATATTTTCCTCTATTTTGTGGTTTACTTTTGCTTTGAATGAACAGGAGTTACTTTTAGTGATGTCCAATTTATCAGTCTTTTCTTTATGGTTAGTACCTTTTTATTAGGGTATCCTCCTGTATTTCCTTTTAGAAGCTTGTTTTAGGGCTCATATTTAGATCTGTGATTGATTACATGTTAATTATTGTGAATGGTGTGGTACGGGGCTAGAGCTCATTTTTTTCCGTGTAGATATCCGATTGGCCTGGCATCATTTATTGAAAAGCATCATTTTTTTTCCACCGAATTGGAGGAGTCCCCAACATCTCAACATAAATCAACTGGAGAGAGAGAGAGTGTGTGTGTGTGTGTGTGTGTGTTTCTGTTTCAGAACTCTATCCTACTGGTTTATTTCTTTATCCCTGAATCAACCTCACACAGTTTGAACAATAGGATTAACCAACTTGACCTAATTCACATATGTACAACACTATAAAATACTTACTCTTCCCATGTGCACATAGGATGTTTATCGAAATAGACCGGCCGGGCGCGGTGGCTCACGCTTGTAATCCCAGCACTTTGGGAGGCCGAGGCGGGCGGATCACGAGGTCAGGAGATCGAGACCACGGTGAAACCCCGTCTCTACTAAAAATACAAAAAATTAGCCGCGCGTGGTGGCGGGCGCCTGTAGTCCCAGCTACTCGGAGAGGCTGAGGCAGGAGAATGGCGTGAACCCGGGAGGCGGAGCTTGCAGTGAGCCGAGATTGCGCCACTGCACTCCAGCCTGGGCGACAGAGCGAGACTCCGTCTCAAAAAAAAAAAAAAAAAAAAAGAAATAGACCGTATCATGGACCTTATACAAGTCTCAGCAAATTTCAAAGGATTGAAATCATACAGTGTGTCCTCTCTGAATTAAAAGTCAATAACAAAAATTACTGGAAAATCTGCAAATGCTTGGAAATTACATGTCACACTTCTAAATAATCAATGGGTCAATAATCACAGTGGAAGGTGTAAAATATGTTGACAAGAACAGTGAAAAATAAGACATATCAAATGCTGTGCAGTGCAACTAAAACACTGCTTAGAGGAAATTTGATAGCCTTAGAAGAAAGATTGAAAATTAGGCCAGGTGAGGCCAAGGCGGGCAGTTCACCTGAGCTCAGGAGTTTTGAGACCAGCCCGGTCAAAATGGTGAAAACCCCATCTCTACTAGAGATACAAAAAATGAGTTGGGCGTGGTGGCAGGTGTCTGTAATCCCAGCTACTGAGGAGGGCTGAGGCAGGAGAATTGCTTGGACCTGGGAGGCGAAGGTTGCAGTGAGCTGAGATCGTGCCACTGCACTCCAGCCTGGACAACAGAGTGTGGAAAAAAAAAAAAAAAAAAAGGACAAAGAGAAAGAAAATTACTGCTCTAAGCTTCCACTCAAGAAGCTAGAAAAAGAACAATAAAACTAAAGATGAAAGGAAATAATAAAAATAAGAGCAGAAATTAATGGAATAAAGCAAAAAATAGAGAAAATCAACAAAGCCAAAAATTGGTTCTTTGAAGAAATTAATAGAACTGATAAACCCCTGGAAAGATTGAGTGAGAAAAAAGATAACACAAATTTCACTATCAAGAATGAAAAAGAGGACATCACTATAGATGCTACAAGTATTAAAAGGATAAAAAGATAGTATGGAGGGCTTTTTGACAGTGCATTTGAAATTTTAGATGATACACAACTTACCAAAACTGACACTAAAAGAAATAGAAAATCTGGATAGTCCTACACCAATTAAATACATTGAATCTGTAATTTAAAATCTTCCCACAAAGAAAATTCTAGGTTCAGATGGTTTCACTGAGAAATTCTTCTCAACAGTTAAAAAAATACCACCAGTCTCATACAAACCTGCAGAGACTAAAAATGAGGGCATATTTCCCAACTCATTTTATGAGGTCAATGTAATACTAATACCAAAACCTGTAAGGAACATTACCAGAAGTTAGGAAAGCTATGGAACCTCTATCTGCTATGACTTTCCAGTCTGGGGAGTAGGGAGAATAATAATATCTACCTCCTAAGATTGTTGGGAGGACTGAATTCTTTTTTTTTTTTTGAGACGGAGTCTCGCTCTATTGCCAGGCTGGAGTGCAGTGGTGAAAACTCGGCTCACTGCAACCTCCGCCTCCTGGGCTCCAGTGATTCTCCTGCCTCAGCCTCCCGAGTAGCTGGAACTACAAGCACCTGCCACCACGCCCGGCTAATTGTATTTTTGGTAGAGATGGGGTTTCACCATGTTGGCCAGGATGGTCCTGATCTCCTGACCTCGTGATCCGCCTGCCTCGGCCTCCAAAAGTTCTGGGATTATAGGTGTAAGCCACAGCGCCTGGCCTGGGAGGACTGAATTCTTAATCCATGTCATGTAGTAAGTGCTCAGTCATTGTTAGCTGCTTTTTCAGAAAAGCTATAGTACCGTAAAATCTGAGGGTGCATTTTAATGAACTCTTTAATGCAGAGTCTAGAGCTCCTTGGACAGTGTGTGCCTCAGATTTTTGAAGAGCAGTCAGGTTTGGGATTCCCTGTATTTTATAGCTAGCATTATAGAAATGCAGAGAGGGAAAAGATCTCGCCCAAGGAGCCACTGCAAGACTGGGCATGGCCAGACTGTAAACCTCGGGGTCTAACTCCATGGTTCCTCAAGTACCTCTGTCAGGGCAAGAGCCTATGCTTGCAGGCAGGAGACCAGGAAGCTCCCACCTGCAACCTTCCCGCTGTGTAGCCTCAGGCAACTTCCTGCCCCATTCACAGGCTCAGTTTCCTCCTGTGCAAAATGAACTCATACTTCCTGCTTCCTGTCTCCTGTTGCAGCCGTCTCCTGGGCTCTGACATGGGGGTAGTGGGCCACTAGGCATAATTGATAGACACGTTTTGCACCCCAGAAGCTGCAGAAACCAGGTAAAGCTGTGTCTCTGGATGTTCAATACGGAACATTGCTAGCAGTAAGGAATTGAAAATGACCTAAGTGTGCCGGGCACGGTGGCTCACGCCTGTAATCCCAGCACTTTGGGAGGCTGAGGCATGGGGATCATCTGCGGTTAGGAGTTTGAGACCAGCTTGACCAACAAGGTGAAACTCTGTCTCTACTAAAAATACAAAAAATTAGCCAGGTGTGGCCGGGCGCGGTGGCTCACACTACAGAGGTGAGTTGCAGTGATTAATTGTGCCATGATCCAGCCTGGGGACAGAGATCCATTCAAAAAAAAAAAAAAAAAAAAAATTGTCTGTAATCCCAGCTACTTGGGAGGCTGAGACAGGAGAACTGCTTGAACCCAGGAGTCGGAGGTTGCAGTGAGCCAAGTTCATGCCACTGCACTCCAGCCTGGGCAACAGAATGAGACTCTGTCTCAAAAAAAAAAAAAAAGAAAATGACCTAAGTGTTTATGAAGAGATCAAGCCCAGCACAGTGACACCGCACTAGTAGTCCCAGCTACCTGGGAGGCTGAGGCAAGAGGATTGCTTGAGCCCAGGAGTTCAGAGCTGTAGTGCCTGTGAATAGCCACTGCACTCAGCCTGGGCAACTTAGCAAAGACTCGTTTCTAAAACACATTTTAAAAAGAGAGTGGATTAGGAGATTAAGCAATCTGGAGTACCTAGACCGCAAACCCTTATTCAGACCTTAAAAAGCTTGGGTCATACTGGAGTCAGCTGAGGTCTTCCTGTCCATTGAGACCTGGAGGAGGCCCAGTCCCAGCCCTCAAATTCCCAAGAGTGCTTTGACTTCTTGGGAGCCTACGTTTCTGCGGTCACCTTTGGCCCTGATTTTCTGTCTGCAGAATTCTTACATCCATTCTTGCCATGCACCTGACTCTTCTCTCTGCCCCAGTGTTGACCTAGCGTGGAACTCAGTCCCTGGTTGGTGAGTGGGCTTCTGAGTGCTGATACCAGCCCACCAGACTGGCTTAAGCACAGGGCAGTTTGTTGATTTGTGTGACCAGAGAGAGGTTTGTTGGTTTCAGGTGTAGCTGGATCCAGGAGTCTCTTTCCATCTGTGCTCCCCTGCGATGGCTCCACTCTCAGACAGCTCCCTGTCTATACCTCACAAGTTCAGGCTTTGCCAGTGGAAAAAAGTCGGGCTGTCCAGGTAGCTCTGGGAGATCCCCTGGGGTGGGCAGCTTCTGTACTCTGCCCATTTCCAAGCCAGCTGTGGCTGGACATGGGGAAGGTGTTATGCAGTCAGGCCTGCGTCTCATACCTGGCCCTGGATGGCATGGAAGCGGGTGGGCTTCCATCAGCTCCTGTGGAATGTGACCTGGAGGATGCTGGATTTCCATAACAGCCTGCTCACTCAAGGCTGCTGTGTGGTCACAGAGGGGTCCATAACCCAGTGATGCCCACATTCAACATTCCAAATTCAAGCCAACCCCTCAGGCTTGGGATTCTCCCAGCCTAGCCATTCACCTCCTCATGGCTCCTCTCTATCTCATCTCTCATGTGATGGCTGCTTGCCTCCCCCACCCTGGTCCTCTCCTCCTTGGCTCAGGCCCTGCCATACAGAGCCAGCACAGAACGGGCGCATCCTGGTTGTCCTCCTGGAAGGCTGCTGTGGCCTTGTGCCGCCTTGGAGACTGAGTTGAGCCCTCCCTCCCACGGTGACAAATGTGTGGTGCCCCCCAGAAGCAGGGCACCTTCCTCTGTGCAGCCATCTGCCCTGGCCGACTGCAAATCTCAGATGCTGTGAGTAGATCTGTCATCCATTTCCTTTGCCCGATGGGTCTGAGGCAGATCTGAGACTCTCCTCCTAGCATGGAGTGGGGAGGGAGGTCTGCCGCTCTTGGAAGGCTTCCGGAGCCCCCGTCCCTGTGTCCATTGACTTCCCTCACTGAGGGGTACCCCTTGGGATAGAGGCCACTCTACCCCGTTGCCCTTGCCAACGCTAGACCCTAAAGTGAGTTGTGTGGGTGATACAGCTTGGATCTGTGCCCCAGCCCAAACGTCCCGTCAAATTGTAAACCCCAGTGTTGAGGGAGGGGCCTGGTGGGAGGTGATTGGATGATGGGGGCTGATTTGCAGTTCTCGTGATAGTGAGTTCTCACGAGATCTGCCTGTTTAAAAGTGTGTGGCACCTCCCGCTTCACTCTCTTCCTCCTTCTCCGGCCTCGTGAGACACGCTTCTTTCGTCTTCGCCCTCCGCCATGATTGTAAGTTTCCTGAGGCCTCCCAGCCGTGCTTCCCGTACAGCCTGTGGAACGGTGAGTCAATTAAATCTCTTTTCTTTATAAATTACCCAGTCTCGGCCAGATGCAGTGGCTCACACCTGTAATCCCAGCACTTTGGGGGGCGGGCGGGTGGATCACCTGAAGTCAGGAGTTGGAGACCAGCCTGGCCAACGTGGTGAAACCCCGTCTCTACTAAAAATACAAAAAATTAGCTGGGTGTGGTAGTGGGCACCTGTAATCCCAGCTACTCGGGAGGCTGAGGCAGGAGAATTGCTTGAACCCAGGAGGCAGAGGTTGCAGTGAGCTGGGATAGTGCCGCTGCACTCCAGCCTGGGCTACAAGGGTGAAACTCCATCTCAAAATAAATAAGTAAATAACCCAGTCTCAGGTACAGTGGGGACGCCATGCCAGGGGTGGGTGGGACTGGGCGGGCGTTCAGCCTGCAGGCCACTGGGGTCGGTGGCAGCAGAGCACTTGGACTTTGTGCCGGCCACCTCACTCTGGACTGGCCTCTCCACCCACCACCTGGTGGCCTTCAGATGGTCTGTTTTTTGCAAAACCAGGCAGAGGGCTGTGTGGTGAGCCGCCCAGAATCTTTCTGCTGGGTGGTGTGTGTCTGCACGTGCGCCAGGCTGACACACCCCCCCACCCCCCGCCCCGTCACCTCCTGGTCACTGCAGGCTGCCTCTGAGGAGGGCAGTACCCGCCCACAAGGCCCACGGAGCCATGGCTTCTTCCCAGTGGTGATCCTTGATGGGCTGGAAGCTGACGGAACCGCTTGTCCTTCGTAAGCTGGGCTTGCTGCTTGTGGCTGAGGTATCCTCCCTGTTGAGGAAGAGCTTGTCATGGGTGAAAGCGTTTAAAAGTGGAATGTGAGTTTCTGAACGCGCTGGCATTGCGGAGGAAAGTGCATACTTGCAGGGAAAAAGACACGAAGGAGACACAGGAGATGGGGGCGGGGAACGGAGGGTTGAGCGGCGGCGGCAGCCTCAGGCATAGGTGGGTCCTGCCTGGCCTTGCTCTTTTTTTTGAGTCAGGGTCTCTCTCTGTCACCCAGGCTGGAGTCTCGCTCTGTCACCTAGGCTGGAGTGCAGTGGTGCGATCTTGGCTCACTGCAAGCTCTGCCTCTTGGGTTTTTGCCATTCTCCTGCCTCAGCCTCCCAAGTAGATGAGACTACAGGCACCTGCCACCACGACCGGCTAATTTTTTTTTTTTTTTTGTAAGTAGAGATGAGATTTCACTGTGTTAGCCAGGATGGTCTCCATCTCCTGACCTTGTGATCTTCCTGCCTCGGCCTCCCAAAGTGCTGGGGTTACAGGCATGAGCCACCGCACCCGACCACTCCGGCCTCATTCTTTAGAGGGTCTGTTCTGAGCCCAGCCCCTAAGGGGTACTGAGCTGCCAGTGTGTGCAGGGGCGGGGATGGTATGAGTGAGCCCGACAGGGTGTGGACCGGCATGGCGCGGCGTGGAGAGGCCAGAGAGACTGGGTGGGGCTGAACACATGCGGCTCGCAGGAAGCCTCTGGAGTGCAGGGTGTGCTGCGGGTGCAAGAGACAGGCTGCAGCGCTGTGAGCGAGTCCGGCGTTCTGAGTTGGATCAGAGCCTGGTGTCTCTGGTGGGGCCAGGACATTCTCATTGGCCAGTTCCTGTGCATGGGGTGACCCAGGCTGCATGGAGGGAGCCGCTTGTGCTTGGGCCACACCTCTTGTTCTCCTTTCAAAATGCATCCTGAGGTAGCAGCTGCCTGGCTGCTTCGCCATTGCCACCCCGTCCCAGCCGCGCCACCTCCTTCTGGACAGCCCCAGCACCCTCAGTGAGACCAGAGCCCTCCTGCCTCTGCAGCCTCCTCCCCCGCTCCTCGAAGATCACTTCCTTCTTCCTGGAACGTTCTTCCCCCATCTTCAAACTCTGCCGCCCGGCGTTTCCTCAGAGCGCCCCCCACCCCACCCCACAGGCCACCCCCACTCCAGGTTCAAGTGGCCGAGGTGAATACTGGGTGGGCAGGGCGGGAAGTGGGCGGCGAGACACCTCCACCATCCCAGCCCACCCTCGCTGCGGTCGGAACCTTCCCACTAGAACTACGAGATTCCTGTGTTTTCACTTGGCCAGCGCAAACCTTCCTCCTGGGCGGAGGGACCGCCTCAGGTCTCCCCACCTCCTCCGCACCTCCTGTAGGGGGTTTCCCTGTGCCTGGGAGGCAGACGCGCTGTGGTGAGCCCTGAGTGGACTCAGCCAACAGCAGGGGCTGCTGCTATTGTGCTCTCCACCCCCTTAGTGGGTCCCCCCAAGTCATCTGCGGCAGTGGGACCAGCTTATTCTAAACCTCGGAGTCCTTCCTTCGCCTTCTCTCTCATGGCCCAGAATGTCTACTTCTTCATGAAGCAATTAAATATTTCCCTTCTGCAGTGAGCGGCGGGACGTGCTGGTTCTGAGTCACAGAAAAGCAGCCCTCACGCTGCTTCTAGAAGGAAGGGAATGTATGATCTGCGCCTCCAGAAAAGGCACCCCCAGGCCTCGGCCTCTCTCTGGGAGGTCTAGGGCTGGGCCATGTGACCGATGCTGGCACAGTGAGGCTGCCAGAGGATCCTTGACCAAAAATTTATAGCATCCTCAAGCCCTGGAGACGTTTTAAGAGAACCAGCAGCAGAAGCTAATAAAGTGGTCAAGTGGGCATCGATTTGTAAACCCTCTCGGCTTGGCCCAGGCCCCTGGATGAGGTCATTGCCCTGGTTTCCAGATCAGAACCCTCCAAGGGGAGGCCTCGAGGTGATGGGCAGAGGCTGCAGTGGGCCAGTTCCAGGGAGGGTCCCTTGGGTGCTTCTGCAAGCACCCCATCCCACCATGGGCACAAAGCCAGGGACTGTTCGCCCCCCAGGAGGCTCAGCCCTGCACAATAACCCCTACAGTTCGCACGGGCTGAACCAGGTCCCGTAAGAGCTGCCGTCAGGGCAGGTGACCCGGGCTGCCCCCTCGGGAGAGGTGTGTGGTGCAGAGACAGAGGGACAGGAGCTGCCTGGGCTGGAGGCTCTCCTCCCACAAGCTGCCTGGACCCCCTTCTCCATCTGGAAGGGGGGACACGCCCCTGGTCTGCCGCTCTTGCAGGGATCTGTGGTGACAGTGTGTCCGGAATTGGTGGGTTCTTGGTCTCACTGACTTCAAGAATGAAGCCGTGGGCCCCCGCACTGAGTGTTACAGTTCTAAAGGCGGCGTGTCCGGAGTTCGTTCCTTCTGATGTTCGGAGTTTCTTCCTTCTGGTGGGTTCGTGGTCTCGCTGGCTCAGGAGTGAAACTGCAGACCTTCACGGTGAGTGTTACGGCTCTTAAGGCAGCACGTCTGGAGTTGTTCGTTCCTCCCAGTGGTCTCGTGGTCTCTCTGGCTTCAGGAATGAAGCTGCAGACCTTCGCGGTGAGTGTTACAGCTCTTAAGGCAGTGTGGACCCAAAGAGTGAGCAGTAGCAAGATTTATTGCAAAGAGCGAAAGAACAAAGCTTCCACAGTGTGGAAGGGGACCCGAGCGTGTTGCCGCTGCTGGCTGGGGCAGCCTGCTTTTATTCTCTTATCTGGCCCCACCCATGTCCTGCTGATTGGTAGAGCCAAGTGGTCTGTTCTGACAGGGCGCTGATTGGCGCGTTTACCATCCCTGAGCTAGACATAAAGGTTCTCCAGGTCCTCATCAGATCAGTTAGATACAGAGTACTGACACAAAGGTTCTCCAAGGCCCCACCAGAGCAGCTAGATACAGAGTGTCGATTGGTGCATTCACAAACCCTGAGCTAGACACAGGGTGCCGATTGGTGTATTTACAATCCCTGAGCTAGACATAAAGGTTCTCCACGTCTCCACCAGACTCAGGAGCCCAGCTGGCTTCACCCAGTGGATCCTGCACCGGGGCTGCAGGTGGAGCTGCCCGCCAGTCCCATGCCCTGCGCCTGCACTCCTCAGCCCTTGGGTGGTTGATGGGACTGGGCGCCGTGGAGCAGGGGGTGGCGCTCGTCGGGGAGGCTCGGGCCGCACAGGAGCCCATGGAGGGGGTGGGAGGCTCAGGCATGGCAGGCTGCAGGTCCTGAGGCCTGTCGCGCGGGAAGGCAGCTAAGCGCGGGTGGGCTGGCACTGCTGGGGGACCCAGTACACCCTCCGCAGCCACTGGCCCCGGTGCTAAGTCCCTCATTGCCCGGGGCCGGCAGGGCCGGCTGGCTGCTCTCAGTGAGGGGCCCGCGAAGCCCATGCCCACCCGGAACTCCAGCCGGCCGGCAAGCACCAGGCGCAGGCCCGGTTCCCGTTCGCACCTCTCCCTCCACACCTCCCTGCAAGCTGAGGGAGCCGGCTCCCGCCTTGACCAGCCGAGAAAAGGCTCCCACAGTGCAGCGGTGGCTGAAGGGCTCCTCCAGTGCCACCAAAGTGGGAGCCCAGGCAGGGGAGGCGCCGAGAACAAGCGAGGGCTGTGAGGACTGCCAGCACGCTGTCACCTCTTAATAGGAGATGATCAGATGGGATGTACCTGACCAAGGGGGCACCATACACTTTCTGCGCCAAGGCCTGTGGGCCTATCACCCCATTTGCCCAGATGGCTCCCTGAGCAAACAGCCCCTCCCCATTCACTTTTCCCAGAAGCTCATTCCTCTTACTAATGGAGGATGAGAGCTTGGACCAGAAGGGTTTTGTATAAACTCAGATGAGTGCTAAGTAAACAGCCGGGAACCCGCAGGGCTGGAGAGTTTGTCCGCTAGCCTTGCAGCCAGGCAAGGGTAAGTGACCACAGGCCAAGCAGGGGCCACAGTCTCATGCTTTTAGCACCCCCATGCACCGACCCCCTTCCCTCCCCAGTAGGGGTCTGGAAGAGTGGGCTTCAGCCGGGCCAGGGAGTCCTGATGCATCCTCATGTCCAGGCTCAGCCAGGCCAGCCACATCCTCTCCCACTGTGGATAGAGCTACCCCCTCTGGCAGCACCCTGCCAACCCTTGATATTAGAAAATCTTTTTTTTTTTTTTTTTGAGACAGAGTCTCGCTCTTTCGCCCAGGCCAAACTGCAGTGGCGCGATCTCGGCTCACTGCAAGCTCCGCCTCCCGGGTTCACGCCATTCTCCTGCCTCAGCCTCCCGAGTAGCTGGGACTACAGGCGCCCGCCACTGTGCCCAGCTAATTTTTTGTATTTTTAGTAGAGACGGGGTTTCACTGTGTTAGCCAAGATGGTCTTGATCTCCTGACCTCGTGATCCGCCCACCTCTGCCTCCCAAAGTGCTGGGATTACAGGCGTGAGCCACCGCGCCCGGCCGATATTACATCTTTATTGCTGATCCGGCAGATGAATGGTGACACCGGGTGGCTTTACTGTGCACATCCCAGGCCATGAATGGTGACACCGGGTGGCTTTACTGTGCACGTCCCCGGCCGCCTGTAAGGCCAAGCGTGTTTCATGCCCCGTTGCCCACTGGACTCTTGGGACCTCTAGGTAGAGAATTTGCCCATTTCTCTGGGATTTTTTTTTAGTTGGTTACAAATGCTGCAGATGCTTCTCGCCAGACTTTCACTTCCAGCCTTTCTCTTCCTGTGCAGAGATTGCGCGTTTTGTCAGAGTCAAATGTACCCATGCTCTGCAGCCTCGGCCTGAACGGGGCTTCTGCGGCCCGAAACCACACCCCGATCGCCCAGGCTCTGTCCTGACCTTCTCGGGTGTTTTGTTGTTTTGGTGTTTCATGTTGGCCTCATTTTACTTTTATGTGGTATTTGGAAAGGACGTATATCAGGACTCAGGAACTGAAGTGGTTTCTTTTGTTTTTATTTTTTGAGACGGAGTCTCACTCCACCACCCAGGCTGGAGTGCAGTGGCGCGATCTCAGCTCACTGCAACCTCTGCCTCCCAGGTTCAAGCGATTCTCCTGCCTCAGTCTCCAAGCAGCTGGATTACAGGTGCACACCACCAGGCTTAGCTAATGTTTGTATTTTTAGTGGAGATGGGATTTCACCATGTTGTCCAGGCTGGTCTCAAAATCCAGACCTCAGGTGATTCACCCACCTCAGCCTCCCAAAGTGCTGGGATTACAGGCATGAGTCATTGCGTCCAGCCGGGAACTGAAGTGGTTTTTATTTTTATTTTGTTTCTATATTTATTTTAGAGACAGGGTCTTGCTCTATCACCCTGGCTAAAGTGCATTGGTGCCATCACAGCTCGCTGCAGCCAGAAGCTCCTGGGCTCAAGCAGTCCTCTTGCCTCAGCCTCCCGAGCAGCTGGGACTACAGGCATGAGCCACCACACCCAGCTTGAAGTGGTTTTCAGAACCATTTTTGTGAATATGCGAAAGAATTTACCTTTTTTTCTTCCCAGATTGGCTTGGCTGTGGGTCCAAGGTGTCATCTCTTACCTCTCTGAGGATCGTCATGTTTAGGGACCTTTTTGGCAGGTGGCATTTTCACTGCTCCTTGCTCCACCTCAGTTTCCCCCAGGTGCTCCTCTGTGTGCTTTGGTCCTTCCTTTTTGGGAGAAAGGCCTGCCCTTCCATAGGAGGAGCAAGACTAGCAACTCCTTGGGGTGTCCAGGTGGAGCCTGGGGACTGGCCTGCTTCTTTCCTGGGGACGCCGAAAGGAGGTCTTTTCCCCAGGCAGTTCCGCATCTCCCAGGAAGGCCCCTGAGGTCTCCTGCTTGGGGTTGGGGGGTCCCTGTCTAGCTAATGGCAGCCTGAGACGAGTGCAGGAAGGGTTCCAGGGGCCACAAGTCAGGAGGCAGCCCCTCCTCCACCTTCTCCCCAGACCTTAGCCATCCCGTGTCCCTTGGCTATAACCCCTTAGATTCAGTTGCTCCAGAGAAGACCTTGTTTTGTCAGCTTTGGAAGGGCCATCGGGCCTGGCTGTGGGAGGCGGGGAAGGGGTGTGGGGTCCCCCACAGCAGCCTGTGCTCCCAGCCCCAGCCCCGCCGTTCATCCATGCCGTGGTCACAGTGCTCGTCATCCGCGCCTGTGGGAGGACGGTGTCCTGCAGGTGGGCCTGGGGCTGGGCCTCCTGATGTGCTTCAGCCAGTGGGGCATGAGCAGGTGATGACCATCCCCTCCCAGCAGACGTTTGAGGAGCTGTGCCCCTTTCCGGCGGAGGACAGCTCTGTCTCAGGGAGGGCTGCTGGCTTCTGGGGTAAAGTGGGAGGAGGATGGGGTGTGAGACAGCAGCAGAGCATCCGGGATAGGCGTGTGCCTGTGTGAGGAAGCAGCCTGGGCTGCCGGAGCCACTGGGATTCCAGGGCTGTTTGTTACCACAGCAGAGCTCCACCAAGGCTGACAGCTACACCTGCTAAGTCAGTTACCCTCCTCGGCTTTGGGCTAAAATGTGGGGGACATCAAAATCTCTCAGCTTGCCAAGTGCAGTGGCTCATGCCTGTAATCCCAACACCTTGGGAGGCCGAGGCATGTGGACCACTTGAGGTCAGGAGTTCAAGGCCAGCCTGGGCAACGTGGTAAAATCCCATCTCTACTAAAAATACAAAAATTAGCTGGGCATGGTGGCACACACCTGTCATCCTAGCTACTCAGGAGGCTTAGGCAGGAGAATCACTTGAACCCGGGAGGAAAAGGTTTGCTCAGCCTAGGCGACAGAGAGAGACTGGATCCCCCACAAAAAAAAAAAAAAAAAAAAAAAATCTCTCATCTACTGTTCTCTCCTCCCCAGGTTTTTTTTTTTTTTTTTTTTCTTGTGGGCTTTTCCCCTTTAGGGGGAAGTTTTTAAAATTCCTTTCCTGTTATTGTAGGAGGGTTTGGGAGGGAGAGAGGGCTAAGGAGACACAGATAACGGGATCGTGGCTGCCCCACACTCTTCAGTTTACGATCAGCGCCTGTGGACTCCAGTGCACACTTCGCTGGCCTCTGCCTGCTGTGCAGCTTCATTCCAGGGCCTTTGTTTTCTCGTGGACAGTGTTGTCCCGTCATTCCTTCCCTTAAGCGGGCTCGTGGGGGCAAACTCCCTGAGTCCGGGTGGGTTTGCAAATGCCTGCAATTCCTCTCGTGCTTGAAAGATGATGACTGCGGATAGATTTGAAGCCGTCACCCATTGGTCTTTATACTCCAGTTGTACATGTCAATCTGATTTGTGTTCCTTTTTTACCTCATAGCCTTCCTCTCCCCCTCCTCCTCCCTTCCCTCCCTCCCTCCTGCATTAGTTTCCTGACACGAACCTGGTGGCTTAGGACAACAGACACTTATTCTCTCACAGTTTCTGAGGCTGGAAGTCCAGAAGTCGGGGTGCTGGTGGGATGTGCTCTTCTGAAGCCTCCAGGGCAGGGCCAGCCGCATGCCCGTCTCCTCGCTCGGGCACCTGCCCGCGGTCCCCGGCGGTCCTCAGCTCATTGCTGCATGGCTCCAACGTCCACCTCTCCCACTACGTGGCCTCCTCCTGGTGTCTCTGTGTCCATATCTCCCGCTCTGTCTAAGGACACCAGTCACTGGTCATGGGACCCATCCTAATCCAGGGTGACCTCATATTAACCTGATCACATCTGCAAAGACTATTTCCAAGTCAAGCTACACTCCCAGCTGCTGGGGGCGGGACTTGAACATATTTTTTGTGGGGACACAATTCCCCTCTCAGGTTTTAAGATTTGTTTTTATCATTGAAGTTTTCAAAACTATCATGTGTCAGGTCAGTATTTTGTTTTCCCTTTTTCACCTGAAAACTTACATTTCTCTTCAATTTGGGGAAATTTTTCGTGTGTGTGTGTGTGTGTGTGTGTCTATGTGGTGTGTGTGTGTCTGTGTTTTCTGTGTGGGTATGTGTGGTGTGTGTGTTTTCTGTGTGTGTATGTGTGGTGTGTGTAGGTGGGTGGTCTCTGTGGTGTTTGTGTATGTCTGGGTTTTCTATGTATGTGTGGTATGTGTCTTGTGTGCTTATGATACATACTTGTATGTATCTGTGTGTGTGTGTTCATCTGTGTGTATGTGTGGTGTGTGTCTGTGTGTGCTTGTGTACCTGTGTGTGTGTTCATCTGTATGTGTATGGGTGGTGTGTGAGTATGCATCTGCGTGCATCTGTGGGTCTGTGGGGTGTGTGTCTGTGTGGTATGTATGTGTGTGTGGGTGGTGTGTGAGTATGCATCTGTGTGGTGTATGCATCTGTGTGTGTGGTATGTGTGTGTGATGTGTGTGTCTGTGGTGTGTGTGTGCATCTGTGGGTCTGTGGTATGTGGGAAGGGTGTCTGTGTAGGGTGTGAGTGTGCGTCTGTGTGCATCTGTGTGTGTGTGGTATGTATGTGTCTGTGTGATGTGTGTGTGGTGTGTGTGTGCATCTGTGCAGTGTATGTGTGTGGTGTGTGAGTGTGCATCTGTCTGTGTGCGCCTGTGTGTCTGTGTGTGGGTGGTGCCTCCTCTCTGCCCTCCTTCTGGAATGCCTGCTGGATGGCTACAACGACTTGTGGATCTCGCCTCCGTGTTTCTCAGCTTTTCCTTGACAATTTATTTCTAGGTCCACAATCTGCGGAGTCTCCTTCCTGGGCTCAGTCTTCATCCTGTGAATGTTTTCATCTTCATCCATTTTGCTACTCAGTCCCTTCACGGTGGCGTTTTATTTGAGTTCATGTTTGTACTGTTCCTTTTCTTTCTCCAGCTGATCCCTCTGTGCACACACAGCATTCCCCTGGCTCTCTCTGATATGTGTACACACATTCCGGAGTCTCCTAATTGCTTTCTCAGTTATGTTTCCCGGGGCGGGAGTGGGGTGACTCCTTCCCTCGGTTGCGCTGCCGTTTCCTTTCTGTCTTGGCTGTCTGCCATGCTTGGTGTGGTAGCTGAATAATGGCCCCCAAAGATGTCCTGGTCCTGATCCCTGGTACCTGTGAATATGGGACCAAAAGGGACGCTGATGACATGAGTAAGTTGAGGCTCTTGACATGGGAGATTATCTCAGATTATCTAGGTGGCCCTAATGTCATCACAGACTCCTTATAATATGGAAGCAAGTGCTCAACGATGGGAATACATTAAAAAAGGAAAAAATGAAAATGGAAACAAGAGGGTCAGAGAGAAACGCCGCAGTGGGAAGGGGCCAGAGAGAGGCTCTGCTGCTGGCTTTGTAGGTGGAGAGGGGGCCATGAGCTGAGGGATGCAGGTGGCTTCTGGAAGCTGAAAAAGACAAGGAAACAGATTCTGTCCTAGGGCCTCCAGAGGAACCAGCACTGCCCACTCCTTGATTCTAGCCCGCTGAGGCCTATTTTGGATTTCTGCACCCCAGAACTGTGAGAGAATAAATTGTGCTGTGGAAGCCACCACACTTGTGGTGATCTGTTCCAGCCACAGTAGGAAGCTCATATGCTTGGCAGTTCTGATTGTGAACTCATCTTTATGTTGGAGATTCCTTTACACATAAGTCCCCTTATCCACAGGGAACAAATTCCATGACCCCCAGTGGATGCCTGAAACCGCGGAGAGTACTGAATCCTATATATACTGTGTTTTTTCCTATATGTATATCCTTATATCTATGATACAGTCTAACTTATAAATTAGGCACAGTGAGAGATTAACAAAAATAACTAATAGTAAAATAGGACAATGATGACAATATAATGTAATAAAAGTTTTGTGAATATGGTCTCTCTTCTCTCTCAAATATCTTACTGTAAAATTAGCTGGCCATGGTGGCGTGTGCCTGTAGTCCCAGCTACTCGGGAGTCTGAGAAGGGAGGATCGCTTAAGCCTAGGAGGTGGAGGCTGCGGTGAGCCAAGATTGCGCCATTGCACACCAGCCTGGGTGACAGAGTGAGATCCTGTTTCTAAAAACAAACAAAAAACAAAACTTACTGAACTTATTGTACTGACATTTTCGAACCATGGTCGACTGTGGGTAGCTGAAACCATGAAAAAGCGAAACCACGGATAAGGAGGATTGCTGTACTCCCTGCTGTGTCAGTGACTCAGCCTCCTTGGTGGAGGGAAGGGCTGCTGGGGGACACGTTGGAAGCTGGTGTTCTGGGTCCCCAAGAGGCAACCTATTCATGAAAATAATATGTTCATTTTATTAAAGTTGGAAAATATAGAAAAATATAAAGAATTTGCATAAGACTCATAATCTGGTTCACAGGCAACCATTATAAATATTTGAATTTTTTTTTTTTTTTTTTTAGACAGAGTTTTGCTCTTGTTGCCCAAGCTGGAGTGCAATGACACAATCTTGGCTCACTGCAACCTCCGTTTCCCGGGTTCAAGCGATTCTCTTGCCTCAGCCTCCCGAGTAGCTGGGATTACAGACGCGCGCCACCACACCTGGCTAATTTTTTGTATTTTTAGTAGAAACGGGGTTTCACCATGTTAACCAGGCTGGTCTCGAACTCCTGACCTAGATGATCCACCCGCCTGGGCCTCCCAAAGTGCGGGCATTGCAGGCGTGAGCCACTGCACCCAGCCAAATGTTTGAAATATTTTTATACAACTACAGGAGGGAAGAGAGAAAGAAAGGGAGGAGGGCAAGGGGGAAGTTGGGACCTAATACGAGCACTTTTTCTGTCTATTTTCCCCACTTACATTGTAGCTTGTGAGCACCTTGCTAAGCCATTACCATGTTTTATGCACAATAGTTTGATGGCCGCGCCATACTCCGTGGGACGGATGTCTTATATAAATTGTTCATGTCATTGCGTATTTAAGTTGAAACAGCCCAGTGACATTTGAGCTACATCATTGTGCATCTGTGACATTTTCTCAGCACTAACACTCAGAAGTGGAGCCGCTGGCTCAGTGGGAAGGGGCGTTTTTAAAGCTCTGCATTTGGAACAAGTTACAAAGGAGAGTGCCATGCCGCGCAAGCCCACTGCCAGGGTCTACATGCCAGAGAGGGCCAAGGAGTCTAGGCTCAGAAGGTAAAGCCAGTGTTTGGTCTGGGGTCTGATGCGGTCCAGTCAGTGACCAAGGTTGGTGTTGGCTGCCTCCAGGAGGCTGGGTGGGAGCCAGAGGCTGGGCAGCCAGTTAGGCACCCGGGCATCACCAAAACGGGTTTGAATGTTCCCAAAACTTACGTTCAGCTTCAGGGCTGGGCGTGGTGGCTCACGCCTGTAACCCCGGCACTTTGGGAGGCCGAGGTCAGGAGTTCTAGACCAGCCTGGCCAACAGGATGAAACCCTGTCTCTACTAAAAATCCCAGAAAAATTAGCCAGGCGTGGTGGTGCATGCCTGTAGTCCCAGCTACTCGGGAGGCTGAGGCAGGAGGATTTGTTAACCTGGAAAGCGGAGGTTGCAGTGAGCTGAGGATACACCACTGCACTCCAGCCTGGGCGACAAAGCAAGACTGTCTCCAAAAATAGAAAAAAAAAAAAATCATCAGGTGAAGAGCTGCCTCTGGTGAGGACAGAGAAGTGACCGAATCCCTGGGGTGCTGCCCAGCACTGCAACCTCTTGGGATATGTGGGCCAGACTGCTTGGCCCGAGTCCAGGCGGGCACGGGGTGAGTCCCGGCTCAGGAGGGTTTTGCGAAGGACACTGAGGGACGCTGCTGCCATCCACCTGGAAACGCTGAGTGCCCCAGAGTGGCAGACACAGCGTCCAGTCCTGGCACTGAAGAGCCTGACTCCCGTCCGTCCCAGCAGCCGTCTCCCATAGTCTGGCGAGGCCGGGAGGCCCAGGCTGCCACACCGCACGCCCCTTTCCTGTGTCCTTCACCCATCTCTCCCCTGAACGGGATGCCCACTCTACGCCCAACTGGCCGAGCGCCGGAGACAGTGGTGGGCACACTGGACCGAGCTGGGCGTCCCTTGGGAGGGGCAGACCCTTGTCCCTGAGTTACACAGCTCCGGGGGTTGGGTGGGGTTGGGGCGGACGTCCCGTGCAGGGAAGGACAGGCCAGGGCGCGCTGGTCGGAGCTGGAGCCTGAGGCTACCGGGCGCTGAGGACGGGCGGCAGGTGCCCGCGCACACACCAGGCACAGCCCTGGCCCCGCTGCCAAACCCTCCGCAGCGGCCGCGCTTACTCCTCGGCCGAGCCTACTCTGCAGAGGGGGAAACGGAGGCTCCGGCCAGCGGGACCCCAGCCGGTCAGCGCGTCTCAGCCGAGTGGAAGCCTGCGTCCCTGGGCTTCCCTGGTGCCGCTTCCCCGCTGTCCGCGCCTGGCGCCCTGGGAGCGGCGGCCAGAGTCCTGACCCGAGAAATCTTGGGGCCGATGAAGCAGGAGGACAGGACCCTCCTGGAGCCGGGGGACGACGGTGCCCGGTGCCCGGCAGGTCAGATGGCGCCGGAATCGCGGGGCGGGGGTCCCTCTGGCCGCGCGCCTTCCCTTCCGCGGCACATTCTGAAGGTTCTGCCGATGGAGAGAGTGGGGCTGGGGAGCGAGATGCTGGACGGGGCCGAGGGGCAGGGATCTGCTGCTGGGGAGCGGAGGGCTGCGCGGACCACGCACCGGCCCCAATCCCCCAGTTGTCCACACCGCTCCTTGTGGCTGGAAACCCTCGGGTACCCCCACCTGCCCCAGGCACCCGTCTCCAACAAGGGCACTTCTGCCCTGCGGGGCCGCTCCTGGGCTCTTGAAGCCGGGAGCTTCGCACCTATTCGCAGAGAAGCCCCGCCCCTCCCCGCGGCCGCGCCCCCAACAACCACGCCCCCACGCGTGGCTCCGCAGGGTCCTTGCCTGGGAGGCAGCCCCACCCCTCTCTTCGGTCTTCTCATGACCACGCCCCTTCTCACCCCGCCCCTGGTGACAGGCCCCGCCCACACCCACCGCGCCCCGCCCCGCGCCTGGCCCTTCCTTTCATGACCTCACCCCGCCCCTGGCCGTGGCCGGGGTCGTCCTCCGTGGGCGCCGGGGCTGCTGCTCTCCTTGGCGTAGCGAGAGAGCCGTGGACTTGCCGGCTGGATGCAGGCAGGGCGGGCGCGGAGCGGGGCTATCTGGGGCGGCCGGGCCCCACCGTCCTCCCGCAGGGACACCTGTCCTTTCCTTTCGCAGGCGTTCTTTTTCTTCAGCTATTTCCCGCTTCCTGAGATCTGGAGGCCTTCTTTTTGCACAAATATGTTGTTTTGAAACACTAGGCATTGTTCTGAGACTTCAGTCGCGGCCTGCAGCCAAACGCAACACGCATTTCAACCGAGCGCTCCGGCACTCTGGGGAATTAGGGGAGCGGATGAGAGATTTAAAAATCCACGGTCACTGTGCAGAGATAAGGAAATGTGATTCGTGTGTAGCTCTGAAACATGACTTTGCACTGAACGTCGCGCCCTGGGCATGTTCCCAGGTGATCCTTCACGTTCCTAAAGACCTGGTAACTCACCCATACCTGGAACCCCGGGCCGCCCTCCAGAGTGACCTCATCCTCAGCGCTGCCTCAGACTCAGACACCCGAAGCTGCAGAGGTAGGACCCCGCATCACAAGCGGGAAGGCGAGGGCTGCTTGGGGTATGGACTCCCAGCTGCTGGAGGAACATTGTCCTTTGGCTCAGAATAGAAAGCCAGTTTCTCTTCTGGCCTTTCCAGCTCCAGAGGAGCCCCCAGGGTGTCCCTGGTTTGGGGACAGTTCCCACTCACAAGCTGAAGGAGAATCCCACTCACCATTGGACAGAGGAGAAACAGGCCCAGCGAGGGGAGTGCTTGCTTGTACAGAGTGAGTCCGTGGGGAGTGGGAGAGACCCCCAGGGGTCCAGACTGAGCCCACACCAGGATGGTGGGAGGACCCAGCACCACCTCTGCCCCAGGAGCTCACCTGACAACCCACGGGGCAGTGAGACCTCCTTGTTGGGGGATCCTCTTTGATGATGCAAAGCTGCCAGAGCATCCCAGGGACAGCCCCAGGGGCTCTGACACCTGCTGTCAGAGTCACTTTCCCCAAAAGGACCTTCTCCTGTAGCCCCCAACGTTGTCCTCAGCTCCCCCCCTTCTCTTGATCCATCAGGCTTCATGGCCAAGATGGGTGGGCCCACTGTGTGACGGGGGGTCCCCTGGGGGAGAGTCAGCAGTCTACCCCACTCCTCTTTGAGGGCCCATGGAACCTGGGGATTCCTTTCTGGAAGCCATTCCCAGGGAGAAAGCAAAGTACCTGGCCAGGAAGGTGAAGCCCGAAGACAGCCCGAGCCGCTCAGCGCCCCCACCCGGTGTTCTCCATGAGGGAGCCCCCTGGAAGGGGGTGCTTCTCTGACCCTCCCAAAGTGGGAAGAGCCCACTGGGTGGCACAGAGGCCTCCAGCCTAGGCTCAGAGCAGGGGTGGCTGGCAGGATTCTACTCCCAGCACCCAGGTCCCAGCAGCACTGCTGCCACTCAAACGCCACAGGAGAAACTGGACAGGCGGGGAGAGAAAACAGTTCCCTCACCTCCTCCTCTGGGCCCCTGGGACCCCAAGGGAGAATCTGAGCTCTAGCAGACAAGCATTTGTCTTTGGCCTAATCGTATACCCACCTGGGAGGCCCTTGTCCCCCACAGCATGGCCTCGCATGGAGAGAGGTGTGGGCCACTTCCCAGCCTTCTTGTTAAGTGTGAAGTCCGGGTCCTCCTCCCCCAGCACCCGTCCTTCCCACTCAGCACATTCAGAGCGTGGCTACGGCCACTTCCCTTCTGTTCCAGCTCTGGGGAACATCACACGGCCTTTAGGAATGTGAAGAAACACCTGAGAACACATCCAGGGCACGACGTTTGGCGAAAACTCACGTTTCAGAGCCGCACGTGAATTTTGTATGAATGTGAATTCTCTCACGACCATGGATTTTTAAATCTCTCACCCACTCTCCTAATTCCTCAGAGTGCTTGAGCACTCAGTTGAAATACATGTTACGTTTAACTGTGGGCCGTGATTGAAATCTCAGAACAATGCCCAGTCTCTGCCCCTCTCCCCCTGCCCCTCCCTTGAAGTGGCCTCTGCCCTGTGTGGTGACCCCCAACCTCAGCTTCCGGGTGGGCCTCTGGCTAAGTTGGAAGTGGCTGCCACCCCACACCTCGGAGTGTTTCTGACAACACTGAAATTGCACCTTCCTTTACGCTGAACCTTGCAGCCTAAATCAGCAGCCCCTTTCTGACTCCTTTATATTTGGTGGAAAGATTTTCTCTCCCCATGGGACATCTTTCCTGCCTCTGGCTTGGCCACTCCTCCCTCCAGGAGGCTCACCTGGGCCCTCCTGGCTTTCACCTCTCTCCTTGTCAGCCCAGTGTCTGCACATCCGCTTTGCTTTTCCTTTGCCTCTGGGCCTGATGTGTGTTTTTGGCATGTTCCTTCAGTGAGTCTCGTATCACATCACGGATTCTGCATCTGCCAACAGCTCCCATCACTTAAGCATACCTGCATACCTCCCTCCCTACTCCCCAGGCAGTTGATCACCATCCTTCCAGGGGTGTCCCCCATCAGATCCACAGCCAGGACTCCCCGTTACGGACACAGATGTAATCGCAGTGAATTCATATCATTTTATATTGCCTCAGCATTCAATTTGAAATACTTTTATTTTACTTTTTTTTTTTTGAGATGGAGTCTTGCTCTGTCACCCAGGCTGGGGTGCGTAGTGCCATCTTGGCTCACTGCAACCTCCACCTCCCAGGTTCAAGCAATTCTCCTGCCGCAGCCTCCCAACTAGCTGTGTCCGGAATTGGTGGGTTCTTGGTCTCACTGACTTCAAGAATGAAGCCGCGGACCCTCGCGGTGAGTGTTACAGCTCTTAAGGTGGCGCGTCTGGGGTTTGTTCCTTTTGATGTTCGGATGTGTTTGGAGTTTCTTCCTTCTGGTGGGTTCGTGGTCTCGCTGGCTCAGGAGTGAAGCTGCAGACCTTCACGGTGAGTGTTACAGCTCTTAAGGCAGTGTGGCCCCAAAGAGTGAGCAGTAGCAAGATTTATTGCAAAGAACGAAAGAACAAAGCTTCCACAGTGTGGAAGGGGACCTGAGCGGGTTGCCACAGCGGGTTGCCACTGCTGGCTCGGGCAGCCTGCTTTTATTCTCTTGTCTGGCCCCACCCACATCCTGCTGATTGGTAGAGCCGAGTGGCCTGTTCTGACAGGGCGCTGATTGGTGCGTTTACCATCCCTGAGCTAGACATAAAGGTTCTCCACGGCCCCATCAGATCAGTTAGATACGGAGTATCGACACAAAGGTTCTCCAAGGCCCCACCAGAGCAGCTAGATACAGAGTGTCGATTGGTGCATTCACAAACCCTGAGCTAGACACAGGGTGCTGATTGGTGTGTCTGCAAACTGTGAGCTAGATATAGAGTGCCGATTGGTGTATTTACAATCCTTGAGCTAGACATAAAGGTTCTCCAAGGCCCCACCAGAGCAGCTAGATACAGAGTGTCGATTGGTGCATTCACAGACCCTGAGCTAGACACAGGGTGCTGATTGGTGTATTTACAATCCCTGAGCTAGACATAAAGGTTCCCCACGTCTCCACCAGACTCAGGAGCCCAGCTGGCTTCACCCAGTGGATCCTGCACCGGTGCTGCAAGTGGAGCTGCCCACCAGTCCTGCACTGTGCGCTCGCACTCCTCAGCCCTTGGGTGGTCGATGGGACTGGGCGCCGTGGAGCAGGGGGTGGCGCTTGTCGGGGAGGCTCCGGCCGCACAGAAGCCCATGGAGGGGGTGGGAGGCTCAGGCATGGCGGGCTGCAGGTCCCGAGCCCTGCCTTGCGGGAAGGCAGCTAAGGTCGGGTGAGAAATCGAGTGCAGCACCAGTGGGTCGGCACTGCTGGGGGACCCAGTACACCCTCTGCAGCCGCTAGCCCAGGTGCCAAGCCCCTCATTGCCCGGGGCCGTCAGGGCCGGCCAGCTGCTCCTAGCATGGGGCCCGCCAAGCCCACGCCCACCCGGAACTCCAGCTGGCCCGCAAGTGCCGCGTACAGCCCCGGCGCCGAGGGGCAGAGGAGGCGCCGAGAGCGAGCGAGGGCTATGAGGACTGCCAGCACGCTGTCACCTCTCAAGACTTCAGGCATGCGCCACCACGCCCAGCTAATTTTTGTACGTTTGGTAGAAACGGGGTTTCACCCTGTTGACCAGGCTGGTCTTGAACTCATGACCTCAGGTGATCCACCTGCCTCGGCCTCCCAAAGTGATGGGATTACAAGCGTGAGCTACCACGCCTGGCCTATTTTACTTTATTTTTTAATCGATATAATAATTGTATATATTTATGGGGTACATAATGATGTTTCCATACATATATAATGATTAGATCAGGGTAATTAGCTTATCGTCTCAAACATTTATCATTTTTTCATGTTGGAAACATTCAGTATTCTCCTTCTGGCTATTTGAAACTATAGGAGATATTACTGTTAACTATAAAGCATCCATTTTGAATACAGACGCTCCTGGACTTATGCTGAAGCTGCATCCCAATAAACACGTCGTAAGTTGAAAATATCGCAAGTCAAAAATGCACTGAATACACATAACCTACCAAACATCATAGCTTAGCCCGGCTTTCCATAAACGTGCTCAGAACGCTAACATCAGCCTGCAGCTGGGCAAACTCACCTGGGGACACAGTGGCCTGCACAGTGAGTCACTCACCCTCCTCCTGGTACGGCTGACCCGGAGCTTCGGCTCCCTGCCGTGGGTATGGCAGGACGTATGGCCAGCCCAGGGAAAGATCAAAATTCAAAGTACGGTTTCTACTGAATGCATATTGCTTTAGCATCATTGTAAAGCTGAAAATTCCTAAATTGAACCATCGTAAGTCGGATACTCTCGGCATGAGTTCAACTTTCTCATATCTGAAGCAGGAGGACAGCCCCGACAGTTCATGGAACTTGGCCGCTCACTTTAACCTTTTTCCATTTTAGAAAAAAAAAAAAAAATTCAGCTCCCTGCCAGTGCTCGTTTAATTTTACATAAACATACTCTTTGAGGCTGAAGCAAATCTGACTAATTTTTAATGTGAAAATAAAATATAAATCTATTATTGGAGGCCAAGAGTGGTGGTGCACACCTGTGGTCCCAGCTGCTCAGGGGGCTGAGGTGGGAGGATCACTTGAGCCTAGGGGGTCAAGGTGGCAGTGAGCCGTGTTTGTGCCACCCCACTCCAGCCTAGGTGACAGAGCGAGACACTGCCTCAAAAAAAAGAAAAGAAAAAACTGTTCTTGGAGTTATTTCTAAACAGAACTAACGTCAAAATCATCTGAATCATTAGAATAATCCATTTGGGGCTAGGTTTGGTGGCTCACATCTGTAGTCCCAGCACTTTGGGAGGCCGAGATGGGCAGATCACTTGAGGTCAGGAGTTGAAGACCAGCCTGGCCAATGTTGTAAAACCCCGTCTCTACTAAAAATACAAAAATTGGCCAGGTGTGGTGGTGCATGCCTTTAGTCCCAGCTACTGGGGAGGCTGAGGCAGGAGAACTGCTTGAACCCGGGAGGCAGAGGTTGTAGTGAGCCGAGCTGGTGCCACTGCACTCCAGCCTGGGTGACAGAGTGAGACTCCATCTCAAAAAAAAAAAAAAAAAGTAATCTATTTGTGAAAAATTTACCAAATGAATCTTCAGCCAACAACTGTTTAAGAACAATATTAACGTCACGTGTAGGAATGCTGTGTCTTCTAGGACTTGATGTTTTCAGCCATAGAGAATGACTATATTTTGTGAATGGAAACACCACTACTAAAACCAGAATGCTATGAATAGTGACGTCTTTTGTTTCTGAAGTCAATATACCAGAGTGATGTGAAAATAATGACAGCGGGATATCGTGTGGCAAAGTTCTCTCTGGGTAAATGCTGCAGCTGCAAGCGCCGCTGGTGACTATTCCTGGGGCAAATGGGAAAAGGGTTGAACCTGCTAGTTGGAACTCCCGAGGGGAGCCTGTCTGGGTAGGACCCTGGGGCCCAGGAAAGGGCTCAGCCACAGCCCCTCCTGCGCTGTCTGGCTCCCACCTGCTGGCTGACACGTGTGTCCTGGAAGGCTTCCTCCTTCCCACTCGCCCTGTGGGGTTTGCTGCCCTCTTCCCTCTGGGATCTGAGTCACGAAACTGCTTCTGTGGCTTCATGTGTTAGTGGGGCCGGCTCCTCTGTGTCTCACCTGACTGACACACCTGAACCTAACTTCTTTCCCAGTTAGGGCTCTCCTAGGGAGTGGATCACTTGGTAGGAATAAACCCAACACAGGTCAGACCAGAGCCACAAGGGCACCTGCTGGTGTAAACAACCCCCTGGTCACAGGTCAGGCCCCTAGGCATTAAGCCATCTGCCAGGATAAAGAAGTGTCCCTGAAAGCTCACAGTGCCCACCCACCACCACCAGCTCCCCCAGAGCTAGATTTTATATCCACTCTCCAGAGAGAGCAACCCCAGACCAAACTAGAGCAAAACACAACAAGAGTAGAAAAATGTAGTAAAATAATTAGGAAGTGATGAGTTTCCAGTATTTATTATCCATGTTTGTATTTGCTTGTGTGTGTGTTTGAGACAGCGTCTCAGCTGACTCAGCTCAAATCCCAGGCTAGAATGCAGCGGTACCATCACGGCTCACTGCAGTCTCCAACTCCTGGGCTCAAGTGATCCTCCCACCTCAGCCTCCTGAGTAGCTGGGACTACAGGCGTGAACTGCTATGCTCTGATAATTTTTTTTTTTTTAAGAGATGGGGTTTTACTATGTTGTCCAGGCTGGTCTCAAACTCTTGGGTTCAAGTGATCCACTCACCTCGGCCTCCCAAAGTGCTGGGATTACAGGCGTGAGCCACCGCGCCCGACCTTTTTTGTTTTGTTTTGTTTTTTAGCTATGGGGTTTTACTATGTTGTCCAGGCTGGTCTCAAACTCCTGGGTTCAAGTGATCCACTCACCTTGGCTTCCCAAAGTGCCGGGATTACAGGTATGAGTCACTGCACCCACCTCTTATTATCTGTGTTTTTAAAATATAACTCACTTGGTTATAAGTGTTTATAATTAATTTTTAATAATGACTGTGTTTTAACAACCAGCTCAGAATTCCTGTAAATTTAAGGCTGGGCTCCCGAGGCCCCAGGAATTGGCTCCAGCACATCTCGAGGCCCAGCCCCGGGCCCTGCAGCTCCTGCAGTGTTTCTGGGGTTCCCTTGTAGTCCGAATCCCACAACCTTGGGATGCAGACAACAGCAGCCTCCACACCTCCACAACTGTCACCCCAAACTCTCAACCCCGGGAATGTTTCCCAGTGCCTTTTCCAGTGCCTGCCTGATCTATGTGTGGCCACACTTTCTCTGGAATTGTCCAAGGGTGGGGGACCCAGTTGCTATCATAGGCCCTCTGTGAATATCTCAGGAAATGCCCCCCAGTAGCCTCTGGGCGTCTGTCCTGGAGTGAGATGAGACTGCCTGTAAGCCACCCTGGGCCTCCCAGTGCCCGGGCTAATGGTGATTCTTCAAGCCAGTTACCCAGGCACAAGCCTCAGATTTGGGGTCAGTCTCCAGCTGTGGCCACTTCCGCAGAGGAAGAGAGGGGCCCAGAAGTGCTTCTGGTTCCATCCTGAGGTCAGTGACCCTCCCTGGGTGAAGCAAGGTCAAGACCCTGCCATTTAAAGCCAGTCCAGGCTGATGGGCTTGACCGACCCGAGGTGGCCTGAGAGCACTCTCTGGGGGGGGGATGGGTCGACTCAGGATGCAGCCCCAGCAGAGTGAAGTTCACAGCAGTACAAGGTGGGTGGGAAGCAGCCCCAGCCCGTACCAGCTCACCTGGATCTGGTCCCAGCATCCGTGGGGTCTCAGTCTGGGCACTGAGAGACGCCCTCTCAGAACCTCTGGGGCTGCACCCGTTGGCTCCTCCCACCTTTCCCAGGGCCCTGCCCCTCGTTCTACCCTGCAGACCCCACCAGGGAGTGTCCACCTGGTCGCTTCTGGCCCCGTCCAGGGAGCAAGTCCTACCGCTGAGCTCACCAAGACTGTGAAGCAGTTTCAATTCCAGTTCCTGCTGGGCTCTGACTTAATACCTGCATTCATTGCTTGGCTTTTCAGCCTCATCTCTGCAGTGGGGCTCGGACCCCGTCCTCCTGTGGGGCATTGGTCCCCACCGGCCGAGGCCGGACCCCAGGCCACTGTCGCCTGCTTCCAGACGCAGAGCACAGCAATCCCAGCCCACTGCTTTGAGTTCTTCATCCGTTTCTAGACCACAGAGCCCAGCCATGTCTTCTTTCTAGTTTATCCCTCATTGATGTAGTTGGAGCTAGAAGAATGCCCTGTGAATTCACAGTCATTTGGGGCTGAGATGAAAGAACAGAAGTTGGCACTGGGTGGCGGGGCCTCTGGGCCGGGTGCTGGGGAGGGACTCCCATCGTCTGCCCCGTTGCTGCTGGCACCTGGATCCAAAGGTGGCACATTCTAAATGAGGTCAAAATGGCTAAAATGCCATGGTATGATGCAGAAAAGGAATGCAAAGACTGAGAGAGACAAGCATATTATAGCAGATAACACTGCACCCTACTCTACCTAGGCCCCCAGAGGGACCCAAAGACCCTCCCTTCCCAAGGGGCTTAGAAATACTCTGGTGGGGCCGGGCGTGGTGGCTCACGCCTGTAATCCCAAGGCGGGTGGATCACCAGGTCAGGAAATCGAGACCATCCTGGCTAACACGGTGAAACCCTGTCTCTACCGAAAATACAAAAAATAAGCTGGGCATGGTGGCGGGCGCCTGCAGTCCCAGCTACTTGGCAGGCTGAGGCAGGAGGATCGCTTGAACCCAGGAGGTGGAGCTTGCAGTGAGCTGAGACCACGCCACTGCACTCCAGCGTGGGTGACAGCCCTAGACTCTGTCTCAAAAAAAAAAAAAAGAAAAAAGACATACTCTGGTGGGGGGTGCCACCCTGGGCCAGCTCTTGAGGACAAGGTGCACAGGGGGACCCTGCAGCTGGCATGGATGCCTTGATGGAGTGGGTGGAGTGAGTAGCCACTCCCTGACTGGCAGCAAGAGGGGGAGGTGGCAGGGGCTGGGGCGGGGCCTGCAGAGATCCCTGGTGCCTTCCGGTGGTTGTGGGATCCGCTGGACCACACAAAGGGCAGCCACTAAGGTAACAATTGGTGGGGGCAGTGGGCTGAGAAAACCCAGGTCTGGAGCAGCCCTGGGGAAGTCCCTGCCCTCACCCAGCTCCCAGGCCTGAGTCATTCTGTGATCTGGGGCCCTGTGCTAAGGAGGAGGGTGGGTGACCTGGAGGAAGAGCATGGTGGTAGTCCCAGAAGTGAGACCCCCAGGCCTGCCCCCACACCTCGGGGTGGCCTTCCTTGTGTCGTGGGAGAGTGATCTGTCCTCCCTGCCATGGGGTCTGCACTCCTGGCTGCAGCACCTCTCAGCCATGGCCTCCTGGGACCCCTCGAGGGACAGTGAGTGAAGGGGCTGGGGAGCTGATGGTGCCTTCCAGAAGCAGCTGCTGAGCGGACGGACCAGCAGGACCCATTGGAGGCTCCGTCACGGGGCCCTGGCTGGAGTCACACCTAGAGGTCTGCAAAAGGGCAAGGTCCTCATCCGTGATGCCTACAGCCAAATGTGCAGCCCAGGGCAGGGCAGAGCTGCTGCCACCCTGCAGCCATGCCCCTTGCTTGGGGGTTTGTACTGGAGGGGCGGCTCGCCCAGTCGTGGCACTCCAGTGGGACTGAGGCTGAGCTTGCTTTGGCGTGGTGGGTCAGCTGGCTCTGGGCCCTCAGCTCCCACGGCGGCGGCGGCGGCGAGGCAGCCCTGCTTGCTGTCTCCACATCTCCTCTTCCGTTTCCGGGGCCCCTGGTTGGAGGGTGGTGCTCACCCATCCTGGGGGCTGTGCCCTCCTCCAGCCCCTCCCCAAGGCCAAGCTGCAGCTTCTGCAGGAGATGGGGCCGGGGGTCTGGTGGGGCGTCCTTAGACACCCTGGGGTATGGGACTTTCCAGGAAGATGTGCCACCATCATGCCACTGTGCCCCAACTTGAGGGAATGTGCAGTCTGATAAAGACCACCTGGGCTTGCAAGAGAGGAGGTGGGCTCCCCACAGAAGCCAAGAAGCCCACCAGCCTTGCCACCTACTGCCAAGCCCAGGAGAAGGGCGCTGAGGAACAGGGGAGGTGGCACAGGGTCCAAAGTCCAGTTTGTGGCCACCACAGACTGGAGGCTCGATATCTTCCGCAGCTCTGTTGCAGGGGCAAAAAGAGACTTAAGACACAAGGACACAGGTGTGGAGGGATAGACCTTATGGGATGGAAGTGTGAACAAATGGTATGCAGTTGCTCTCAGTAAATCATATGTACAGATAGGAAATCTGGACACTGACTCCATGTGGGATGACATTTAGGAATTATTCATTTAAAAGCTTTCATTTTAAAATTAACATACGGGGCCGGGCATGGTGGCTCACGCCTGTAATCCCAGCATTTTGGAAGGCTGAGGAGGGTGGATCATTTGAGGTTAGGAGTTTGAGACCAGCCTGGCCAACATGGTGAGACCCCATCTCTACTAAAAATATAAAAATTAGCAAGTGTGATGGTGCATGCCTGTAATCCCAGCTACTCGGGAGGCTGAGGCAGAATTGCTTGAACCTGGGAGACGGAGGCTGCAGTGAGCCGAGATCATGCCACTGTGCTCCATCCTGGGCTTCAGAGTGAGACTCTGTCTCAAAAATAAATAAAATGAAGCAAAATTAACATACAGCAGAACTGACTTTTTTAGTGTTGAGTTCTAGCAATGTTCCTGCCTGTATGGGTTTGTGTGATGCTCCCCTCTGCACACACCATGCACATGCAGTGTGGTCCCATCACCCCAGAAAGCCCCTCATGGCGCTCCTCTGCAGGACCAGGCTTCCCGACCCCTGGAAGCTGCCGGTTACTTCTCCATGGCTTGTGTCCTTTTGACAACATTGGACAAATGGAATCATAGCCAGATGTGGTGGCTACAGCCTGTAATCCCAGCCACTCTGGAGGCTGAGGCGGGAGGATCACTCCCGTCCAGGAGTTGGAGATCAGCCTGGGCAACACAGTGAGACCCTGTCTCAAAAAACTAACCGTACATAATAATAAATAAATGGAATCCTACAGTATGTATGTTTGAGGCTGGCTTCTTTCTCTCCAACGTGCCGCCAAGCCTCACCCTTTCCACTCGGGAGCGTGATCTGCTGCATGCGTGCCCCGCAGCCTGACCACTGCTCACTTGATCAGATCTTGAAGGACGTCTGTGCCATTTCCAGGTTTTGGCTGTCACAAGCAGGCATGCTCTAGACATTTACATACGGGTTTTCGTGTGAGGATAGGTTTCCATTTCTCCAGGATAGACACCTAGGAGTGAGAATGCTCAGCATTCAGTTTGTAGGTAACTGCTTGGCTGTTGTCCAGAGTGGCCACGCTATCTCGCACGGCCACCGTCCCAGCCTGTGAGCTCCAGATGCTGCCCGTGCTCACCCAGAGTGACCAATCATTGCACTTTGTCTGGGTCTGAGGAGTTTCCTGGGATTTGAGACTTTCCATGCAAAAATCAGGAAACTCCTGGACAAACTAGGACGTGGGTCACCTTTATCTTTGATGGTTAATTTTTACGTCAACTCGACTGGGATGAGGGATGCCCGGATGCTGGGGAAACAGTTTCTGAGGGTGTCTGTGAAGGGGTTTCTGGAGGAGACGGGCATTTGAGCCTCCTACTGAATAAAGTGGATCTGCCCTCACCATGTAGGCAGCCAGCATCCAATCCACTCAGGGCTTGGGTAGAACAAAAAGGCAAGGGAGGGTGAATTTTCTCTCTGAGCTGGGACCTGCATCTTCTCCTGCCTGCAGCATCAGCCCACCAGTTCCAGGACTTTTGGACCTGGACTGGGTCGTACTGCTGGCTTTCCTGGTGCTCCAGCTTGCAGACAACACTGGGACTTCTCAGCCTCCATTTGGATGAGTCAATTCCTATAATAAATCTCTCTCTCTCTCTCTCCACCCCATATAGATACAGATACAGAGAGAGAGATACATAGATACAGATACATAGATAGATACAGATGTATCGCCTGTTGGTCAGTTTCTATGGAGAATCCTGACTTATATATTTGTCAACACTTGCTATTATCAGTGGCTTTTTAAATTTTAGCCATTCTAATTGTTGTGCAGTTGGGATCTCATCATGGTTTTAGTTTGCATTTCCCTGGTGGCTCATGATGTTGAGCAGCTGTTCATGTGCCTCTTGGCCACTTGGAGGCCTCCTTTGATGGAGTGTCTATTCCAGTCTCTTCTCAATTTTTTCTAATTGGGTTTTTTTTTTTTTTCCTTTGTGACAGAGTCTCGTCTCTGTCACCCAGGCTGGAGTGCAGTGGCTCAATCTCGGCTCACTGCAACGTCCGCCTCCCGGGTTGGTTCAAGCAATTCTCCTGTCTCAGCCTCCTGAGTAGCTGGGATCACAGGCATGCACCACCACACCTGGCTAATTTTTGTATTTTTAGTAGAGACAGGGTTTCACCATGTTGGCCAGGCTGGTCTTGAACTCCTGACCTCAGGTGATCCACCCGCCTTGGCCTCCCAAAGTGCTGGGATTACAGGCGTGAGTCACCGTGCCCAGCCAATTTTTGTATTTTTAGTAGAGATGGGGTTTTGCCTTGTTGGCCAGGCTGTTTACCTCGTGATCTGCCTGCCTCAGCCTCCCAAAGTGCTGGGATTGCAGGTGTAATTACAGTTTGCAGTGGTGCAATCTCCGCTCACCCACATGCCACCACACCCAAACTACGTTAACCATTTTTAAGTGTACGGTGGCGTTAAGTAAATTCACAATGTTGTGTAACTATCACCACTATCTAGTTCCCGAACATTTTCATCGCCCCAAACAGAAGCTCTGTACTCATTAAGCAACATCTGCTGGTCCCTCCCCACGTAACTTTGATTCTACTTTCTGTTGCTATGAACTTGCCTATTCCTGATGCTAGTATAAGTGGAATCGCACAATGTTTGGCCTTTT
The DNA here is from genome assembly GCF_009828535.3 of Hylobates moloch. Classification (NCBI taxonomy): domain Eukaryota; kingdom Metazoa; phylum Chordata; class Mammalia; order Primates; family Hylobatidae; genus Hylobates; species Hylobates moloch. Next base: position 407,580 of record NW_026652276.1, read on the forward strand.
GTGTTTGGCTTATTTCACTCAGCATAATGTTTCCAAGGTTCATCCATGCTGTAGCATGCATCCGAGCATCATTAATTATGTTATATTATATTATATTATTGTACATATGTTATTTATTTATTTTGAGATGGAGTCTCACTTTATCACCCAGGCTGGAGTGCAGTGGCGCCATCTCAGCTCACTGCAACCTCTGCCTCCCGGGTTCGAGCGATTTCACCTGCCTCAGCCTCCCAAGTAGCTGGGACCACAGGCGTGTGCCACCATGCTCGGCTACTTTTTGTTTGTTTATTTGTTTTTTGAGACAGTGTCTCATTCTGTTGCCCAGACTGGAGTGCAGTGGCTTGACCTCAGCTCACCACAACCTCCACCTCTCAGGCTCAAGAGATTCTCCTGCCTCAGCCTCCCTAGTAGCTGGGATTACAGGCGTGTGCCACCACGTCCAGCTAATTTTTGTGTTTTTAGTAGAGACGGGGTTTCACCATGTTGGCCAGGCTGGTCTCGAACTCCTGACCTCAAGTGATCTGCCCACCTTGGCCTCCCGAAGTGCTGGGATCACAAGTGTGAGCCACCCGGCCCAGCCTATTATATAACTGTGGTAAACTACACATAACATAAATGTTACCATCTTAACCATTTTTGTACAGTTCAGTGGCGTTATGTTTACATTGTTATGCAACCAATCTCCAGAAGTCTTTTCATCTTTCAGAACTGAAACCCTTTATCTATTAAAGAACAGCTTCCCAGCCCCCTCCCAGCCCCTGGCAACCACCTTTCTGCTTTTTGTTTCTATGAATTTGACTAGATTTCCTCATATAAAAGGAACCATGCAGCATTTGTCCCTTTGTGACTGGCTCATTTCACTGAGCATAAAGTCCTTTCGGTTTATCCATGTTGTGGTCAGGAGTTCTGTCCTTTTAAGGCTAATAATATTCCAGTGCATGGATAGGCCACATTTTATTTTATTTTTTTACTATTTTTATTTATTTATTTATTTATTTTTATTATTGTACTTTAGGTTTTAAGGTACATGTGCACAATGTGCAGGTTTGTTACATATGTATCCATGTGCCATGTTGGTTTGCTGCACCCATTAACTCGTCATTTAGCATTAGG
>NW_026652276.1:428692-727659 GCF_009828535.3 Hylobates moloch
TTTCCGAGATGTAGTCTCGCTCTGTCACGCAGTCTGGAGTGCAATGACACGATCTCGGCTCACTGCAACCTTCGCCTCCTGGGTTCAAGCAATTCTCCTATCTCAGCCTCTGGAGTAGCTGGGACTACAGGCACACCCCACCACGCCCGGTTAATTTTTTGTATTTTCAGTAGAGACGGGGTTTCACCGTGTTAGCCAGGATGGTCTCAATCTCCTGACCTCGTGATCTGCCCACCTTGGCCTCCCAAAGTGCTGGGATTACAGGCGTGAGCCATGGCGCCCGGACCAGAAGTCTTTGTTAAATGTATCCCTAAGAAGCATTTTATTCTTTTTGGTGCTATTGTAAATGGACTTTTCCTTTTTTTCTCTTTTTTTGAGACAGGACCTCACTCTGTTGCCCACGCTGGAGTGCAGTGGCACAATCTCCACTCACTGCAGCCTTTTGACCTCCCAGGCTCAGATGACTCTCCCTCCCCAGCCTCCCAGGTGGCTGGGACTATAGGCATATGCACCACCATGCCTGGCTAATTTTTGTATTTTTTGTAGAGATGGGGTTTTGCCATGCTGCCCAGGCTGATTTCAAACTCTTGATCAAGCTCAAGGCATCTGCCCAGATATTACTGCACCATTTTCTTGCTCCTATATTTCCTGATGAAATGTCTGCCATCAGTTTGATTATTGTTCTTTCATAGATAGTCTGTTTTCCTCTCTGGTTAAATAATATTCTCTTTAGCCTTGATATTGTATAGTTACACTATGTTGCGTTTGGATGTGGATTTGTCTTTATTTATGCTACTGGTACATGGATGGCACTGTCAATGTGAGGCTCTGTCTTTCTTCATTTCTGGAAAGTCTCAGCACATTTTCAAATACAATGAAAAATCACAAAACATGGATGGTGCAGAAAGAAGTAATGGTTTACAAGTTGTACTCACTTTTTTTTTTTTTTTGAGACAGTCTTGCTCTTTCACCCGGGCTGGAGTGCAGTGGCACAATCTTGGCTCACTGCAACCTCCGCTTCCCGAGTTCAAGTGACTCTTGTGCCTCAGCCTCCTGAGTAGCTCACATTACAGATGTGTGCCACCATACCCAGCTAATTTTTTGTATTTTTAGTAGAGATGGGGTTTCACTATGTTGGTCAGGCTGGTTTCAAACTCCTGACCTCAAATGATCTGCCCGCCTCGGCCTCTGTGTTGGAATTACACGCATGAGCCACCTTGCCCTGCTGTACTCACTCTTAATTATTATGCGGTATGTATGTAAACGTACCATAGACTTGGAGTTTTAAAACATTCTTTACCCACCGAAGTGTCCTATGCTCTCTTCTCTCACACCATAAAAACCTTACCTTTTGTGACCAGGCAGCAGTTCATATTATTGTCTTTGCACTCAGTGGCTTAAAACTAAAAGTGATTCTGACATTTTCTGAACTAAGACTTAAGTGCAGCTTCCCTTTCTCTTCTCCTACTTCTAGATGCCATTTTTCTATCTTCTTCCTTCTACATGGTTAAAGTGGAAAATCTTCACATTCTATATAGAATAATTGTAAATGTTAAAAATCAACATATGGGAATTACATTATTAAGCCTGAGACATTACCTCTGAGCTCGTGACAGCTATAATTCCCTCATCTTTGTCTTTTCCGAAGATGGCCTCAACATTACCTCCCTCCTCTGCTTGTCTCACAATGTGAGTTAGACGCTTTCCCCCCTTAAATCTGGGTGGGCTATGACGATGGTAGAAGTGGTGCTAACCAACTGCCAGGTCACTACGAAGCCATGCACTGTCACCTTTTCCTTCCGGAATGCTAGCCTTTGGAGTCTCCTGCTACAGACTCATTTGTGTCTCTTCTACTCCAAAGTTCATATGCGGAAGCCCTAACCTTCAATGTATTTGGAGATACAGCTTACAAGGAGTTAATGCAAGTTAAATGAGTTCATAAGGGTGGATCCCTGATCCAACAGGATCGACGCCCTCATGAAAAGAGACACCAGAGAACTCTGTCTGCCGTGTGAGGACAGTGAGAAGGCAGCCATTTGCAAGCCAGGAAGAGGGCCTCACCAGGAACTGAATCAGCCAGCATCTTAATCTCAGACTTCCTAGCCTCCAAAACTGTCAGAACTAAATGTCTATTGTCAAAGTCATAGGCTGGTATTTTGTTATAGCAGCCTGAGCAGACTAATACAACCTCCTCATCCCCTCTCCTGCCTACCACGCTGTGAGAAAGCTCTAGAAGCCACTGAGAAGAACGGAGGCCCCTGGCCCACAGCCCTGGATGAGCTCCAGCCTTCAACCAGTACAGACCACGTGGCCACACAAGTGAGTTTTCTTCAACTTGGATCCTCCAGCCCCAGTCAGGCTGCCCCAGCTGGCACCACGTGAAGCAGAAAAGAGGTGCCCCATCAAGACCTGTCCAAATTGCAGATTCTTGAGCAAAACAAAGTATTGTTTCTAGCCGCTGAGTTTTGGAGTTGTCATGCAGCAACAGACACCTGATATATTTGCTTGTAAACTTTTTGCTTTCCCAAGTAGTGCAAATCTGAAAATGTCTTTATTACATTATTATACTTGATAACCAATTCTGTGTTGACAACTGTTTCACCTCTAAATTTTGAATGTATTTCTCCACTATCTTCTGGCATCCCACGTTGCTGATGAGAAGTGACGCCCTCTGATTCTTCATCCCTTGAAGGAATTTTTTTTTTTTTTTGAGGCAGAGTCTCGCTTTGTTGCCCAGGCTGGAGTGCAGTGGCATGATCTCGGCTCGCTGCAAGCTCCGCCTCCCAGGTTCACGCCATTCTCCTGCCTCAGCCTCCTGAGTAGCTGGGACTACAGGTGCCCGCCACCATGCCCAGCTAATTTTTTTTTTATTTTTAGTAGAGACGGGGTTTCACTGTGTTAGCCAGGATGGTCTTGATCTCCTGACCTCGTGATCCGCCCGCCTTGGCCTCCCAAAGTGCTGGGATTACAGGCATGAGCCACCGCGCCCGGCCCATCCCTTGAAGGAATTCTGTATTTTCCTCTTGGAAACTTTTAGGGTCTTCTGCTGATCCTTGCTCTCTTGGTTTTTCATACCAATGTGTCTTGGTTTGGTCCTCTGCTATTCACCCTGGGGGGAGCTCAGTGCCTCCTTTTACCCAGAGATCAAAATCCTTGAACTCTGGGAAATGAAAGATTTCTTGGCTGGGCACCGTGGCTCACACCTGTAATCCTAGCACTTTGGGAGGACAAGGCCTGTGGATCATGAGGTCAAGAGATCAAGACCATCCTGGCCAACATGGTGAAACCCCGTCTCTACTAAAAATACAAAAATGAGCTGGGTGTGGTGGCGCATGCCTGTAGTCCCAGCTACTTGGGAGGCTGAGGCAGGAGAATTGCTTGAACCTGGGAGACAGTGGTTGCAGTGAGCTGAGATCACGCCACTGCACTCCAGCCTGGTGACAGAGCAAGACTCACCCTGTCTCAAAAAAAAAAAAAAAAAATTTGGCACTTTCTTCCTCTCTGGAATTCCCATTAGTTTGGTACTGGACTTGAACTTCTAAGCTTATCTTATTTCCTGAGTTCCTTAATTTTATCTTCCAACTAAACTTTACTTTACTTTTCTTTTTTTGGAGACAGGGTCTCACTCTGTTGCCCACATTGGAATGCAGTGGTATGATCGCAGCTCACTGCAGCCTCCACTTCGCTGAGTTCAAGCAATCCTCCCACCTCAGCCTCCCAACTAGCCGGGACCACAGGTGCACACTACCACATCCAGCTAATTTTTTTGTATTTTTTGTATACATAGTACTTTGCCATGTTGCCCAGGCTGGTCTCAAACTCCTGGACTCAGGTGATTCTCCCACCTTGACCTCCCAACATGCTGAGATTATAAACTTTCTTTTTCTTTCTTTTCTTTCTTTTTTTTTTTTGAGACAAAGTCTTGCTCTGTCACCCAGGCTGGAGTGCAATGGCATGATCTCAGCTTACTGCAACCTCCACTTCCCAGGTTCAAGCAATTCTCCTGCGTCAGCCTCCCAAGTAGCTGGGACTATAGGCATGTGCCACCATGCTCAGCTAATTTTTGTATTTTTAGTAGAGACGGGGTTTCACCATGTTGGCCAGGCTGGTTTCAAACTCCTGACCTCAAGTGATCCACCAGCCTGAGCCTTCCAAAGTGCTGGGATTACAGGCGTGAGCCACCACACCCAGCCTAAACTTTACTTTTCTTAAAACATGTTACCAATGTCTTTGGTTCTATGGGTTCACTGAGCCCAGCTGAGTGGCTCCTCATAGAGTTGTGGTGAGAGGACCTAGGGGTGGTGCTGTCTGAAGGCTCACCTAGGCTGGAATTCCATTTCCATTCATGTGTCTGACATTGCGGTGGCCACACAGCTCAGGGCTGGCTGTGCATCTGCCTTTGTGTGTCTTTTCCACATGAGTTTCTGGGTAGATTTCTTAGGCTGACTTCTCCAAAAGTAAGAATCCAAGAGCCTGTGGTAATTTTAATCTATTGTAATTTTATCTCCTGACAGCCTTTTCTTGGGCTGTTTCTTGAAGCATTCTGTGTTTGTTCTAGGAATGTTCTAACGAGGTTCCGGAATGCTCTTCATTTCTCTGTGTTTCTATTTCTTCTCAGGTCATCTTTCTAATTTACATTGGTCTCTATTGTTCATGTTGAAAGTCTTCCCAAATACCCAATATCCTTAGCAGTCTTTGAAGGGCGACAGGGTAGTCAGAGACAACACTGGTGGCAGCCAAGAGATCTTTATTGGAGAGGTAGAGGTCAGGTCGCGTGGGGGAGAGAGAGAGCTGCTGGGGCTGAGTATTTATGTCCTTTAGAGTGATGTGGTGATTGGTGATTGGTCAGAAGGCGGGACCTCAGGGCTAGCAGGAGGTGTTTCCTTTGATTGGGTGCTTATTTGGCGGGCTGTGCTTGGCGGGTTTAGGGGGCGCCAAGTGGAGGGGGAAGAACCCAGAACCGATGCCTAAGATGGCATCTTTGATTTATCCAACATTCCTCCCTTTTTATTGGTTTAAAATGGAAAATGGGCATCGTCGTCTATCTGGCTGCTTCCTGCTGAGAAGGGGCGTTGTGAGGGGGAAAGCGGAAGGGAGTTTGGCTCGGGAGGGTTGGGGTATAGTAGGAGTATGATTCCGAGCAGTAGGGATAAAATTTCTTGGGGTGTGCCTTGTAGGTAGAGGTTGTTGAGTGCGGTGAGCCACCCTAGAGGTAAGGTTGGATCATCGATGAGCCAGCTGTCGGTGTGGAGATTGGTTAGGAACTGATGGAACCGATTAGTGTCCATCTTTAATAGCCTGGGGGTGGGCTATGGAGCTGTAGGAAAATAAAATGACAGTTTAATTTAGGGTGTGGGTTGTAGGAGGCTTTACGCAGACATACCCTTGTAGAGGCAACTTGTGAAGGCGAGCTGTTGATGGGGTGTCAGCACTCTGTGAGGTTTTCTCTAGAGCCAGTTGTGTCTTCACACGTTGCTAGAAGTTGGTAGTTTCTAAGGAGAAGCTGGTTAAACATTTGGTTAAATATTGAACCTAGTAAGGCAAGGGAGTAGAGCACAGAATGCTAGGGCCCCCAGTAATGGGCCTAGGAAGGAAAGAAGCCAAGCCATGAGAGGGGGTTTAAGAGTGTCCCAGAGGGAGGAACATGCATGGTGGTGGGACTTTAGGCTTCTGGAATGGGCGGAAGGGGTGGCACTTTGGAAATGCGGAGTTTGAGAGGGCTGTGAGGTATGGGTGTGCAAGTGTATTTTGTGGAATGTGAGGAGGCGGCTAGACTTCTTGTTTGATCCGGGTTCGTGGCTGGTTTTAACCTGGAAATGTGAAGCCGAGGAGTTAGACGCCCTGGTGATTCTTGGAGCTTAGCGGCAGTAGGGGTGCAAAGCACAATTTGGAGGGGGCCTTTCCACTTTGGGGTTAGTGGGGCTACTTGTGTGTGGCTTGGTAGAGAGTAGAAAACCCATTCTCCTGGCTTGAGGGGAAATGGAGGTTGTGGGTTGGTGGCATCGGGAAGGAGGCAGTCTTGCCTTTTCCATAGCTCACCACGGATGAAGGACAGGAGGGGGTAGCTGATGCCTGCTGGGACTATTTTTGAAGTGGGCTCAATGCCAGGTGGGAGTGCTGGGCGACCGTACATGATTTCAAAAGAGGACATAAGGGAAGGCTTTTTTGGCAGAACTCGGAGTCGGAACAAAGCTGTAGGCAATAGCTTAACCCAGTCTAGATGTAATTCTAATGAGAGTTTGGTAAGGTCTCTTTGAGTGTGCGACTGGTTCGTTCAACTTTCCCTGAGGACTGGGGGTGATATGGGATATGGAAGTGCCAGGGGATATTAAGTGTAGTTGTTATGTCTTGTGAAATGTGGGAAGTGAATTCAGGGCCGTTGTCAGTTTGGAGAGAGGTTGGGATTCCGAATCTTGGGATAATTTCTGATAAAAGGATAGAGGCAACTGTGCTGGCTCTTTTGTTTGTGGTCGGGAATGCTTCAACCCACCTGGAAAAGGTATCTACGAGGACTAAGAGATAGCTAAGTTTTTTTTACGGGAGGCATATGAGTGAAATCTAGTTGCCAATTGCTTCCCAGAATATGTCCTCTGGATTGGTGAGTTGGGAAAGGTCCTGGCCTTCGTGGGGTTTTGGGTTTGTACGTTGACAAATAGAGCAGGTAGATGTGAGCTGTTGGAGGAACTGTAGATCTGAAGAATCGAGGGTGAAGAAGGAGCTTAGAAATGTTTTTAATGATTGGGGGCTTGTATGGAAGATAGAGTGGAGGTATGAAAAGAGGGTGTGCTTTGGGAGGTTAGGTGGCTGTGAGTGTTGTGGAGGGTCTTGTGTGTACTGTGAAGGGTTTGGAAGTCTGTTTGTTGTTATCCTGATTGTGCGGGGCAGAGACGACAGCGCTGCCTGTTTTGCCTCTTGGTCAGCTTTATTATTGCCTTGCGTTATTGGGGATGAGTCGGCTTGGTGGGACTTGCAGTGGACTATTCCTATTTTGGTAGGAAGTAGAGAGGCTTGGAGAAGGCATGTGATGAAGGTAGCATTGGTGATAGATGTTCCTTTTGTTGTGAGTAGTCCTCTCTCTTTCCAAATAGCAGAGTGGGAGAGTAAGATGTGGAAAACATATTTGGAGTCTGTGTATAGTGTGAGTGAGGAGTCTGCTGCCAGTTGGAATGCTCGAGTGGCTGCAATGAGTTCAGCTTGTTGGTTGGTAGTTTGGGAGGGCAGGGGCTTCGCTTCCGTGGCCTGAGTTAGGGAGACTATAGCGTACCCTGCTAGGCGCTGTCCATTTAATGAGAAGGAGCTACCATCGGTAAACCACGTGTGATCTGGGCTATCTAAAGGTCCTTCAGAGATGTGGCTTGGACACGGTAGGAGGGACTCTAAAGTCTCGATACACTTATGTAAAGGGGGGGGTTGTGAAAGAGGTAAGAGGGTGGCGGGATTGAGGGACATGCAGGATTGTAATGAAGCAGTAGGATCGTGTAGGAAAGAGACAAGTAGTGACAGGACACGGCAGGGGGGAGTGTTTGCATGCTCTAGTATGTTAGAAGGTCCTTTAGTTGGTGGGGGGAGGTGATGGTAACGTTGGCCCCAAATGTGAGTTTTTTAGACTCTACGACCAGCAAGTAGGCAGCCGCCAAGGCCCGGAGGCAAGGGGCCCACCCTTGCACAGTGGGGTCCAGTTGTTTGGACAAATATGCTACTGTAGCGAATGTGGGTCCTTGCATTTGTCCCAAGACTCCTAGGGCTAGGCCACGGTGCTCGTGGACGTATAAAACAAAAGGTTTTTCTAAATTTGGAAGGTGTAGAGCTGGAGCTCTTAACAGTGCTTGTTGAAGTGAGTGGAAAGGTCGTTGGGCTGCGGAGTCTATGGGCTTGGATGGGGCTCCTCGAGACAGGTTGTAGAGGGGTTTTGCTAGGAGGGAGTAGTTAGGGATCCATGTTCTAAAGTAGCCTGCTAGTCCTAAGAATGAGAGGATTTCTTGTTTTGTTTTGGGGATGGGGAGGTTTTTGATGACGCTTTTGCGATCTAGTGTGATGGCCTTTGAGTCTTGAGAGAGAAGGACTCCTAGATAGGTGACTTGTGTTAATGAGAGTTGGACCTTTTGAGGGGATACTCGGTAGCCTTTGTCTGCGAGGAAATTGAGAAGGGAAGCAGTGTCGGCCTCGGAGACGGCTAGAGAAGGACTGCACAAAAGGAGATCATCTACATATTGCAGGAGGACGGATTGGGGAAGTCTCAGTGTTTATAGATCTGAAGCTAGGGTTTGGCCAAAAATGTGAGAGCTATCTCTGAACCTTTGGGGAAGAACGGTCCATGTCAGTTGTTGTGACTGTTTGGTATCTGGGTCGGTCCAGGTGAAAGCAAAGAGATCTTGTGATTGGGGGGAGAGAGAGGAATGGTGAAGAAAGCACCCTTGAGATCGACCACTGAGAAGTGTGTGGCGCTTGGCGGAATTGAGGACAAGAGAATATAGGGGTTGGGGACTAGGGCGTGAATGGGTTTAATGGCTTCATTAATGAGCCTGAGGTCCTGAACAAGGTGGAATGTGCCACTGGATTTTTTTACTGCAAGAATGGGGGTGTTGAATGGCAAGTGGGTTCGTCTAAGGAACCCCTTCCTGAGGAGATCGGAGATAACTGGTTGTAATCCCCTCAGACTAGAAGTGGGGAGAGGATATTGGGGTTGGCTGGGAAAGTGATGTGGATTTTTGAGGGAGATTTGTATGGGGGTGCATAGTGCTAACGAAGGGGTGGTAGTATCCCAAACTACTGTTGGGAGCGAAGGCAGAGGAGGAGCAGGAGCCTGGTATATGGAATTAGCAACTAGGGCAATGAGTGAGGTGGACTTTTGGGGGGGGGTGGCTGGATTAAAGGTGATAGAGGTTTTGAATTTAGAGAGGATATCCCTTCCTAGTAGGGGAAGGGGGCATTGGGGCATGACTAGGAACCGGTGAGAAAATATGTGCCCGGAGAAGGTGCAGGAGAGGGGAGGGGTGGCTCTCGGACGTATGGTTTGGCCTCCAACCCTGACTATAGGAGATCCAAAAACGGAAGTGACACCCCAGAATTCCCTCAAAACCGAGAAGGTAGCTCTGGTGTCAAGGAGAAATGTGATGAGGTGTCCATCTACTGTTAACGAGACCCTGGGCTCCTGAGCAGTGATGATTTGTGTCAGGAGAGGAGTCCCAAGGCCCTGTCAATCTTCGATGGCCAGACCTAGGAGGTTGGGTGTAGAGCTGGAGGCTGGCCCGGCTCCCCTTCGGGGGCCGGGGCAGTCTACGGCCCAGTGGCCAGACAGGTGGCCTCTGGGGCATGGCTTGTTGGGGTGCCTGGGATTTGGGCACTGCCGGGCCCAATGTCCCTCCTTCCCACATTTAAAGCAGGGCCCAGGGGGCTCGTGTGTGGGCCGATGACCAGACGACGCCTTGTGGCTGTGTGATTTTATTATGGGCTGAGAAGGGGCCTGGAGGGCCTGTGCTAATAATTGGTATTTTTGTTTTCTTGCCTTCTCATCCCGGTTATGATAAACCTTGAACGCCGTTGCTAGTATCTCGGATTGGGTAGTGAAGGGGCCTCTGTCTAGCTTTTTTGTTTCGGATATCAGGGAAGCTTTGGGTGAAGAAGAGGGACATGAGGAGTTGTCTACTGTCAGGGGTTTCGGGATCTATAGTGGTATATTATTGAAGTGCCTTTGTAAGGCGGTCAAGAAAGCAGAGGGGTTTTCATGTTTGTCCTGTATTATTTCATGAAGTTTTTCAAAATTGACTGCCTTCTGAGCTGCTTTACGCAGTCCAGCTATTAGGCAAGTGGCGAAATAGCCTCGGGCTGCTGTGCCGTTTTGTGTGTTATAGTCCCAGTTGGGCTCCTGTTCTGGCACCGCCTGCGCCCCCAGTGGCAGGGCTGGGGCTGTTTGGTGGACCTCATCTGCATGAGCGCGAGCATGTTCCCAAACTCGCCTACGCTGTTCAGGAAGAAGGGTGTTAGAAAGGACTGTGTAGATGTCATGGAAGGTGAGGCTATAAGCTTGGCAAAGGTACTGAAATTCTTTGATGTATGAAGAAGAGTTAGAGGTGTAAGAACCTAAACGTTTTTCGATTTGAGATAGGTCAGCTATGGAGAAAGGGACGTGGACGCGAACGATGCCCTCTGCCCCGGCCACTTCTCTGAGGGGGGCGAGAACAGGGTGGGAAGATTTTGAGCGAGTAATGGGAGGGCTAAACGACGAGGAGTGGGCAGTGAGGAGGGTGAGGAGGCGGAAGTGGGGGGAGGGGAAGCTGTTGGGTGTTGGGGTTGGGCGGCAGCCAGAAGACGGGGCAGAGGGTGGTGGTATGGGGGGGGTCATCGGCTGGGTCGAAGTCGGGGGCAGAGGGAGGGGTTGGCAGTTTAAGAGTGGCAAGGAGCTGTTGGGGTTCGCAAGGGAGGCAGAGGTTAGGTCTGTCCCGTAGGAGCAAGAAGCCGTGAATATATGGGATCTCTACCCATTTTCCTGTTCACATGCAATAGTTGTAGAGATCCCGAAGATCAGGATCGAGAGAGCCAGAAGGAGGCCATTTGTTTTGGTTGTCTAGGGGATAGGTGGGCCAATCTTGAGTGCAAAATTTAATTAGGTGTTTTGGTTTGATGTCTGAGGCGAGGCCAAGGGCCGACAAATTATTTAAGAGACATTGTAGGGGGAGCGGCCGGCAGGGATGCAGAGCCTCCCATAATGAGAGGAAGGAATAGACGGCGACGAGCTAGGCAGGGCGTCCCCTGCTGGCCGCTTGCCGCGGAGCGAGTCAGAGCCTCCGGATCGATGGTCACCGAAACGGAAGGACTGAGGAGCCTCTGAGAGGCGGGAGGCCGTGGGTCACCTGGCACCAGGATTTTAACGAGCGAAGGAGAGGGGCCCAGGCCGGAGATGCGAGGAGGAGAGGGAGAAAACTCCGTTCCCTGCAGGCTGAGGCAAAAGTGAATGATAGGGGCCTACCACTGCCGTAAGGGCGTCGGGCAAAATGTGTCCGTCACGGGAGCCGCTAGGGTCTGGCGATTTGCCTGAGAGGTAGGCCCGGGAGGGGAAAACTTACCAAGATGAGGCCGGTGGTGGGTGAAGAGCTCGGCGAACAGGAAAATGGGTGGAGGCTGGCCGGAGGTCTATACTGAGCCTGGGAAGGGGAATCCCAATCCGAGTCACGGCACCAAAATGAAGGGTGACAGGCTAGTCAGAGACAACACCAGTGGCAGCCAAGAGATCTTTATTGGAGAGGTAGAGGTCAGGTCGCGCAGGGGAGAGAGAGAGAGAGAGCTGCTGGGGCTGAGTATTTATGTCCTTTAGGGTGATGTGGTGATTGGTGATTGGTCAGAAGGTGGGACCTCGGGGCTAGCAGGAGGTGTTTCCTTTGATTGGGTGCTTATTTGGCGGGCTGTGCTTGGTGGGTTTAGGGGGCACCAAGTGGAGGGGGAAGAACCCGGAACCGATGCCTAAGATGGCGTCTTTGATTTATCCAACAGTCTTAAAGAGACTAAGACTGAGGTGTTAGGAAGCTCATAAGGAGTTTGCATTCAAAAGCAGGACTTGTCAAGTGCTGGGCTTTGCTGTAGAAAGACTGGGTGGGAAGCCCACTGTCAGGCCAGCCTAAATCCCACTTTACAGGCATGTCTTTTTCTGGAGTATTTCTGGAATACCCCCCATTATTTATGCTAGGAAACCCTGTTGCTGTATGATTTGTGTGTGTTTGAGGGGATGGAGGGAGGAGGAGTGGGAAGCTGTTGACTCATGCACATACCTGTCTCCATGGTGTCTCTGCTGTCGTCCTCCTCTCCCCCAGCTCCAGCCCCTCACCTTTTTAGGGCTCTGTATCCAATGGAGGGGGCTCAAGTGAAGGCTTCTTCCCCCCGTTTCACTGTCACCAAGCTTTACCTCTGGACATTTGTGACACTCACCTGCTGGGAGCCGACCCCTTTCTCTGAACAGTTTCAGGGTTTAGCCTCCCTTCCTGAGCCCCTTTTGACAAGTTATCAGGTCCCTGGTAGGGAAAGAAGAACAAGCTCAAGCGCCCAATCTCTTATCTTAATCAGAAGGGGAACCCAGTTCTAATCCAGATGCTGCTATGCTGCCCTCTTTCTGGGTTTCATTTCCTTGTCTGTCAAACCAGAGGGTGGCTCGGCCAACTCACACCTGACCCAGGTTGACACAAAGTCCAACTCCAGCTTCTCTCCACTCCTACCTGAATCCCCAGCAGCAAACAAACAGGACTCAGGAGACCTGGGTTCAATCCTGTCTTTGCCATATTCTGGTTGTGGCCTTGGGCACGTCCCTTTACCTCTTAGTTACATCCCTTGCCTGCCTCAAAGGGCTGTTACAGTCACCAAGTGACTGGACCCGAGGGTAAGCTGCCCAGTGGGCTCAACTGTGAGTGTTTCCTCCTCCTACCCAAGGTCAGCCTTGTCAATAATAAACACAGTGACTCTCTGAGCACCTGCCAAGGGCCAGGCCCGCCACATATGGTGTCATTCTCACCATGTACAAGAAAATTACTATTAGCTCCACATTCCCAAGGAAGAAAGTGAGTGCCCAGAGAAAAAACTAAAATTTCTTGGAGGTGAAAAATAGAGACCAGGCTAAGTGGCTCACGCCTGTACTTTGGAAGCACTTTGGAAGGCTGAGGCGGAAGGATCACTTGAGCTCAGGAGTTTGAGAACAGCCTGGACAGCATGGTGAGACCCTGTCTCTACAAAAATTAGCTGGGTGTGGTGACATGTGCCTGTGGACCCAGCTACACGGGGAGCTGAGGTGGGAGGACTGCTTGAGCCTGGGAGGTCGAGGCTGCAGTAAGCCAAAATTGCCCCACTGCACTCCAGCCTGGGTGACAGAGCGAGACTCCATCTCAAAACAAACACACAAACAAAAACCCCGAAGAATAACAGAAGTATACAACAACAAAAAAGAAATGGAAAATAAGAGAAACAGGATGAAGGGCCTGGAAGGTCAATGCAGGAAAAGACATGGTGATGATCAAGTCCAGACGACAGCTTAGCAAGACAGCAGCCAGGAACAAAGTATTAACAATTGGCCACAAACAGACAAAGGCTGAAAAACTCTTCTAAGCACTTTTATTTTTTTTTTTTTGAGGCGGAGCCTCGCTCGGTCTCCCAGGCTGGAGTGCAGTGGCACGATCTTGGCTCACAACAACCTCCAACTCCCAGGTTCAAGCAATTCTCCTGCCTCAGCCACCCTAGTAGCTGGGACTACAGGCACACACTACCATGCCTGGCTAATTTTTGTATTTTTAGTAGAGATGAAGTTTCACCATGTTGGCTAGGCTGGCCCCGAACTCCTAACCTCAAGTGATATGCCTGCCTCAGCCTCCCAAAGTGCTGGGATTACAGGTGTGAGCCACTGCTCCCGGCCTCTTCTAAGCACTTTGGAAAAGTGCAGCGATTACTGACCACACGAAGGCCAGAGATGCAGCAGGCATCTATTTACATGCATTAAATACATATATTATCTTCATGCATTTACACATTCATTCAACAAACATTACTGAGCGCCTGCCGTGGGCTGGCATGGTCCTGGGCACAGCTCTGCTTGCGGGAAGCCCACTTTCTCCTGGGGAGTCAAAGTACAAACAAAGCCAAGTCAGTATGTAAAGAAGCAGGGGTGATGAGAGATGGGGACCCAGGGTTCAAGGGGCTGTCCTGGATGCATGACAGGGAAGCATAGCTTCTTAAAGGACTCGGCAACGCACCATGAGAAAACACGCACCAGGGAGCAGAGAGAAACGCCAGAACCCCCTTGAAGAAGGAGGGATGTGAGGAGGTCAGGATAGTCACCTGTGCTGAGCCATCATGGAGACTGAGGGCCTGCAAGGGTGGACACAGAATGGAGGGGCAAATCTTCCTCAGCGGACAGGTGGGGATCCCTGCGGTGCACCAGGGGAATGCACACAGGGGGGCACTATGACCTGGCGGCCCACGGGGCAGGGGGGCGCACCAGGTAGCCTTCGGCTCTGCAAGTCCCTCCCTGACCCGGGGGAATGCCATGATGGCTTCCAGCAGCAGTCACTGTCCTGGGCGCGTCCCGCGCTCTAGCCCAGGTGGGTCCCACAACGGTGTGATCAAGGATGTCCTATGACCACCCCTTTACGGGTAAGGAAACTGAGGCAGGAGAGGCGAAGCAACTCGCCCAAGGAATGGGCTGTGCCGGTAGCTTCTCCAAGGCCTGGTGCGCCCTGGCCTGTGCACGTGATCCCGGGTGGGGTCTCAGTGCGAGCAGGGGCTTGGCGGTGTGGCCAGCGCGGGCTTATCTCCGTGCCGTGAGGACAAGGCTAGAAGCCTGGGCGGCCGCGGTGGATCCTCGTGGCGAGGCGGGGAGGGCGCCGGGCCTCACTGGCCGGCTCGGACCAGGGCTGCGCAGGGCAGAGCAAGGGAGAGGCCGCGCGGCCGCCGTAACGTCGGAGACGACGCCCGGCAGGCGCCAGCAAACGCAGAAGGCCTGCGAGGGCGAGCCAGGGAGGGCGCGACGCGACAACGACCACGTGCCCCGCCCGCCCAGCCGCGCGGCCTGCCGGGAGACGCAGTCCAAACCTTTCGGGAGCCGGAGTCGGGGTCCCAGAGAGCCTCGCGGCGCGCATGCGAGCCCCGCCCCCTCCTGCGCGGCCTGCCGGGACTTGTAGTCCAACGCCAGCAGGCTTCCGGGCCCGGAGTGGGCGGTGGGACTCGGGGTCCCAGAGAGCCGTGCGCGGGCCGCGACGCCGAGCACCGCCCTCGCCGTCGCCTCCGGGCTTTCTCCGGTCGCTGCCGCCACCACCGTTGCTTCGCGGGCTGGGAGGCCCGGGGTCCCCGGGCGGACAGAAGCTGTGGGTGGGAGCCTTCGCGGGCGCTGCAGAGCGGGCCGGGGGAGGCCGGGATGGAGCCCCGTGGAGGTGGGCGCGCTGCCGGGCGGGTTGCTTGCGGCGATTGGGGAGGGGGTAGAGGGAGGGGCCCGGGGCGGGGCTCTGTGGCGGGGACACCCGGGCGGGGGCACCGGGAGGAAGCTGCCTCGGAAGAGGTGGGGGCGGGGACGGGAGGGGCGGCGAGCCCCCGGGAGCCTGGGCGTTAGGCCCGGGCGTGGCGGGGCCCCGGCGGCCTGGGGGTCTCCTGGGCCCCCCCCTCCATGGAGCCCGCAGTCCCGGAGCTCGGTCTCAGATGACTGAACTGGGCACCGAGCGCTCCTGCTGTCCCTCGCAGTGGACTGACGCCGCAGGGGCTAGCTAGCCGGCTCCGCGCCTCTCCGCGGGATCCAGACGCCTCCTGGGGCTGCCGGCGGAGGGTCTGAGGCGGCGCGGCCATGGCTCACCTCCGGGGATTTGCCAACCAGGTGAGGAGGGTGCAGGTCAGGGACACTAGCGGTCTCTCACCGAGGGGCGCCAGAGTCTCCTGGGGGTTCAGAGAGGAGCGCGCGTCGTGCGACCAGCGGAGCCGTCCCGAGGTGGGCGCAGGGCGGCCCCGGGGCTCTGCCGTGTGCCTGTGGCGTTTTGCGTGGCAGAAGCTCGCAGGCCTCTAGAAACCGAGCCCCTGGTGGCTCCGCCTGTGCGAGGGCGGTGGAGGTGCGTGAAGAGACACCGGCCCAGGGACAGGGCGCTGCCCCCAGCGCGGGGCGGGAACCTCATGTGAGCATCTGAAGGCAGTGGAAGGTCAGGGGCCACACTGCGGCCTCAGCCTCGGCCACGGGTCATTCTGGCCGTGTTGGGCTGGGCAGGGGCTGTAGGGGAGACCCTGACGGGCGCCGAGGGGCTGAGATTGTGGAGAAGCAGATCTGAGTGGCCGGTGTGCAGGGAAAGCAGAGAACACGTGTGTGCTTTGGCCCAGGGGAGGGTGAAAAGGCTGCTCTGTGCAGAACCGGTTGCCCGAACATGAGACCCATCTTTCTTCTTTAAAGAAGTCGTTTCCACTATGGAGCCACCTTTAAGTGTCTGGTGGAACAGCCTCGGAGGGAACCACTACAGCGAGCCCTTAGTGGTGCCAAAGGGCATGCCAGGGAAGGAGGGTGGGGACAGCCAACCTGGAGCCTGGGGACTTGCATTCTCTACCCCTCCCCACTTTTTTGACTCCGGCCGCTGGGTTTTCTTATATCTTAGGTGTTCGGTTTTGCTCTTCTTGATGCCTTGGTTCTGCCTAAGGTGTTGGAATCGCCGCTAAAATGTGTGGCCCTCGTTGTTCACTCCTATGTGCTGAATCCTTGAGAGTTGGGCGTGCAGTGGAACAGGAAGGGCGTCTGTTCGCATAGGGGCAGGAACTGGAGTCAGGGCTGCTTTGGAGGAAACCGGACCAGCCTAGAGACCCGGAACACCATGTGTAGCTGTTGGGCCAGGCAGCCTGGACCTGCGTGGTCACAGATGGGCCTGGGGCTTGCTGACTGATGCCGAATTAAGCTAACAGACTTCTGATTTGCTTTTGGCATTCTGTATCTGGTAACTTACATGACTAAGGTGCTGGGAGAAGAATCTGCCACCAGTTTATTTTATTTTTATTTTGTTTAGACAGAGTTTCGCTTTTGTTGCCCAGGCTGGAGTGCAATGGTGCCATCTCCGCTCACTGCACCCTCTGCCTCCCAAGTACAAGCGATTCTTCTGTCTCGGCCTCCCAAGTAGCTCGGATTACAGGCATGCGCCACCATGCCCAGCTAGTTTTGTATTTTTAGTAGAGACGGAGTTTCACCATGTTGGTCAGGCAGGTCTCAAACTCCTGACCTCAGGTGATCTGCTTGCCCTGGCCTCCCAAAGTGCTGGGATTACAGGCGTGAGCCACCGCGCTTGGCCAGTTTATTTTTAAGAACTGCAGAAATAACTCCTTTGGGTCACGGGATGAGAAATTGGAGCTCCGGGGTGCCTCGTAACTCTGTGCTGTTGGTTCTTGGTGCGATCAGACCCAGGGAAGGGAGTGCGGGCACACTGGAGAAGGGATTCCAAAGGTAGGAAGCTCCTTTTGTCCTTTTAGGGTTCCCTTTGTCCCAGCCTGGATGATGAGAGACTTCATATAGTGGCAGAAAACCTGAGGGGCTGTGGTTTTCTCCTGAGATGGTTGCCAAGGTGTCCTGTGGACCTGTGGGGCAGCCCCTTTGTGGGAGAGTGGGGTGCATTCCCCCCATAGCCTGTGCTCCTGCCTTAGGCTTTTCCCCTCTACCTGGCCAGTTCCTGCCTGGCCTTGGAGGGCCCGAATGGCTGTGGGGTGCCAGAGCACTGTATCGTCACTCAGCTGCTGCCTGTCAGGTGGCAGCTGGGGACATCTCAGCTATGTGTGCTGGGTCATTCCCCTTGTGTTGTGGGGCAACACTGACAGCAGACACATTGGCAAGTGGAGGCCCCAGCCTGGCAGCCCCAGGGCTAATGTGGAGAACAGGTGTCCACCGCCAGAGTCAGCTGAGTGGCCTGAGTGGTCATCCAGGCCACAGCTGCTGCTGCATCCAAAAGAGGATTCGCGGCCTCCAGGCCAGGGGCCCACTTACCCTTTCTCTTCCAGGTGGGGGTGGGGATGGCTTGCCTTGGCTTGGCCTGCGATGTCATTGTAGGGCCAGGATCACAGCCAAGGGGGTTCCTGTCACACAGTTTCTGCTTGGGCTGATGAGCCCTGGCTCTGGCTTAGGGGTCCACTGTGCTCCCCTGCTCTGAAGCAGTAGAGGTCTGAGTGCCCACCCAGCGGTTTCCCTTCCGGGGCTGCTGTGATGGAGCAGATTGAGCTCCAGGCCCTGTGTGGAGAGCAGCATGGCCTCAGCAGGGAGCAGGAAGTAGAGCAGAGCAGGAGGACGCGTCATCCATAGAGGCCTGAAGAGTGGGAAAGGGATCTCTGGGAGTCGGAGGGCTGGTGGTGCTGGGTAATGCTGCCAGGCCATGGCCCTGCTTTCGCCAGGCCGTCTCTTAGGCCACCTTAGACAGGAGTAGATGGGAGGACACAAGCTCAGGGCACCAACCAGACCTCCTGGAATCCCCAGGACTCCCTTGGGGTCTTTCCAGGTGCTTGGGCAGGGTTGGGTTGAGGCTGAGGCCAGGCCTACAGGCTAATGGCTTTGGTGGAGTAGCGTCCCGGGGCCCTGAGTAAGCGTTGATGGGCTGAGCAAACAGGGAGGATTTGACAAGGTGGCGATGGGCCTGCTGGAAGAGGAGCAGGCAGAAGAGGGGCTGCTTCTGCGGATCACCTGAGGTCAGGAGTTCGAGACCAGCCTGGCCAACATGATGAAACCCTGTCTCTACAAAAATACACACACAAAAAAATAATAATGGGGCATGATGGCGGGTGCCTGTAAGCCCAGCTACTCGGGAGGCTGAGGTGGAAGAATCACTTTAACCTGGGAGGCGGAGGTTGCAGTGAGCCGAGATCACGCCACTGCACTCCAGCCTGGGCAGCAGAGCGAGACTCTATCTCAAAAAAAAAAAAAAAAAGAAGAAGACGGGCTGCTTCTTAACCTTGTCCTGCACCTGGCATCCAGGACTGGGCTAGGAATGGGTGGTTCTCCACCAGAAATGGAGCAAACAGGAAGGAGGAAACGGAGATGATGCTCTCTATGGCAGGCGGGTGATATTTTAACACTGACTGCTTACTTATGACAGCCTGGGGGCTGATGAGCTTATGCTTTGACATGCACCTGTGGTCCCAGCTACTCAGAAGGCTGAGGAGACCAGCCTGGGCACACAGCGAGACCCTCCATCTCAAAAAAAGAAAAGATCGCATGTTCTGGGTTGACTTTCCTTTCAGATAGGGGCTGGTTCTGACCTCATCTGTGCCACCCACCCCCAACCTGGAGACAGCTGCGCACCTGTGACTTGTCAGCTTTGAATTTTTCCTGGCTTCTCTTTAGAACACATGGTCAGCAGCAGTGGTGGGGCTGGGGGCAGACACAGCTCACCTTGGCCAGCACGACCGGAGTGACCCCAGGCAGTACTCAGCTCTCTCTATTCTGCCGAGTTTCTTGACCTTGGCTTTGGGGACTCCTGGTAGCAGGTGGGCTCAAGGCACCCCCTGCCGTTTCCTCCATGGGTACTGGCTGCTGTACTGATGGGAGAATGAGAAAGGTCACTTTTGACTCGACCAGCTGTCTCAACTGGCCAGACCTTTGGGCTAAGCAAGGGTCTGTGTGTACACCGCAGCTGGCCTGCTCTAGCTGCTGCATGGAGGCCACCTGCACACCCCCATGCTCTGACAAGCCAGCCTTGCAGGGAAAGGTTAGGTGGCCTCTGGCCCTCCCCTAACTGCCTTTCCTTCCCCAGAGTTCCTGTCACCTCGGGGTCTGGCGCTCAAAAAGGGATGTGCAGCAGCAAGTTTCAAGGTGTGGGCCTGTGTGCCGCCCCTTCCACCCTCCTGGTTAGAAACCCTGGGAGGTCAGCTAATTGGCAGTTTCACACGGAAATGTTGCCTCAGGCTGGTGCAATGTCCAGTTGGCTTCAACCAGCTCCTCTGCTGGGCTTAGGCCTGGGGTGGACCCAGCACACAAGTGTCCAGGGGGTGAGTGTGAGGGCTGTGTGTGGTGTACCCCATCCTTCTTGGAGGGCACGGTCTCCCCAGGCCCAGGAACGTGGAGGGCACCCCCGCCCACGGACCTGTCCTGTCTTCAGTGTTTTTGTGGCATAATTAGTCGTTTTGCCTTTTTTTTTTTTTTTGAGACAGAGTCTTGCTCTGTCACCCAGGCTAGAGTGCAGTGGCACGATCTCCACCTCCTGGGTTCATGCCATTCTCCTGCCTCAGCCTCCCGAGTAGCTGGTGCTGCAGGTGCCCACCACCACGCCCGGCTAATTTTTTGTATTTTTTAGGAGAGACGGGGTTTCATCGTGTTAGCCAGGATGGTCTCCATCTCCTGACCGCGTGATCTGCCCGCCTCGGCCTCCCAAAGTGTTGGGATTACAGGTGTGAGCCACCGCGCCCGGCCCGTTTTGCCTTTTTATGCTCTGCCACACTAAATTGGCATCAAGACCCTTGATGTTGTTGGGGGAGGGGCTGTGCGTGGTGGCTCACGCCTGTAATCCCAGCACTTTGGGAGGCTGAGGTGGGCAGATCACCTGAAGTCAGTTCAAGACCAGCCTGGCCAACATGGTGAAACCTTACCTCTACTAAAAATACAAAAAATTAACTGGGGGTGGTGGTGCATGCCTGTAATTCCAGCTACTCGGGAGGCTGAAGCAGAAGAATCGCTTGAACTCAGGAGGCAGAGGTTGCAGTGAGCCAAGATTGCGCCACTACACTCCAGCCTGGGTGACAGAGCGAGCAGCCATCTCAAAAAAATTTTAAAAAGGGTCGAGGCTTGAGTACACACCTCTGCTGGCTTTCCCTGGACTCTGGGCCTGGGCCACAGACCAGGCACCTTCCACACCAGTGGCTCCGAAGCTTTCAGGCATTGCTTCTTTAAATCTGAGGACTGTGTGAGGCAGCTTTCTGCACCAAGAAAGCATCAGTTTCTAACTCCGCGCTAGTGTAGCTGTCAGGAGGACTTAACGTAGGGGTGAGGGAAGCCCTTTCTAAATATGTGACTTTCAGGAGTGAAGGAGAACTTGGTTAACACATACTGAGGTTTTTTGTTTTTGATGAGTTTTTTTCTTTTTTAAAAATTTTTTTTTATTTTTTTGAGACATAGTTTCGCTCTTGTTGCCCAGGCTGGAGTGCGATGGTGCGATCTTGGCTCACTGCAGCCTCCGCCTCCCTGGTTCAAGTGATTCTTCTGTCTTGGACTCTCAAGTAGCTCGGATCACAGGCATGCGCAACCACGCCCGGCTAATTTTTTTTGTATTTAGTAGAGATGGGGTTTTACCATGTTAGTCAGGCTGGTTGCGAACTACTGACTTCAGGTGATCCACCTGCCTTGGCCTCCCAGAGTACTGGGATTTCAGGTGTGCAGTACCAAGCCTGGCCTGATGAGTTTATTTTTTAGTAGTTTCAAATTTATAGCAAATTAAGAGCGAGCTCCCAAATCCCCCCCTCACCCCCAGGGGCCATTAACCTATTAACATCTCTCATGGGGCTGGCATGTTGTTAGGGTTAGATGAGGCAACCTTCATGCCGTGTCATCACCTAAGGCTCCTGTTTCCAGCAGGGTTCATTGAGTTGGCTTGGCCTCTTTATACTTTCTGGGGACTTTTTCCCTTGCATGGAAAGTTCAGTTTAGGCTTTTTTTTTTTAATGGAGTTTGGTTCTTGTTGCCCAGGTTGGAGTGCAATGGTGTGGTCTTGGCTCACTGCAACCTCCGCCTCCCGGGTTCAAGCAATTCTCCTGCCTCAGCCTCCCAAGTAGCTGGGATTACAGGCATGAGCCACCACGCCCAGCTAATTTTTTTGTATTTTTATTAGAGATGGGGTTTCACCATGCTGGCCAGGCTGGTCTCGAACTCCTGACCTCAAGTGATCCACCTGCCTCAGCATCCCAAAGTGCTGGAATTACAGGCGTGAGCCACCGCGCCTGGCCAAGTTTAGTTTTTGAACACAAAGGGATAAAGGAAGAAACCAGAGAAGAATTGAGGTGCGCTCCCTCGGACTCCCTCTTCCCTACAGGTCCCTTCCTCCCCAGCAGGGCAGCCTCTGCCTGTCCCCCGCCTCTCGTGACCGGCGTTGTCTGCCCTCTGTCCCCCCCGGCCCTACAGCACTCTCGAGTGGACCCTGAAGAGCTGTTCACCAAGCTCGACCGCATTGGCAAGGGCTCATTTGGGGAGGTCTACAAGGGCATCGATAACCACACGAAGGAGGTGGTGGCCATCAAGATCATTGACCTGGAAGAGGCTGAGGATGAGATCGAGGACATCCAGCAGGAGATCACCGTCCTCAGCCAGTGCGACAGCCCCTACATCACCCGCTACTTTGGCTCCTACCTAAAGGTGCCTGTTGGGGGGAGGTGGGGACCCTGCTGGTGCTGTGCCTGGCCCCCTTCCATGTCAGAGGGACTGAGTGACATGCCAGAGGGTGCAAGGTGGCCTTGACAGTTCAGTGCATGCCCTCTAGGAAATTGCCCTGGGCAGGCAGGGTGTGAGCAGGGTCCACGAGGGTCAGTTGGCTCTAAATGGCCACTGGGACCCACTTGCCTGCCTGTGGTAAGGCAGTGAGGGCGCTGCTAGGAGCACTCTGGGGGGCCCCTGCTGGCAGTGGTGAGTGGGCCTGTGAGGAGCAGGTGGCTGGTGGTGCCAGGATCTGGGGTGTAGGGAACGCTGTGGCCATCCTGCCCAGGAGGATGATGGGTGTGTTGAGTCACGTGCTTGCCAGCCATGCCCTCTTCCCAGCCTTGTAGGACTGGATCAGCAGCCTGGTTTTTGATGGGGTCTTGGTGAAGTGGACTCAGCCGCTGCTCTGTGTACTCAGTCCGTCCTCTGAGCACCTGTAGCGGTGGTGTGGCAGGAGGGGAGATGGGCAAGGCCGAGAGAGCCCTTTCCTGCTCAGGGTTCTTGGCAGGGATGGGACCAGTGGGGCCTGGGCCCTGGCTGACTCTGGCCTGTGACTCCCACCCTGGAGCATGCCCTTCCTCCTGCTGCCAAACGCTGATGGGTTTGTCTCCGGTCCCAGAGCACCAAGCTGTGGATCATCATGGAGTACCTGGGTGGCGGCTCAGCACTGGACTTGGTGAGCCATAGGCCATGGCAGTGGGGGGTCTGCAGTGTCCGAGTCCCCTGCCCCTCAGACTCATGGGCTCCAGGGGCCACCTCTTGTCTGGTGTCATGGCACGTTAGGTGTTAATTAGGAATCGTCTAAAGCAAAAATGAACTGCCATCCGCACGTCTGCCCAGTTGGTGCTGAAAGGGGTCCTGGCCTGTGGGAGTAGAGGGGGCAGGCCTGCTGGGAGATGGCTGGAAGCCTCTTTTTCTGTTACATGACAGTAAGGTGAGGCTGGTTTATATGCTTTAGAAAGAGCCTCCACCACCCCACTCCCATCTGAAACTTAGTTCTGTTTGAGAAGTAAAGGAACATGAAGCCTCCAGCTATCTGCAGGGACAGCCCTCCCCTGTCAGCGAGGCGGCGAACTCAGGCATTGGGCCTGGGACAGGAGCTGAGGCCCTGCTGTCCCACCTTCCTCTCCAGCTTAAACCAGGTCCCCTGGAGGAGACGTACATTGCCACGATCCTGCGGGAGATTCTGAAGGGCCTGGATTATCTGCACTCCGAACGCAAGATCCACCGAGACATCAAAGGTCCTGCTGGGGGTGGATGTGGCTCTCGACCCCACTGACCTTAGAGAGGCCGGGGCCTGTGAGGGGCAAGTGGCTAATGGTGCCCAGGGTCTGGAGTATAGAGAACCCTGTGGCCACCCTGAAACTGAGCAGTCCTGTCTCGCTTCATTTCCAGAAGATACTGCTTGTAACAGTTTCCTTGTACGCGAGGAAACCAGCTGTGGACCGAGCGTAGGAAAGGGCCACACTTAGCTGGAGTTGTTGGTTCCCTGTGGCTCACGGCACAACAGCAAGTGTAGAATTGAGTAGCCCCAGCATGTGGTCTGGCCCTGCTCAGAGCAGATGCGAGGCTGGGCCAGCCCACGGGGAGGGACTTGCCACCGACACTGAGCCATCTCTGTCATGTAGGGACGATTCTGGTGGAGCAAGGGGCTTCCTGGCAGGCCCGTGTTGGCCACACCCTTGGTCAGGGTCACCTCTGCGGTAGCCCCCAGTGGATGAAGTCGCTTGTTGTTGGGATTTGTTGTAAAAGCCAAATGCAGGAGGAGCCCTGGAGCTCGGAGTGGAGCCCTTGGGCTCCTGCTGGCAGTGCCCCTGTGGCCCTAGGTGGCCCTGGGTTTGAGAGTGGCAAGGAGGGCTGAGGTCCTGAGGACAGCCCTGCTGTGCCCTAGGAGGCCAGGTGGATGGTACCCTGGCCCTTCTCAGGGGGCCCTGGGTGGAGCCACGTGGAGCCTGGGATGACGCCTGCCTGTCCTGTGTCGAGCAGCTGCCAACGTGCTACTCTCGGAGCAGGGGGATGTGAAGCTGGCGGACTTTGGGGTAGCAGGGCAGCTCACAGACACGCAGATCAAGAGGAACACATTCGTGGGCACCCCCTTCTGGATGGCGCCTGAGGTCATCAAGCAGTCGGCCTACGACTTCAAGGTGGGTGCAGCAGGCGGGCGGGGGGATGCGGGCACCACGCCTGGCTCGGGTGCTCAGGGCAGTGACAGTCCTTGTGTTCTGTCCAGGCTGACATCTGGTCTCTGGGGATCACAGCCATTGAGCTGGCCAAGGGGGAGCCTCCGAACTCTGACCTCCACCCCATGCGCGTCCTGTTCCTGATTCCCAAGAACAGCCCACCCACGCTAGAGGGCCAGCACAGCAAGCCCTTCAAGGAGTTCGTGGAGGCCTGCCTCAACAAGGACCCCCGCTTCGTAAGGCCCGCCTCTGGCCCGGCCCCTTCTAGATGGGATATGGAGGGAGGGCATTCGCTTGGGGTGGGCAGCACAGCCCGGAGGCCTAGGCCCACCAGCCTTGTAGCTGTGAGGACCCGCCCCGGTCCAGGCTGCTTCACGTTTGCTTCCCTGAGGCAGAGCTTGGCTGGGCCCAGTGACTAGTGTTCCCCGGACCCCCTGCAGCGGCCCACAGCCAAGGAGCTCCTGAAGCACAAGTTCATCACACGCTACACCAAGAAGACCTCCTTCCTCACGGAGCTCATCGACCGCTACAAGCGCTGGAAGTCAGAGGGGCATGGCGAGGAGTCCAGCTCTGAGGACTCTGACATGTAGGGACCTGGTTTATCCTCATGGTGACCCTAGGTGCTGTGACGTGGGTGGTCCCCACTCCAGAAGCAGGGGCGTGGGCCCTGGGGGTGAGGGTGACCAGATATAGTGTTGGGCAGGGACCCCCTCAACGCTGCAGGACAGGGCCTGCTGAGGCATCAGCTGGACCCCGTGGCCTGGCAGAGCCCCGTCCGGTACGTCGGGTTTCCCTTGGCTGTGAGGTGTGCCCTGAGGCCCTCATGCCTCCTGGCCGTCTTCCCACTGGCCCTGGCAACTCCTCATCCTCTTCAGTGACGGCGAGGCGGAGGACGGGGAGCAGGGCCCCATCTGGACGTTCCCCCCTACCATCCGGCCGAGTCCACACAGCAAGCTTCACAAGGGGACGGCCCTGCACGGCTCACAGAAGGTCTGTTCCTGGCCTGGCCTTTGCCCTCTGTGCACCCCTGGGGCCGTGGGGTGGGCTGGGTGTGGGACCCAGCTTTGTCCACCCAGTGTCTGGAGCTTGGGAAAGGCAGGGGTGGTCTGAAGCCCACTGTGGCACTGGGCCTGGTGTGGAGACCCCGAGCCCCAGCACGTGCCGGGAAGATGGCCTGTTCGGAGCCAAGTTTGTGAGGAGAGGGTGGGAGTCGCAGGCCCCCAGAGTCAGGCCCTCTGGGTGGCTTGATGGTTTTCGGGCCGGCCCTGGATGTGTGCCCCGACAGGCTGCTCCCAGCCTCTGTCTCTTCAAGGCTAGAGCCTGGGCAGGGATGGGAGTGCCCTGCCTGTCGCCTGCAGTGCCCTGCTCACCCTGGGCCTCCACTTCCTTTGCAGCCTGCGGAGCCTGTCAAGAGGCAGCCGAGATCCCAGTG
Source organism: Hylobates moloch (assembly GCF_009828535.3). NCBI lineage: Eukaryota > Metazoa > Chordata > Mammalia > Primates > Hylobatidae > Hylobates > Hylobates moloch. The sequence continues at coordinate 454,170 of NW_026652276.1, forward strand.
CCTGTCCACGCTGGTCCGGCCCGTCTTCGGAGAGGTGAGGTTGGGGCTGGGGCTGGGCCTGGAGTCCCGCCAGGGACGAGGCTGGGACACTGTTCCACGGAGATGTCTCCCTCACAGCACCGTGGGGCGGTTTCAGCTTCCAGCTTTCCTGCAGCTGATTATGGGCTGCGTTTTCTGAGTGGAAGGAGCAGAATCTGCTACAATGACTCCTTTTGTACTCCCAGACCTGCCAAGGTTCTCTGGGTTCCTAGGGTGACTTTTTTTTTCTTCAGGTGCAAACACAGATGACCCTTCTATAGAGAAAGCAGAGAAGGTTTAGTCGGGGGTCCATCCCAGGGCAGGTGCCGCCCTGGTTAGTCACGTGACCCTGCATCAGCGTCACCTGCTGATGGGCAGTCAGCACCATCCTCAGAAATGTGATGCAGCCAGGACCTCTGTGCCCAGGGCGTGGCCAGTGGGCTTGGGCCCAGGTGTGCCCTCCAGGAGCCCCACCTGGAGCCTGGGGAGGGAGGATGGAGGATGTGGGTGAGAGGTGGTGACAGCAGAGCCTGCCTGAGGATGGCAAAGGGTGGAGCACAGTCGAGGGACATTGGCTCCAGCCCATGTGGAGGCCCCAGCGGGAAGCAGCCACTCAGGCCCAGGTCCTGGGCAGCCTGCTGATCTAGCCACAGCCCCCGGAGGGTGGGTGATACCCGGTCAGGTGGCTGGAGGTGACAGGAGGCTCAGATGCTGGTGTCCTGATGGAGGTCAGATCTGGGCCTGGTTGTGCTTTGGGAGTTTCTGGGCGTCGTGTTTTTGGGTCTGATTAGACCCATTCAATGGCTTCCATGACCCTCAGCTGGGAGGAAGCCATCTGGTCCCCTCCTGAGAACCGAGGTCCGAGATTCCCTGGAGTGTAGAGGGAGGGTAGGGGCTGTGGGAAAGGACCACTAGGGTCCCCATTGGCAGGGCAGGGGCAGAGGCTTCCTTGGGCCACCTCACTTCCCGGCTTGCTGAAGGGCTCTCGGGTGTGGGTCCTAGGCGAAGGCCCTGAAGGCCTCCAGCATGAGTCTGGCTGAGCAAAGGAGCGGGTTCCCTGAAGGCCTGTCCTCGGGTCCAGGGTCAGGCGTGGTGGTCTTTTCACAGCTCAAAGAGAAGCACAAGCAGAGTGGCGGGAGCGTGGGTGCGCTGGAGGAGCTGGAGAACGCCTTCAGCCTGGCCGAGGAGTCCTGCCCCGGCATCTCAGACAAGCTGATGGTGCACCTGGTGGAGCGAGTGCAGAGGTGAGGGCAGCTGTGCCATAGGGTCGGGGAGAGCACCCCCACCAAGAAGCTGGACGTGGGGTGAGGTCCAGTGCTCACTCGTGGGTGTAGCTGCATTTGGCACTACATGTGTTCGCTTCACTCTGGGGAGGGGCAGCGTGGCATCCTCTTCCTTGTTTGGACCCAGCTCACAGGGCCATGGAGACTTTGGGGCTGGAGAGAGTGGGCAGGGCCTTTCCAGTGTAAGTGTCTGAGGCAGCGTCTCAGGGTCCCGGCCTCAGTGGCCACATGGCTGTCCTCAGCTGGCCTCTGCCCTCCACCTGGTGGCTCCCGGGAGCTACTCTGACACGCTGGTGGCAAAATGTCAGAGCTGCCCCTGTGCTGACTCGAGTCCTTAGCAAAGAGACAGGGCAGGACAGATGCTGGGCCCTCCACCGCTCAACGGACTTAGGGTCCAACCACCATGCCGCCGGCAGATGTGCCAAGTCCTGGTCCACACACAGGGACCCCTTCCTGGCACCCCTGGGCAGCAGCTCTGGGGGTGGGGTCTGGGCCAGTCAGTGCTGCTGCTGAGACCCTGTGCATTGGGGACACCTTCAGACCCACATGGTGCAGTGGCTTGTCAGGGCTGTCACCGCAGACTGCACACCCAAGAGGCCGTCAGGAGCCTGGGCACAGAGGTGCACGCACACAGCAGTGGGCTCTTCTCTCTGCAGGTTTTCACACAACAGAAACCACCTGACATCCACCCGCTGAAGTGTGCTGCTGTTCAGATAGGGGACAGAAGGTCCTTTGTTTTTGTTCTGAGCTCCATAAGAACTGTGCTGACTTGGAAGGTGCCCTGTGCTGTGTCGTGCCTGCGGGGACACATCAGATCCTGTGGGCCTCACATGCCAGGTCACCAGGTCACCGTCTCCTTCCACCCCTGCAGTGTGCTGTTCTGCACATCGGGGATGCTGTTCTATATGCCCACTGCCCTCCTCCCTCTCCTGGCCCAGCAGTAGAGCTCACGGGGGCTCCAGCAGCTGGTGTGGCCCTCATGAGCTACGCCTGGGTCTTCTGCAGACTCACACAGCCCTATGGCCGCTCAGACCAAGACGCAGAGCAACTATCAGGGCAGCTCTGCCTCCTCTTCCCATGAGGTGGGGAGAGGCAACAGGGCAGCCCCCAGAGAAGTGTCCTGGCCGCTGTCCTCCCAGGGCCCATGATGGCCATAGATTTGCCTTGTGGTGGTGTTGGATCAGGTACTGTGTCTGCTCATAAGTACTTGTGTCATCCAGAATGTTTTGTTTTTTAAGAATATTGAATTTACTTGTTTCCTGAAATATTCTGAGGTTAATATGTTAGTTTTCATAGAACACTGAGAGGCCCCTGCCACTTTCAATAAAGACCTGACTTGGAGACATGCAGGTGTGTGTGGTGGGGCCTGGGCCATGCAGGGCTGCTGCGTCTCTGGTCCCAAGTCCTCATCACAGCACGCAGAGACTGCAGCCCAGCCCCGCTTCGAAACTTCCCTGTGACTGATTCCTGGGCTCTGCTTGGCCCACTGGAAGAAGAACAGAGCAGGCAGAGGAGAATGCAGGTAGGGAGATGCTGTTTATTTTTAATCATCAAATGTGTGTGAACAAAGCAGTCGCCTGTCTACTTCCCGTTGGAAGGAATGCTGGGCACTAATAAATTAGAGGACCCCACCCTCCCAGGGCACAGGGGGACTTTGGTTTCTGCTTCTCCAGAGGTACATGGGGAACAAGCGTGGCTTCTGCCAGACTTGTTTAGCTGTGACCTGCAGGGCAGGCCCCTGGGGCTGCCACTTGGTTCACCAGATGGAAGGTCAGCATGGCTGTGCCACGCTTGTCTGAAAGGGTCCTGGCAGTGGGTATGCAGGGTGTATGGCAGGGCCTCTTTTTCCAGTGCTTGCTCTAGGCCAGTCCTCAGCAGGGACCCTGCTCTGGGGAGAGAGGCAGGGTGTGCCCAGGCTTTGGTGCGATGCCCAGAGCTCTGCTCAGGCCTTGTCTGCGTCTTTGAGCCAGGGGCCTGGGGGCTGTGGCTTGAGAGGCTCCGCGCTGAAGACCCGCACATTTTTCCCAGGGCCCCACATAGCTGCCGGCATGCACTAGGTCTTGGGTGGGGGGATGAAGCCCCTCCTAGATGTTACATGAGGCCCACCCACACTGTTGGTGCCAGTGGGGATCCAGTGAGACCACAGCCACTTCCCATCTGTTGAGAAGCCTCAGGACAGAGGCCACCTCTGTGTCCTACTGTTCTTTGTAGTTGTGTCCAAACCTGGGCAGGTTGAGCGTCATTCCTCCTTCCCCCTGACCATCCCCCCCAGCCTTGAGGAGGGTTGGGGGCCGTCCTGCACGATGCTTGGAGTCCTCCCGGCTGAGCTGCTGGCCCCCTGGATCACCTCCATCCACCTGGAGGAGAGGGCGGCCGTCAGACCAGTGAGCCAGCTTGTGCTCAGACACTGTCCCAAGAACAACCCAGGATACGGGACAAGCAGGACAAAAGAAGGGTTAAAAACCTGGGGCTGGGTTTTTAGAAACCTGGTGTGGTGGCTCACGCCTGTAATCCCAGCACTTTGGGAGGCTGAGGCAGATGGATCACTGGAGGTCAGGAGTTCGAGTCCAGCCTGGCCAACATGGTGAAACCCTGTCTCTACTAAAAATACAAAAATTAGCCAGGCGGCGTGGCGCGCATGCCTGTAATCTCAGTTACTCACTCAGGAGGCTGAGGCAGAAGAATCGCTTGAACCCTGGAGGTGCAGGTTTTATAGTGAGCCAAGATGATTGTACCACTGCACTCCAAGCCTGAGTGACAGAGGAAGACTCCATCTCAAAAAAAAAAAAAAAGCATTTCTGTTTTTTGGAAATGCTGGAAGCACTGCTCAGCCCTTCCTTTCCAGGGCCCAGAAAACTTGCCTCCACCCCCATGAGTAGAAACGGGAGCTCAGGAGACATTGATGTTCCTTGGGGCCCCAGTTAAGCCTCGGTAGCTGACCAGGGCTGCCTCCTGCAAAATTACCTTTCAAATGTGTACTTGCTTTCAGCCCGGAAGAAGTAGACATGGGATTTGAACTGGAGCTTGAAAACATAGTCTTTGTGTATGCCATCGGCCTCGCTGGGGATGCTCACGCTGTAGCCCAGCAGTGGGAGGCTGGCCAGTGGGTAGTCATCCTGGAAGACAGCATAGGGACACGGGTTCCAGGGGCTGGGTTGCCGCAGGGAGTGTCCATTTCTCTGCTACCTGCACAACAGTGGCACGTACAAATGCCCACGGTCCAAGGGAGCCAGTTTCCCTGTTCACACAGCACAGGGTGTGTGGGCAAAGCATGGGAGGGCAGAACCAAAATACAAAAGGGACACAGGTGAGCAGGGTAAGTGTCTGCCAGCATCACCTGCATTGGGCGCCAGTGAAACTCCAGTACCTGATGAGTTTTGTAGAAGAACAAACAGAAGTTGGTAAAGACGACCCAGAGCTTCTGCCAGCCATGACTGTTTTTGAACTTTCTTAGCAGATATCCTGAAAGCTGGTTCTGTCAATAAAGGAAAAGTGCAGGTGCATTAACCAGCACCCAGGACCCCCTGCCCCATCTCCCTGGGGCCTTGTGGGAGTGGGTTTGCTCCCCAAGACTAACCACCTGCATGCTTTCTCCAGCTGAGGCCTTGATTTTACCTCTGGACTGCTATGAACAGCAGCTTTATCAGTACGTAAGTCCAACAGAAGCATGTTAAAAACCCAGAGTGACATTCCAGGCACCAAGTAAAGTGAGTTCCCTTTCCCTGTGCATAATAAAGTCAGTGTTCAGTAACTAGCATCCACAAACCCATCCAACAGCCAGAAGAGAGAAGATGATACCTTAAGAGACAGTACACTGAGCCAAGTCTGGAAGGTTCTTTAAAATAATGGGTGAAGGAGAGGCAAGTAAAGGCACACACAAGATGCCCCACTGCAGCCCCATCCCTAAGCACGTGGCATCTATCCTGCCAGGATTAGGCATGGCTTTAGCGCTGGAGTGGCTGGGCTCACGGGGCTCACATGAGCCTCCCGCCTTCAGGGTGGCGTTCAGGGGTTGCACTCTAAGATGGGGGAGCGGGCCTGGCTAGGACTCTGCTCAGATCTCAGGTGTCCTGAGCTGGCCATAAGCTGGTGGACCCAGGTCAGGGACCTGCTGCACCCTGACCTACCCAGGGTCATCAGGGGAGAGGCTCGGGCTCAGCCCCCTCACTGGGGTGCTGGGGTAGCTCCTGAGCCCCTGCCCAGCAGATTGTGGCTGGGGTGAATTATGGGGAGACAGCAAGAAGGACAAGAGCTCTGGGTGGAGTAAGAGCAGGCTTAGGGAAGGGTGTGGGGGCACCAGGCTGAGGAACCTGGCGACCCACAGTGGCATTTGCAGTGAGATAGGGCTGACCACCCTCTATGGCAGGGCGCCTGGGCAAAGCCTCCCCAGCTCCAAGCCCGAGGTGAAGGGTTTTGGAGGCACTGGGAGGGGGGCTGCAGGGGATGTGTCTGGGAGGGCTTTTCTCAGATCTACTACACACCAGCTCCAGGCCCTGAGGACACGCCCTGCCTGCTGGACTTCATCAGACACCAGACCTGAAACACCCTTTTCAAAGAGGGTTTGACTGGATGAGGGGCACTTTCCATACCGACTTCTACCAAGAGGAGAGTAAGAGGCAGTCCTCTGGGGCCAAGCCTGCCTGCTGGTACCCTCCTGAGGTCCCTTCCTCAGCAGCCAAGTGCAGAGACAGCCGGGAACATTCCAGATGCACTGAGGCGGTACTTGCGGTCGTACCTCGACAGCTGCACTGTGGTCTGCCCTGGACACGCTGGTGTTCCGGTACCAGCACACGTGCATTGTGGTGTTGACCCGGTGCTGGCCATGCCCTTCCAGGGAGCTGCGGGCACCCCGAGCGTCATCTGACTCCTGCTCCAGAGATACCTCGTTGGGGGATCCTGGGGAGAAGTCAGCAGTGTCTCAGGGGGAACCCCTTGCGGCCTCTGCTTGCCAGATACTTCCACCCCTTGGGTTCCTCTCGGGTGGCCCTGGGGAAATGGGGAGCCCTTGGTGCTAGGCCACCTGCTGGCTGAGAGCAAAACCACAGGTGCTTCTGCCAGAGCAGCCCGATTGACACCTCTTCCCGCCCAGGCATGAAGCGTAGCCTGGAACATACCTTGTGGAAGGGGATTGTGTGGGAGCTTAGCGGGCCAATGGGGACCAAGGAAAACAGTTTCCAGAAAAAGCCTCCTTAGATGTAGTGGAGGTCTCCTGGGGGGTCATGGCCAGCACTCACTGGGGGGACGAGTACACACAGTGCTGCCTGGCAGTGCAGGGGCCGTGTCACTGCCACTCTTGGCTGCTTGGATCGCGGAGTTCAGGTCGAGCATCCACTTCTCTTTCTCCAGCCGAGTGCTGCGGGGAGGAGGGCAAGCTGTCAGGGCACCTGTTCTCCCACATTCTGCTTTGTCCTGCCTGGTGAGAGGACTGGGAAACGTGTCCCCTCCAGCGAGACCAGCAGGGAGGAGAGCTGGGAGGGACCTGCATCAGCCTGACCCCTAGGGTGCTGTGACAGGGTTGGGGGGGCCAGGGCAGGGCCCCGGTCCTAGAACAGGGGGTCTGCAGGGGTATTTGTTCCTGAAATGATGTTCTCTACATCTCTGATGCTGAAATGCAAGATTGGTCCTGGTTCACGATCAAGTGAACATTTCCTGGTGGGAACTGAGTGCCCTGTGCTCTGATGCTGGCCAGGGCGCTGCAGAGTCGGAGCTGAGACTCCTCACAGAGCACAGTGTGGTGCTGGTGACCATGCAGGGGCCCCTGCATCCCGGCCACCAAATGAGCTCAGTGTCATCCTTCTGTTGATCTTATTTGGGGAGGAGGGAGCTGTTTCCACTTGCTTCTGTGCCATAGCCTGGTCTGCCTCATGTGAGTCCATACCACACTGGGACTGGGAGGCAGTGTTTGGCTGGGCTGGGTGTAAGCTGCTCTGTTGGGGCTTTGACCACTAGCTGCTGGTACTTCTTGACGTGAGGGTTGGGGAAGCGCCTGTGCCCTGGGAGACCACACGAGCCTGCCCACTCACCCACCCCGTCTTTGGAGGCACTGTGAACCGGAGGGCAGAGGGAGCAGCTCCACAGCACTGGGGCCTGCCACTTGTGGGGTGTTGTCAGGGTTGGCAAGCAGCCCTGCCCCTGACAAGGGCGAGGATGCTCCTTTGGTTGCATAACTTGGAAGCAGAGCTCAGAGTCAAAGGCGGCACAACCCTATAAGGCTACATGGCCTCTCACAGCTCAGAGGACTCAGAGGCCATGGCGAGGAAGTCCCCACCCCTCCATCCAGGGCTGCTCAGGATGGAGACATGGAAGACCCTTACCTGGCTGCCACCACGATTGTTTTCTGAGCCGTGTAGATGGTGAAACAGTGTGGAACAGACCACTCGTTATCACTTTCTTCCGCCTGTGGGTGGAAGAAAAGGTCCAAGTCTTGAGGCCAAAAGGAACTGACAGCCTAAGCCTGAGCAGGACACAAGGTGACTGCTGGCAATGCTAGGTGGGGCTTGGAAGCCCAGTGCTGTCCAAGTGCACACAGACTACAAAAGGCCAAGGAGGACACTGGTATCCCTGCGCCATGGCAGCTGCACCCCAGGGGGTGAGCCATGGGCCAGAGGGCACCCAAATACTCACCGGGGGGTCCAGCACTATTAGCTGAAAATCAAGCAAAGGAAAAAATGTTGAGCATTTTCATTATCCAAAAGGGAGTTGGACAATTCATTTATGAACCAAAGACCAAAACCTAACAGAGCTAGATTCAAAGAAAACCCACTGCAGATTAATTTTAATTATGTGGTTAGATGAAATGATTCCAAAATAAAATATTACCAAATCTAATCTAAAAGCACATACAAGGAATTGTCCCATGATCAAGTAAGGTTGTTTTGGGAATGCAAGGATCGTTCGGCATTAGAAAGCTGATTGATAACATTCATCCTATCAGAAGTCAAAGAGAAAAAGGGAGATCAATTCTTTACATGCTGAAAATGCCTTTGCCAAAATCCAAGGTGTTATTTCTGATAATACCTCTTAGAAACAGAAGGAAACTGTGTCAACATGATAAAGATGATCTTTTCAAGCCAAGAGCCATCATCCTTCCCTTAACAGTCAGGAACAAGGGCCAGTTCTCTGTCCCCAGGACCAGCCAGTTACCAACAACTCCACAAAATGGGCAGCTTCCCTGTGCAGAGCCTGATAAACCAACCAAGCCTCTCACTTGACATCAAAAATCCGAATCAACATAAGCAAGGGCAGGCAAAACATTGTCCAGATGTTAGTCTTCCCGTAAGTTAACACAAAAATTTAATGCAATTTCAACTGAAATCTCCATGGTGTTTTTGGAAGGAATTTGTCCAGTGACTTAAAAGATTACTTGGAAGAATTAAATGCTTGAGAATAGCAAAGAACATTTTTTAAAAGGAGGCAGAATAAGGGATGGCATGTGTTCACCAAACAGTGACTATCTCATATGACACCACTAACTAGAGAGAGTGGACTGATGCTGGGCAGACAGGAATGGAGCAGAATGCCCAGAAAGAACTCGAGTGCAAAGACAAAGGCTTCCATTTGATAAAGAGTCTGAAATCAGTGAGAAAATGAAGGATTCAACAAATAATGGGGAGAAATGTTACTTCTCAATCTAATATCTATCAAAACAAATTCTAGGCTGGGCGCAGTAGCTCACACCTGTAATCCCAGCACTTTGGGGGGCCGAGGCGGGCGGATCACAAGGTCAGGAGATCGAGACCATCCTGGCTAACATGGTGAAACCCCGTCTCTACTAAAAATACAAAAAATTAGCCACCTGTAGTTCCAGCTGCTTGGGAGGCTGAGGCAGGAGAATGGCATGAACCTGGGAGGCGGAGTTTGCAGTGAGCCGAGATCGTGCCTGGGCACTCCAGCCTGGGCGACAGAGCAAGACTCCATCTCAAAAACAAAACAACAACAACAACAAAAAACTCAAAAAAGCAAAAAAGAAATTCTAGTGAGATTAATTAAATGAGAAAAATGAAACCATTAAAAGGTGCCAATATAATATTGGCATGGGGAAGAACTTCCTGAGCCCATACAAAGGATAGAAACCCTCAAGGAAAAGACAGCCAGAGCTGACCCTGATAGGCCCTGATTTTTCAACTTTATGATGGTGTGAAAGTGGTAAGCATTCAGTAGAAACAACTTGAAGTGCCCATACAACCATTCTGTTTTTCACTTCCAGTTTGGTATTCAATAAATTATGTGAGATATTCAACACTTTGTTATAAAATAGGCTTCATGTTAGATGATTTTGCCCAACTGTAAGCTAATGTATGTTCTGAGCACATTTAGAGTAGGCTAGGCTGGCTCACACCTGTAATCCCAGCACTCTGGGAGGCTGAGGCGGGTGGATCACGAGGTCAGGAGATCGAGACCATCCTGCCTAACACAGTGAAACCCCGTCTCTACTAAAAAATACAAAAAATTAGCCAGGCGTGGTGGCGGGCGCCTGTAGTCCCAGCTACTCGGAGAGGCTGAGGCAGGAGAATGGCGTGAACCCGGGAGGTGGAGCTTGCAGTGAGCCAAGATGGCACCACTGCACTCCAGCCTGGGTGACAGAGCGAGACTCCATCTCAAAAAAAAAAAAAATAGGCTAGGCTAAGCTATGACATCAGAGAGGTTAAGTGTATTAAATGCATTTTCTTTTTTTTTTTTTTTTTTGAGACGGAGTCTTGCTCTGTCACCCAGGCTGGAGTGCAGTGGTGTGATCTTGGCTCACTGCAACCTCCGCCTCCCAGGTTCAAGTGATTCTTGTGCTTAGCCTCCTGAGTAGTTGGGACTACAGGTGCCCACCACCATGCATGGCTAATTTTTGTATTTTTAGTAGAGACGGGGTTTCACCCTGTTGGCCAGGCTGGTCTCAAACTCCTGACCTCAGGTGATTTGCCCACCTCAGCCTCCCAAAGTGCTGGGATTACAGATGTGAGCCACCGTGCCCTGTTAAATGCATTTTTGACTATGATATTTTCCTCTTACAATGGGTTTATCAGGACATAGCCCCATCGTAAGTTCAGGAGTGTTTGTTTCAATTCACACCTTCAACAAGTATTTGCTGGGTTCCCTATATGTGCCGGATGCCATTCTAGAGTAAGAGAAACACAACCCATCAAGATGGAGTTTAAATTCTACAAGGTAAAACTAAATTGCAGGCAAAGTAACAAGGCAGTTACTGAGAAAATAATTTATGACTTAATAGTGTTGGTGAGCATTCTTATCATATAAACATTTCACTAATGTGTACAAAAAACTCACAGACCAATGGAGACCAGAGTGACCAGCACACTGAGTGATTCCCGAGAGGAAAAGCACGGAATTCCAGGACACAGGGACGAGGCTGGCCTCACCGACAGTCCACAGGGATGCAAAGTGAAACGATGGGGCTGCTCGACGGGGCTGCTTACCTTACCGACTTGGGAAGAGTAAGAGAGACAGGTGCCTAGCGCTTTCCATGGTGGAGGGAAAGATGCATGTTTAGACCTAGCTCCTGCAGGTGGGAAGGTCAGCTGGCGCAGGTGCTCCAACAGCAATTTAGCAGGAGTGCCCAAGGCCGTAAACACCTTTGCTCAGACAAATCTACATTTTGGAATTGATCTGAAGGACATAATTAAGGATGTGCAGAAAGACAGAGACCCAACAATGTTACAGTCCTCAACAACCAGCCACAGCCAAGCATCCAGTGATAGGTGACTAGTTAAGTGAACTGGGGCTGCTGTGAAAGGAAAGGAAAACCAGTGCCCTGACAAAACAGCCCGTGGGTGATGGCAACTGTGCAGCAGATGCCTGCAGCCACCACTGCTGAGTGGTACAATGATGAGAGAGTTCTTTTTCTTTTTTTTTTTTTTCCTGTGGGTTTTTTTTTTTTTTTTGAGACGAGGTCTCACTCTGTCACTGGGGCTGGAGTGCAGTGGTGCAATCACGGCTCACTACAGCCTTGACCTCCTGGGCTTAAGTGATTCTCCCACCTCAGCCTCCCAAGTAGCTGGGACTACAGGCACACGCCACTTTTGCCCAGCTAATTTAAAAAAAAAAAAAAAAAAAAGATTTTTGGAGATTTGGCTTCGCCATATTCCCCAGGCAGGTCTCAAACTCTCAGCTTCAAGCGATCCTACCATCTTGACCTCCTAAAGTGCTGGCATTACAGGCGTGAGCCACAGCGCCTGGCCAGTGATAAGTGATTTCTATCTTATACTTTCAATTATTTTTTTCCACAATAAAGGTGTAATTTTAAAAAGTATACTTTAAAACAAATGGGGTCTGCTTCCAGTGGTAGCAGATGAGCTAATTCAAACTGACCTCTTCTTGCTGAGGGCCTGAAAAGTGGAATTAAATTTTACAAACACCTGCCTGAGGGTTTTGGTGCTCATTGTCAGGAGGAGGCAGTGCAGAGGGACAAGACCCTTGAAGAAAGAACAGGGGAAGAGGACCCCAGGGAGGGAGGACCCCACTGGGGGGAGGAAGGACTCCAGGGAGGGAGGACCCCAGGGAGACAGGATCTCAGGGAAGGAGGACCCTACTGGGGGAGGGCCCTGGGGGAGGAAGATCACAGGGAGGGAAAATTCCAGGGAGGGAGGACCACAGGGAGCAAGTGAGGACCCCAGGGAGGGAGGACTCCAGGGAGGGAATATCCCAGGGAGGGAGGACTACAGGGAGTGAGGGAGGACCTCAGGGAGGAGGACTACAGGGAGCAAGGGAGGACCCCAGGGAGGGAAGATCCCAGGAAGGGAAGATCACGGGGAGTGAGGGAGGACCTCAGGGAGGGAGGGAGGACCCTAGGGAGGGAAGATCCTAGGAAAGGAGGATCCCAGGGGGGAGGACCACAGGGAGGGAAGATACCAGAGAGGGAAGACCACAGGGAGTGAGGAAGGACCTTGGGGAGGGAGGGAGGACCCCAGGGAGGGAAGATTACAAGAAGGGAGGATCTCAAGGAGAGAAGATCACTGAGAGGGAGGACCACAAGGATGGAGGGAGGACTACTGTAGCACTGTAGTCAAGGCAAATAAGCCGAGAGGGATAGGGCAGAGCTGGGGATTAGAGCCCCTGTCCATGGCGCCCTGGTCAGGAGGCCTGGCAGGGCCATGGGGAGAGACAGTCGCTGTGACGAGGTGTCCTGGACCAATGGCACATCCTTATGGCAAGTCCTGGACTTGGCTACCTGTCTGTACTGTTCCAGGCCTAGTGCAGGGACACACTCAGGGAAAGTGGACATAGCCTCTAGAGCTGCATGAAAGTCTCCCCATGACCTGAGAACAGTATTTCTATCGAACACAAAAAGCACTAACCACAAAGGACAAAGTTGATGAACTGGATCATGCTAAAATGAGGAATTTCTGTTCCCATCCCAGGCATGTGCCTACATGGGACAGAGGGCTGGTGTGGATGTCACACAGGTGGCACAGCCTGAGGAAGATGCCGCTGCAGAGGCTGACTCTAAGCTTGCAGGGAGCAGGCCTTGTCCTGCCAGAGACCACAGGCTGAGTCCAGGTTTCCCTAGAAGGGAACCATGGACTAGAGACAGGGCAGTTTGAGCATCAATAAGAACAATGACCATGAGGGTCAGAAACAACCAACAAGAAATGCCCAGCAGGTGCTGCTCCCAGTGCGGCCAAATACTCAGCAGGTGCTGCTCTCAGTGTTGCTGGGTTAGGATTCGCCTCTGCAGGAGAGAGGTAGGTGGGGCCCAGCCCAGCACCACGTGGAAATCCCAGGCAGGGTGCAAGACCACTCACCAGCATGCCTCGGAGGGGAAGGAGGCCCCGGATCCGGAAGTGGCTGGTCCCTGCGACTCCTTTGCTTGTGTACAGCAACATGTCTGAGAACTGAGAAGCAGCAAGCTTTACATCCATGAACTTCACAAACAAGTGTCTTAATAGTCAGACCAACTTAGACTCTGGCTGCTCATCATGTGGACATCAGATCTATTCAGCTTGCTGGAGATTCTTGGCAAAAAGGGGACTTTTATTCATTCATTTGGTCGTTTTTGACCAGAGGCAGGAAAGGGCCACAGGAACCAGTGCATCTGCTGGGTCAGCTCCCAGCTAGCTTGGCTGAGAAGCTGGAGGCAGTAAGGAATTCTGGCTGGTGCTGACTCAGTTACGTCCTCATCCACATGTTTCAGGCTCGAACCCACTAACTGGTAGGAACAAGGACATGCTGGGAGGGGCTTCTGGGCCAACAGTGAGACTGTCCCGACTGGCCATTGGGCCATCAGTAGCACCTTCTTGCAGCCACATGTATGTGGACTTTACAATCTTTTGGCTTCTGTTTGTCCCATAGTCAGGTGCTCAGAACCTGGAATGAAGAAGGAGGCTGGCCCTGGGGTGGGTGGAGAAGCTGTTTTCTGCCTCTTCCCACTCTGTGACCCTCCCCTGGCCCCGTCTGACTCCAACGCTACCCACCTGGACCAAGCCTCCAAGTGCTGAACTACCCAGAGGCCAGTGGGCTGCCGCTGCACGCGGTGTCCCTAACAGAACTGCTGCCCATCCCCCTCGGGGGGAAGTACAGCTTGAGTGGGGAGAGAACCTACCAGAAAGAACATCCTCTGCTGCAGGCCCTTCTTGGTGAGCTTGTGAAGGCAGCCCTCACGGATGAATTCCTGAAAGACAGAGACAGAGTCCCCTTTCAGCTGGCTGAGGGCAGCTGGCGGATGCGCACTAGCCGGGCTGAGGGTCAGGAATAGCCTTGTGGCTGCTTGTGCTCCTCTGGCTTCTCCCAATGAGGGTCCTCTAGTGGGGCCTCCCAATGGGGTTCCTCTGTCCTCAGCAGTGCCCTTGGTCACCAGGTCCTGTCTTGGTGCCAACAAATTCAGTCCTCAAATCATCTACTGAGCACCTGCCCTGGGCTAGGAGCCCTGGAGCCCTGACACAACCAAGAGGTAGAGCCTGGAGTATTGTTCTTGCTGAGGAGAAGCTTCTGGAAGGTTCAGCCACAAAGATGTCATCTGAGATCAGCTTTGAAAAAACTGGACAGGAGCAGGTTCGAGAATGGGAGGAGGAAAGGAGGGTTCTCCTAGGTATTCAAATTAGCACCACCCCGCCCCGCCACAGGGCACTAGATAAGAAAAAAGAATCCTGCCAGTATCAGACACCTGCACAGATAGGGTAAGCGAGAGTTCTGGGAGCCCCTCGAATTCCTAACCTGGACTGCTCTGGAGCCCTTCCACCATCTGTTCCTTTCAGACAAACAGGAGGAGCAGCAGGTGTCCGGAGAACGTGCCAGGGGCCTGCTAGTGTGAGCAGCCCCAACATACTGCGTGAAGGCGGAAGGAGGAGCATACTACACAGATAATCCTCACAGAAACGCAGGATGAAAAACCAGCCCAAACAGAAACGTCCACCCCACACAATGAAGAAGGTGGTCATATGGATGCATTTGCGTTAACTGGATGGGGCCGGTAACTAAGCTTGTGGCTCTCACTCCAAATCTGCCTGCTGGCCCTACTCTGAGAGGCCACAGGGGCATGACAGGGAGCCCTGGAGACCGCACGCTGAGGTCCCTGTGAGCTGCTGGCAATTGCTTGGCCCTGGGAGTGGCAGTTCCTTCCAGCCACAGGCAGCAGCATCACCCTCAGAGACCCCAGGACTGGCTGAGCAGCAGCCCCCTCTCCAGAGCTCCCTCACAGGATGTGTGTCCCAGACCCACGGGGCACCTTCTCCACCATGCACTGGCCCCGCTGCCAGCTGTGAGGCTCAGCACCATGGGCCTCTGACCAAGCTGTCAAATTTGTTCCCCAGCCCTAGGATAGTACCTGTGACTCACAGTTCTGCCACCTCCCTGACACTTCACAGTTCTTTTTACCCTTTGGCACCTCATCAACCTTATACCTGGTTAACAATCCTTGCTATTGGCCGGGCGCGGTGGCTCACGCTTGTAATCCCAGCACTTTGGGAGGCCGAGGTGGGCGGATCACGAGGTCAGGAGATCGAGACCACGGTGAAACCCCGCCTCTACTAAAAAAAATACAAAAAATTAGCTGGGCGTGGTGGAGGGCGCCTGTAGTCCCAGCTACTCGGGAGGCTGAGGCAGGAGAATGGCGTGAACCCGGGAGGCGGAGCTTGCGGTGAGCCGAGATTGCGCCACTGCACTCCAGCCTGGGCGACAGAGCGAGACTCCATCTCCAAAAAAAAAAAAAAAAAAACAATCCTTGCTATTACATCCTCTGCTCAAATAACTGGCATGGTTTCTGTTTCTTGACTGACACACATATTTAACTCAGGAAGACAAGAAATTCTGGGCTATACGGACGTGACTTTAGAGATTTTGACTAATAATAACAAATTATTATTTGAATTTGCACAGCATCTACTTCATGCAAGGCCCAGGGCTGAGCAGCTGACATAGATTCCTTGTTTATCCTCAAGACCTCCTGCCTCAGAGAGGGGGCGCAGCTTGCCCAGCCCACACAGGAAGTGTGGAGAGCCTGAGTTTGATGCATGGCTCAAGAGCCTACACCTTTGCCTATGTAACTACTCTCAATTGTCTTTTCAGTGACAGTTCCCTGGGCCACCATCTATAAGACCCTGCACAGAGATTACTAGGAGAAATAACGGTATGTAACATGAGCCCTACTTCCAGGAGTTCCCAGCCAGAAGCAACAGCTCAAAGCTATGCAACCAAGGAGAGAAATGAAAGAGTGGTGGTCCTAGCACCCGATCAAAGCCCAGACTCCCAAAGTGGGGAAGGTTTCCTGTATATTACAGGCTAATTCATTTCTCCAAGCTTGCAGTTCCACATTTTCAATACCTTCTTCTAACAAGGCTAACACAGAACATGATTCATACACATGCTTCAATGAACATGTGTGTGCGGAGACAGGAAACATCTCCATGTAATTTTTAAAACAATTTTTTATGTTGAGAGCATTGAGTTCAAAGCAAAAAGCACTAGTGACAAAAAGTAACTGGCCTAATAGACATATAGACCATGGGATAGAATCAAGAGTCCAGAAATAAATCCATATGTTTACAGTCCATTTATTTTTTTGTTTTTGAGACAGGGTCTTGCTCTGTTTGCCCAGGCTGGAGTGCAGTGGTATGATCACAGCTCACTCTAGCCTTGACCTCCTGTGTTCAAGTGATCCATTTGCCTCAGCCTCCTGGGTAGCTGTGACCACAGGTGTGTGCCACCATGCCAGGAATTTTTTTTTTTTTTTTTTGGTACAGACACGGTATCAATATGTTGCCCAGGCTAGTCTCAATCTCCCGGCTTCAAGTGATCCTTCTGCCGTGGCCTCCCAAAGTGCTGGGAATACAGGCTTGAGCCACTATGCCCAGCCCCCATTGAACTTCTACAAGGGTTACATGACAGACAATTCAATAAATGGTGCCGGGAAAACTGGACATCCACATGCAAAAGAATGAAGTTGGACTCCTACCTTCCACTATACACAAAAACTTACTCAAAATGGATCAAAGATCTAAATGGAAGAGGTAAAATATAAAACTATTAGAAGAAAAGAAACAGAAGGGTAAATCTTCATACCCTGGGTTAGGCTTTCTTTCTTCCTTTTTTTTCACAAATACACAATTTTGTTTGCTATTTTCAGGGGAAACTTCGGCATTAAACTATAAAATACCATACCTAAAAAAGTATAAAAGTATAAATATCCCCTTAGAATAAATTTTAGTGAATTAAGTCTTAATATCTTTAAATTTAAAAAAAACCAACACAAGCCTATCTATTATATCAAGGTCAAAAATCAAACAATGCTAAGGGGCCAGCAGCTCTCCAGAGAGTACCCCCTGAGGGCCCACAGTGGCTGCCTTCCTCCCGAGCTCTGCTGGTGAGGACAGGGTCATCCCATGGCTAAGTCTGCTCTCTAGAAAGGCTTTTATAAATTATCTAAGCCAAACATTTAACAGCATACGAGAGACCTTACAAAGAGGAGGTCCTTACATTAGGACTCTGTAAGTCCTAATGCTGGAGAACTTGGTTAATCAGGTTATTGGCAAAGAAGAAGATGAGGCCTAGGCAAGAAGTCTCCAGAAGCATTGGAAACCAGACAGTGTCAGAACCTGACCTGCACATGGGCAGCTGGTGGTCAGTCTGCACAGTGCCCCTTGGGAAGCTGGAGTTCCGGAAACAAAGAGCTTGGAGCATGCCCTGCACCCCAGGTCCCCAGACTCTGACAGGTCCCCACAACCAGCTGAGAAAGGTCTGTTTTCAAAGCATGTGGGCAGTGGTTTCTAAAAGAATCCCATTAGCTCCCATGTCATGTTGGGTGGAGCCCATGAAGGTCGACTGAAGTCCCAAACATCCCAGAAAGGCTGCACAGTTATACAAAGAAAATGAGAGAGTGGTGAGAGAGAGGCATTTGTGATGCTCCATAAACATCCTGAAGTTTCACCGTGACCCAGACCTTCAGCTCCAGAAGCCAGCAGACAGGCCTCCAGCCCAACCTCTATGACAGGTGTGACATGGCACTGACAGGCACCAGCTCCCCCATGAGCCTGCAGAGTGGGAGACAAGGCAACACTGCTACCTCATGCTAACGGATTGAACAGATCAGTCTCAATGCAGCAATCCTTGTGGGCACTTCCAGAGTATAAACACTGGGGAGTCTACCTACACTGAAAAGGGGTACAAAGTTCTCTCGCCTGGAAAATACCAATTGAAAAGCCTTGACTGTCCCAGGCTGAGTCAGGCAGGATCATAGCCTGTGTCGGAAAGAGGCCTGGCCTCGAAATGGCGCTGGGAAGTAGTGATGATGCAGAAGCCGCCTTTGTCAGGAGCTCTGTGAGGTTGAGAGCAACCAGCGATCCCACCTGGGAGGCAGAGCAGACTCCCGACTGAGACTAAGGCCTGGCAGCCAGACCAGAGGCCACGACATGCTGGATGCCGATGACGCCGTGGCCGCTTCCTGCCAGTGAAGCCCAGGCTGCTTTTACAGACTATGTGTAGCACCAAGAACTCTGTCCTTTACATGATCTTCAGGGAGTGAGTGGGCTGACTGGGAGCATCTGGCCCCCCTCAAGAGATAGTACCCACCTGGCCGCCATGCTCCTCCCCTTGGGGACACCTGGTCTTGGACAGCTGGACCTGTCTCTCACCACCCACCTCAGAAGCACAAAAGGATTCACACCCAGATCTCTAGAAAAATGATCAAAAGCAGGTTCCTTCTTACAGCCAAGCTTCCCGGACATGGTAGTTCATTGCATCTTGGAAAAGAGTAAATCATTTTTTCCACTGTCAATACTCTGTCCCTCATATCCTTGAACCTTGTGCTTGCAAAATCTTGGCCTTCTTGCTGGGTTCACTGGCCGTACTGTACGGGGTGCTGTGAAGTTCCTTGGACACCACATAGAGGAACCTGGCCTGATCTTCATTCCCATAGTTGTAAGAGGAGCCATTGCTGACCAGTTGTTCAAACTTCCAGCTGTCAGACATGGTGGACACCATCTGTGTGAGTTCCTCCTCCTGGCACTGAAGCACGCACTACACATGCTTCATGGGCACCTGTGATGTTTTGCTCTCTTGTTCTCTAATTTTGTCCTTTACAAGTTTTATTAATGAAGTGATACTGTAAAATTCTGCTTTTTCCAACACTCCTTCCTCCACAAGGTCTTTGTTAATCACCAGCTTGCCGTGTCTCAGGTAGTTCAGCACAGGCCCAAAATAGGTGGGGTCTCTGTCCATTAAATAGGCAACAGTTTCATCCTTGTCGGGGTTAGCCTGATACAAGCAGTACAGGAAGTATTTCAGGTCCTGGCACAGCATCTGCTGGGTGGTGAGAAAGTAGGTGCCACCAATGTTGAGCCAGAGCCATTTGGACAAGCTGCCAGGTGCTGGGCCATGGCACTCTGAGTCTTGCACTGCAGCAGCACAGGTCGCCCCTGCCAGCCCTGCCCCAAGGCTGCCCCAGGCAGGTGGCAGTGCTCACAGTAATTCCTTTTTTCTGAGACAGGGTCTCGCTCTGTTGTCCAGGCTAAAGTGCAGTGGTGGGATCATAGCTCACTGCAACCTTGAACTTCTGGGCTCAAGCAATGCTCCTACCTTAGCCTCCCGAGTAGCTAGGACTACAGGTGTGCACCGCTACACTTGGCTGACAATAGTTTCTTAGATATAACATCTAAGACACAAGCAACTAAAAAAAAAAAATAGATAAATTAAAACCTTTCATGTTATAAATGAAGGCCACCATCAAGACAGTGAAAAGACAACCCACACAATGGGAGAAAATGTTTGCAAATCATAGTCTGATAAAGATCTAGCATTCAGAATATACAAAGAACTCTTAAAACTCAACAGGTTGTCTTTTTACTATTGGGTTTTAAGAGTTCTTTACAATTTCTGAATAAAATAAAAGGTGGGCAAAGGATTTGAATAGACATTTCTCCAAAAAGGGCCTACAAATGGCCAATAAGCACATGAAAAGATGCTCAATATCATTAGCTATCAGGGAAATACAAATTGTAACCACACAAGACAGCATTACACACTCACTAAAATGGCTAGAACCAAAAAGTGACACATGATGTGAGAAACTAGAAGTCTCATACGAGTTGGTGGGAATGAAAAATGGTTCAGTCACTTTGGAAAACAGTTTGGCAGTTCCTCAAAATGTTAAACATGGAATTACCATGACCCTGTATACGGTATATACTCAAAACTGAAAACATAAGTCCACACAAAACTTGTACATGAATGTCCACAGCAGCACTATTCGTAACAGCCAACAAGTGGAAATAACCCAGTGTCCATCAGATGAGTGGAGAGACATGTGATACATGCATGATGGAATATGATTCAGACACAAAAAGGAACATGAGGCCGGGCACGGTGGCTCATGCCTGTAATCCCAGCACTTTGGGAGGCCAAGGTGGGTGGATCACAAGGTCAAGAGCTTGAGAACATCCTGGCCAACATGGTGAAACCCTGTCTCTGCTAAAAATACAAAAATTAGCTGGGCATAGTGGTATGTGCCTGTAGTCCCAGCTACTTGGGAGGCTGAGGCAGGAGAATCGCTTGAACCTGGGAGGCAGAGGTTGCAGTGAGCCAAGATCGCGTCACTGCACCCCAGCCTGGTGACAGAGCAAGACTCTGTCTCAAAAAAAAAAAAAAAAAAAAAAAAAGGAACATGAATGAACCTTGAAAAGATTATTCTGAGTGAAAGAAGAGTCACAAGAGGCCACATTAATGTATGATACCATTTCTATGAAATGCCCAGACAGGTAACTCCTTAGAGACAGAAAGCAGATCAGTGGTTGCCAGGGGTTAGGGAGCAGAACAAGGTCCCCACAGAACAGCATCCCTACCCAGAACATGGTTACCTCAGAACAGAGTCCCCTGAGAACAGGGTTCCCTTCAAATTAGTGGTGGGAAGTGACTGTTAATTGGTGTGGGGGTTTCACTTTGGGGTGATGAAAATGTTCTGAATTCGATATTGATGGCTACATAACCTTGTGAAGATACTAAAACCCACTCAATTATATATTTTTGTATGTATGTATGTGTGTATGTATATATATATGTATGTATTTTTATTTTATTTTTATATTTTATTTTATTTATTTTATTTTTTTATATTTTATTTATTTTATTTTATATTTTATTTCGTTTTATTTATTTTATTTTATTATTTTATTTTATTTTATTTTGAGACAGAGTTTCGCTTGTGTTACCCAGGCTAGAGTGCAATGGCATGATCTTGGTTCACTGCAACCTCCACCTCCTGGGTTCAAGTGATTCTCCTACCACAGCCTCCTGAGTAGCTGGGATTACAGGCATGTGCCACCATGCCCTGCTAATTTTTTGTATTTTTAGTAGAGACAGGGTTTCTCCATGTTGGTCAGGCTGGTCTCGAACTCCCAACCTCAGGTGATCCACCTGCCTTGGCCTCCCAAAGTGCTGGGATTACAGGCGTGAGCCACTGCGCCTGGCTGTATTTATTTATTTTTAACAGAGACAGGGTCTTGCTCTGTTGTCAGGCTGGAGTGCAGTGCTGTGATCAGGGCTTACTCCAGCCTCGACCTCCCTGGATCAAGCGATTCTCCCATCTCAGTCTCCTGAGTAGCTGGGACCACAGGTGTGCGCCACCACACCCGGCAATTCTTTTTTTTTTTTTTTTTTTTTTTAATTCATAGAAACAGGGTTTCCCTGTGTTGCTCAGTCTGGTCTTGAACTCCTGGGCTCAAGTGATCCTCCCACCTCAGACTCCCAAAGTATTTGGATTACAGGCATGAGCCACTGTGCCTGGCCAAAATTATACATTTTAAAATGGTGACTTTTGTGGTATGTAAATTCTATCTCAATTAAAAAAACAAACTAGCTCAAAAAACATTCCCAGAGCAAGGTCACTCACCCTGCCAGGAGCAATGAGGTTCTCTACGCCCACCAGGTCCCGCTGCAGCTCCGTTAGCTTCTGTAGGTTCTCCAGCCGGATGAGAATGTGCTGTAGTGTGGTGGTCACCTCTGTGATGGCTTTCAGGGCGTCTGTGTGGAGAGACCCCTCAGTACAGGTGTACAGGCAGTGGTGTGCACAGCACCCTCTACCCACCACCTTGTGACAGGAACCAGAATTCTAAAAGGCAGTTCTAATTAGAGGTGCATCCTACTCAACTCCTTATAGCAGCGGTCCCCAACCTTTTTGGTACCAGGGATGGGTTTCATGGAAGACAATTTTTCCACAGACCAGAGGTGGTGGGAATGGTTTGGGGATGAAACTGTTCCACCTCAGATCATCAGGCATTTGTTAGATTCTCACAAGGAGCACATAAACTAGATCCCCCACATGTGCAGTTCACAATAGGGTTTGTGCTCCCATGAGAATCTAATGTTGCTGCTGATCTGACAGGAGGAGGAGCTGAGGTGGTAATGCAAGCAATGGGGAGTGGCTGTAAATACAGAGAAGCTTCGCTTGCCCGCCACTCACGTCCTGCTGTGTGGCCTGGTTCCCAACAGGCTATGGACTGGACTGGTACTAGCCCATGGCCGTGGGCACTGGGGACCCCTGCCTTATTGGACTTATAGGACTGCTGCCTACTATGTGCAGCCACCAGGCGCCTGCTCCTGCAGATACCCCTGAGGCCTTCAGGTTGTTCAACCCAAACTGTTGGCCAGCCCATATTCTGGTTTGGCAAAGAGGATAGGCTTTGTAAATAACCATTTAATGTTATGGGTAAGGCAGTATTTGCTCTTAAAGGAAAATGACTTATTGTACTTTAAAGGTTAAATGATTTGCACCTTCAAAGCAATTGTAACTTTCTCTTTTAACCAGGAACAGATGCTAATCTTATAGTTCAAGCAAAGATAAGAGAAAGTTTATAATCTGGACAGGAAACTTAAAACACAAAGTTATATACTAAGAGTGGTGTGCCCAGCTCTGAGGCCATGCTGAGAGTGGTGGCGTAGCGTAGCTGAGCCTGCTCCCACCACTGATGATGCCTGGAGCACAGGGTCTGCATCCTCCTTGCTGGAATCACTCATGGGGACCATTTTCCCCCTTCTTTCTATTAATTAATTAATTATTATTATTATTATTAGAGACAGGGTCTTGCTCTGTCTCCCAGGCTGGAGTGCAGTGGCACGATCTTGGCTCACTGAAACCTCCGCCTCTCAAGTTCAAGCAATTCTTGTGCCTCAGCCTCCCGAGTAGCTGGGACTACAGATGGCCTGCCACAATGCCTGGCTAATTTTTTGTATTTTTAGTAGAGACAGGGTTTCACCATGTTGGCCAGGCTGGTCTCCCACTCCTGACGTCAGATGATCTACTCACCTTGGCCTCCCAAAGTGCTGGGATTATAAGTGTGACCCACCATGCCTGGCCACCTTCTCCCTTGTTTCTATCATGACTCCCTCTTATTTCCTGGCCACAAAGCTTCTCCATGACAAGGTCCACACCCCTTACCCAGCACTGCCCAGTGCTCAGCTCTAGCCCTGGGCAGATTTGTTAGCATGAAGTCACCTGACTGCTCCAGCTCTATCCTTTTTCTTTGTTTTTTGAGACGGAGTCTCGCTCTGTCGCCCAGGCTGGAGTGCAGTGGCACGATCTCGGCTCACTGCAAGCTCTGCCTCCCGGGTTCACGCCATTCTCCTGCCTCAGCCTCCCAAGTAGCTGGGACTACAGGCGCCTGCCACCACGCCCGGCTAATTTTTTGTATTTTTAGTAGAGACAGGATTTCACCATGTTAGCCAGGATGGTCTCGATCTCCTGACCTCGTGATCAGCCGGCCTCGGCCTCCCAAAGTGCTGGGATTACAGGCGTGAGCCACCGTGCTCGGCCTGCAGCTCCATCCTTTCCAGTGGGGGTGACAACGGCCCCTTACAGCTTTCAGAGGATAAAGTCAGAAAAGAATGAAGTATGTGAAGAGATCATCATTGACAAACAAAATTGACTGACAAAATTCACTTTCTGTCAGTGACACCTGCATGACACTGAAAATGAGGAAGAACTTCAGTGAAGCCAGCATAGGTCTTGGCAGCTACCAACCCTATTGCTCTGTGCAGATTTCTAAGCTCCTGCCCCCATCCCCTGGCTCTCCCAGGCTGGCCATCCCTCAAGCACTTGGGTCTGAGCCGCTCCTTCCAGACATCATGTCAGGCAAAGACTCATCACGCCATGCCCATTTGCTGCATGGCTGCTTGAGTCCACTCAAATAGCACCAGTGCCACCCTGCCCTCAAATGCTGAGTCCACAGAGTGCAGGGCTGGGAGCCTGACTGCCACATGGACACTGTGCTGCACCTGGGTAGGGACTGGCAGCTGCTGGAAGCTCAGGACACATTTTGGACCTGATGGCACGATAATGATCCTATACATCACCCAACCTGCCTTGACATTCTCCACGGAACCCACAGAAAAGTGTCTCCACAGAGCAGTGCCCCCTGCAGAACAGGGTCCCTCAGAAAAGGGTCCCCCTCAGAACACGGACCCCACAGAATAGCATCTCCCACAGAACAGGGCCCTCTTGGAACATGGTCCCCTCAGAAGAGGGTACCTTTAGAACAGCATCTCACTCAGAAAAGAGTCCCTCAGAACAGGGTCCCTATAGAGCAGGGTCACCACAGAACAGGGTCCCCTCAGAAAAGGGTCCTCATAGAACAGGATCCCCACAGAACAGCATCCACCTTAGAACAGGGTCCCCAGAGAATATAATACCCTCACAACAGGGTCTCCTCAGAACTGCATCACCCTTGGAACAGAGGCCACATAGAGCAGCATCCCCCTCAGAACAGGGAGCCCACAGAAAAGGATCCCTTCAGAACAGGGTCCTCTCAGAATAGCATCCCCCTCAGAATAGTGTCCCCTCAGAACAGCATCCCCCTCAAAAGAGGGTCCCCTCAGAACAGGATCCCTCTCAGAACAGGGTCCGCGCAGAACAGCATCCCATTCAGAATAGTGTCCCCTCAGAACAGCGTCCCCATAGAGGAAGTTCCCCACAGAACAGGGTCCCCACAGAACAGAATCCTCCTCAGAACAGGGTCCTGACAGAACAGGATACCCCACAGAACAGGGTCCCCTTCGAATAGAATCCCCCTTCAAACAGGGTCCCCACAGAACAGAATCTCCCTCAGAACATGTTCCCCTCAGAACAGGGTCCACTCAGAACCGTGTCCCCCACAAAACAGGATCCGTCAGATCAGGGTCTCCCTCGGAACAGAATTCCCACAGAACAGAGTCCCCACAAACAGAATCTCTACAGAACACAATCCCCACAGAAAAGGATGCTCCACAGAACAGGGTCTCTTCAGAACAGTATCCCCCACAGAAAAAGATCCCTTCTGAACAGAATCCGCATAAAACATGGTCCCCTCAGAACAGGGTCTCCACAGAACAGAATCCCCACAGAACAGGATCCCCTCAAAATGGCATCCCCCTTGGAACAGGGTCCTCTCAGAACATGGTCCCCTCAGAACAGCACCCCCTCAGAACAGGGTCTGCTCAGAACAGGGTCCCTTGAGAACAGCATCCCCCACAGACCAGGGTCCCTTCAGAACAGGGTCACCACAGAACAGAATCCCCCTCAGAAGTGTCCTCTCAGAACAGGATCCCGCTCAGAACAGGGTCCCCACAGAACAGCATCCCCCTCAGAACAGGATCCCCCTAAAAACAGGGTCCCCTCAAAACATCACTCCCCTCAGAATAGGGTCTCCACAGAACAGAATCCCCACAGAACAGGGGCCCCTCAGAACAGCATCGCCTTCAGAACAGAGTTCCCTCACAACAGGGTCCCCACAAAACAGCATCCCTCTCAGAACAGGATCCCCTTCCTCAGAATAGGGCCTCCACAGAGCAGAATCCCCACAGAACAGGGGCACTTCAGAACAGGATACCTTCAGAACAGGGTTCCCTCAGAACAGAGTCCCCACAGAACATGGTCCTCTCAGAACAGGATCCTGACAGAATGGGTTCCCTTCAGAACAGCGTCCTCGCAGAACAAGATGCCCCACAGAATAGGGTCCCCGTAGAACAGCAGCCCCGGCTGGGCGCGGTGGCTTGCGCCTGTAAACCCAGCACTTTGGGAGGCAGAGGTGGGCGGATCACGAGGTCAGGAGATCGAGACCATCCTGGCTAACACAGTGAAACCCCGTCTCTACTAAAAATACAAAAAAAAAAATTAGCTGGGCATGGTGGCGGGCGCCTGTAGTCCCAGCTACTTGGGAGGCTGAGGCAGGAGAATGGCGTGAACCCGGGAGGCAGAGCTCGCAGTGAGCAGAGATCAGGCCACTGCACTCCAGCCTGGGAGACAGAGCGAGACTCCGGGGGGGGGGCAGGAGAGGGGGGGGACCCGGGGAGGCAGGGCTCGCAGGGAGCAGAGAACAGCCCCCCGCCCCCCCCCCGGGGAAAAGGATAGAATCCCCCGAAAAAAAAAAAAAAAAAAAAAAAAAAAAAGAACAGCAACCCCCTCAGAACAGGGTCCCCACAGAACACGGTCCTCACAGAATCAAATCCCCCATAGAACAGGGTCCCCTTAGAACAGCATCCCCCTCAGAACAGGGTTTCCACAGAACAGGATCCCCACAAAACAGGGTCCCCTCAGATCAGCATCCCCTCAGAATAGTGTCCCTTCACAACAGCATCCCCCTCAGAACAGTATTCCCTGCAGAACAGGGTCCCCTCAGAACGGCATCCCACTCAGAACAGGGTCCCCTCAGAACAGTATCCCTTTATAACAGGGTCCCCTCAGAAGAACATCCCCTTCAGAACAGGACCCCCGTCAGAACAGAGACCCCTCAGAACAGCATCCTCCTCAGAACATGTTCCCCCATGACACTATTCCCCACTTAGAATGAGATCCCCTCAGGGTAGTGTTCCCCCTAGAATAACATTCCCCTCACATAAGAGTCCCCTCAGGGTAGTCAGCACCCAGAACAGGGTCCCCCTCTGAATAGGGTCTCCTCAAAACAAGGTCCTCTCAGAGCATCCCCCTGAGAACAGCATCTCTTCAGAACAGGGTCCCCCGAGAGCAGCATCCACCTGAGAGCAGAGTCCCCACAGTGCAGTATCCTCCTAAAAACAGGGTCCCCATAGAATAGAGTCTCCTCAGAGTATGGACCCCTCAGAGCAGGGTCCTCCTCAGCCCAAGATCCCCTCAAGAGCACATCCCCATCAGAACAGGACCCCCTGAGAGCAGTGTCTCCCTCATAACTGAGTCCCCTCAGAAAAGGGTCCCCCTCAGAACACTGTCCCCCTCAAAAAAGGGTCCCCCTCAGAAGAAGGTTCTCTTAGAGTAGTGTTTCCCTCAAAACAGAGTCCCCCCTCAGAACACTGTCCGCTTCAGAACAGAGTCCTCCTCCAACCATGGTCCCCTTAGAATAGAATCTCCTCAGAGCAGTGTTCTTAGATCAGGGTCCCCTCAGAATTGGGTCCCCCTCAGTCCAAGATCCCTTCAAAGCACATCCCCATCAGAACAGGACCCCCTGAGAGCCATGTCCCCTCATAACTGAGTCCCCTCAGAAAAGGGTCCCCCTCAGAACAGGTTTCCCCACAGCAGTAGGCAGAGCAGGTGCATGATAGAATGGATCAACAACATACACTTAACATCCAGCACCCTTGGAAACTCTCATCAAAATGAAGGATAAATAAAATTGCAAGGCTGGCTTCTGCCAGCCCCAACAAATGTACTCCATTTGTCCAAGATAATTCTATTCAAATTCTCAGGAAGACCAAGAGGCTGGTAACATTTGCACACCAAAGGCCATTTTCCAAGAAGGCCCTTCTTGACAAGCATTCCTGTGTCCCACATTTGGAGAGTGGGGTCATGGAGGGAAAGGAGCCTGCCATAGTGTCAGCTGAGAATGTTTCATTGGCTGGGCTCTCACTGCGCTCTGGAGATGGCTGAGGTCTGAAGCAAACCTAGGGAGGCTGATGGTTATCAATATTCTGTTGACTTGACAACTTCAAAGCACTTTCACAAACAGCTTCACAGAGGTTTTGCACCAGTCTGTACATTTTACTGATGAGAAACCTGAGGTACAGGAATCCCTCCAAAGTCCTATGTACCTCAAGCACATGGTAGATGTGACCAGAACCTGGGCCCCGGTCTTCTCCATGGCATGGCTTCCCTGGTTGCCTGGGCCCAGGCCACCCTCTGCTCCAGCACTCTGCCTACCTAACTACTGTGGTATAATGACTGACAATGAGAAACATTTTAAACATGGTGTGGTTATGTCATGTTTTCCTTAAAATGTTTGAAAATGTTTTCTATAATTTTGTCCTTCTCCTTTTTAACAAACATGAAACATTTTCTTTTAGAATGAAAACAGAATCGTCAACATTGTATGATCCATTCTATTTCTTGCTAATCAGAAAGCATCCTTATTTATATCTATTCATGGCTATGGGAAACCAGCTAGAGGAAATGCTAAGTATTTTTTCATCTATTTTTAATGACAATGATAAAATTTACTTGTAAAAACCTCCTCATGTGGTGGCTCACACTTGTAATCCCAGCACTTTGGGAGGTCGAGGCAGGCGGATCACGAGGTCAGGAGTTCGAGACCAGCCTGGCCAACATGGTGAAACCTTATCTCTACTAAAAATTCAAAAATTAGCTGGGTGTGGTGGCGGGCGCCTGTAACCCCGGCTACTTGGGAGGCTGAGGCAGGAGAATCACTTGAACCCGGGAAGTGGAGATTGCAGTAAGCCAAGATCACACCATTGAACTCCAGTCTGGGCGACAAGAATGAAATTCCGTCTCAAAAGAAAAAAAAAAAACCATAAACATAAACAAAAACAAAAAAAACTCCTGATAAGCATAAAGTTCCCGTCAGAACACATCCCCATCAGAATAGGTCCCCATTAGAGCAGTGTCCCCCTCATGACTGAGTCATCTCAGAAAAGGGGACCAAATTTACAATAAAATTAGAAATCCTATTTTTAGGTTAAAAAGGTCAGAGTTTACTCTTTTGTCCCTTTAATAAACATCAAAAATTACAAAGGCTGTCTATGTTAAAAACTTCTAACAGGTCACCTTGGCCCAATCTTTTGTATGCTTTAGAGCCAAGGCCTCCAGGACAGAAACATCCATTGGCAGCAGGTTGCTCTGGGGGTTGCACCCCATTCCCCAGTGCACTTGTGGGGGCTGTGGGTTCCCCAGCAGGAGCATGCCCTGTGACCCCTGCAGGGCAATCAGAGTCATCCCCTACACTGCTCAGACGTGGAGATGGGCAGGGCCTTGCCTGAGGGTGGAGGAGCAGAATAGGCAGAGACCTGGCGTAGCCTGGGACCTGCCCTCTGCCAGCAGCCAGAGGAGACGGGAAGGCAGGCCAGGGCCAATGCTGACTATTGTGGTCCAGGCCCTAATGGGGTGGACTCCCGTGCTTCCCAGTGAAGGAAGTCTTCAGGTCTAGCAAAGCCGCCCCTGCCTCCCAGCCATGCACGCTGATCCTCGAGATGCAGGGCCACGCCTACACTCACCGTGGCAGTCAGCGTAGTCATGGTGCCCGGGGGTATAATGTCCGCATAGGCGGCGCAGCAGCAGGCGGTAGTGCAGCAGCCGCTGGATGGGCTTCAGCAGGAACGTGTTGAGAGGCAAGTAGCAGACCTTCTGCAGCTCGAACTCCTTGTACACTGCCTCCAACTTCTTACAGCGTTTGGTAGCCTTTTCCAGTTCTGTTAGGACCTCGTCATGTCTTTGGAAGTAGCTGGTAAACTCCTGTGGAAGCGCAAGAGTGGGGCCTTTAGGTGAGGAGATGTAGGGGTCCAGTGGGAGACTGGCCTGTTTTCCTTGATGGCAGGTGCTGGCTGGAAATCCCCACAGGGCAAATGGACCAGTGGCCCAGCGTGCGCCAGCGGGGGCTTTCTAGCCTCCACGGAATGCATCTCAACCCGTCTCAGATGCCATGTGACCTGCACCTCATTCCACCAATTCACTGCTACGTGCACCACTAACCGGTCCCATATCACATGCACTGAGTGGACCAGGGCCATCTCCCCACTGGACAGATGAAGAATTGAGGATGGGAAGGCTGCAGTTGGCTGCGTGGGACACAGTGAGGGAGTGCAGGGCAGGGGTTAAACAAAGCCCACTCGAGTCCTGCCCAGTTTTAGGTCTCGCTCCAGAAACTTCTCTCAAGAGTGGAACTAAGCGGTTGTGCTGACACAGTTACTGGACAGAGGGAATAACCACACCTGACTTTTTTTTTTTTTTTGAGACTGGATCTAGCTCTGTCGCCCAGGCTGGCGCACAGCGGCGGGATCTTAGCTCACTGCAACCTCCGCCTCCCGGGTTCAAGTGATCTTCCCACCTTAGCCCCCCCACAAAAACAGGCATGTGACACCACGCCCGGCTCATTTTAAAAATATTTTTTGTAGAGATGGGGGTCTCACCATGTTGCCCAGGCTGGTCTTGAACTCTTGAGCTTAAGCAATCCACCCATCTCGGCCTCCCAAAGTGCTGGGATTACAGGTTTGAACCACTATGCCTGGCCCATATCTGATGATTTTACAACATATGTATACATGTGTGTGGATTCTGAGTATTACACAGACATATTAAACTAAACTATTCTCTAACTTAAAGATTTTTGTTTGTTTGTTTGGATACAAGGTCTCACTCTGTCACCTAGGCTGGAGTGCAGTGGTGCGATCATAGCTCACTGCAGCCTCAATCTCCCTGGTCTCACGTGATCCTCCTGCTTCAGCCTCCTGAGTACCTGGGATCACAGGCGCACGCCACCACGCCCAGCTAATTTTTGTATTTTTTGTAGAGATGGGGTTTTGCTATGTTGGCCAGGCTGGTTTCAAACTCCTGGGCTCAGGCAATCCACCTGCAGCCTCCCAAAGTGCTGGGATTACAGGCATGAGCCACTCCGCTCAGCTAAAGGGTTACATTATTTTTTATTTTTATTTTTTTAACTAAACACTTTTATTTGGTCCACTGGAGCCTGAGTCGGAAATCACTGTGGAGAATCCTATCGTAAAGGAATGGGGACTGACAGTTGATAAAATAGTCTCTGTGTCACAAGAGCGGGCTGTATTTACATATTTAGGGGTTAAAAATATTCACAGTTCAGGGTACAGGGAGGCCAAAGGGGAGTGGGAAATGTTTCTCCAGGTGTAAAAGCTCTGCAAGCCCCTGGGAGGATATGGGGGAGGTGGTGGTGGGGGGGGGGGGGGGGGGGGTGGGAGGGGAGTGAAGGTGGGGCTGGCCCGCTGCCTGGGGGCGAGGGGCGGTGAGGGTCAGGTAGGGACGCAGGAAGCTGGGCTCAGATGTCTATGCATCCATACTCCCTAGGCTTCTAGTGGGAGGTGGAAGTGGCCAAGCCCTGCCGATGCCCATGATGGACTGGGGTCCCTCTCTGTGGCAGAGCCGGGCAAAGGGACAGGGTTGGCTGAGAAGCCTGCTGGTCCCCGGCCTCCCTGGCAGTGGTGAGTGGTGCTGAGGACCGGTGCCCACCCACAGCAGGCCTGGCACTCACCTGCACCCAGGCATGGCTTCAATCCTGGCAGGCGCTCCAGGAGTTGTATAGTGTTGCTGGGGGGTGGCTGGCCAAGGGCCCCTCTTTCCAAGACAAGCACCACCCCGGGGCTCACCACTCCATGCCAGGGCTCCAGGGACCACACTTGCACTCGGGGGGGACAGGGGCCTGGGCTCTGGGGGAAAACTGACCTTATGCCCTGTGAGGGGGTGGTCCCTGATCCCACCCTGGGGTCTTGGCCTCTGACACCCAGATTTGGTTTTGTGGACAGAGCTCTTGGCTGCCTCCCCAGAACTAAAGGGTTTTAATATCAAATCATTTTGTTTTAATGAACATTAAAGATGACTACAGTACGATAATCTGGATCAGACAGATTTGTGCATATTTCAATTTTAAATTAGTGCAACTGCCTTTGGGATAAGTAGAACTTTCTCATTAACAACCTGACTCAGCTTCCATCTAGGCAGGAAAAGGGCACCTAGGCTGAATGCAGTTCTTCAAGGGGGGCTATCTGAACACAGAACAGCAAAACCTATGGTCCCTTGGGAACTCTAGGTGTGAGGAGTGGCCAGAGTCTCACAGGATTGGGTAGAAGGTGGGACAGGCGAGGGATGGAGGAGGGGGCACTTGAGTTGCCGTGTGGCTCAGCTTCATGGTGTTATGCAGAGCTCCACACCTTGAGTGGTCAGGTGGTGAACTCATGAGCAGCCTGAGAGGGAGGGAGAACTGTTCCAGGCACGTTAAGCAAGAGTGAGACCCCTGAACAGTCAATGCACGACCTGCACTGTCGTCCACATGTGAACACCTGTACCGTTGCTCCTATTGAAGAGAAATCTCACTTCCCCCAGTGCTGCCCCTGCCTATCCAAAAGTCTACTCCATTTTTGCGACCCCTGCTACATGCCCTTTGTGGAGCTGGAACACCTGAAAGAAAAACCTGAACTATGAGCCTAGCAGCCAAGGTGGAAACAAGTCCCAGAGCCCTGCCCTCCCCACAGCAGCTATGGGGACTCTGCCCTGAGCAGGCCCTGTCCTGGGGAGGGGGGACTCTGTCCTGAGAATGATCTTCTGAGGAAGACTCTGTTCTGTGGGGAACCCTGATCTGAGGGAAGCCCTGTTCTGAAGAGGATGCTGTTCTGGGGGGACCCATTCTGAGGACAATGTTCTGGGGGAGAATCCTGCTCTGAGGTGAACACTGTTCTGTGGGCGTCCTGTCCCGATGGAAATGGGGACACTATCCTCAAGGGAATGCTGATCAGTGGAGAAAAAGGTTCTGAAGAGAACAATGTTCTGGGGCTGGTAAGGGCCCTGATCTAAGGCAAACGATGTTTTAAGGTGGAGTCTGTTCTGGGGGTAGTTCTGCTTGGAGGGACACCATGTTCTGGGGGACCCTGTTGTGAGGGGTATGCTGTCTTCAGGGGCATCCCATTCTTGGAGAGCCCTTATTGAGGGATGCGGTGAGGAGGGAACTTGTTCTGAGGGAAACAGTGTCCTGATGGGGCCCTGGACATTGCCCTGAGCCAGACTCTTTTCTGAGGGAAACAAGATTCTGAGGGAGACCCCATCCAGAGTAGGACCCTGCCCTGAGGAGGATCCTGTTCTGAGGAAGATAGAGTTCTGAGGAGACCCTGTTCTGAGGGTGATGCTGTTCTGGGGGAACCTTGTTCTAATGGGAATGACGCTCAAAGGGAGACCCTGTTCTGAGGGGGCTGCTGCTCTGAGAAGGACTCTGTTTTGAGGGAACTTTATTCTGAGGGAACCCTATTCTGAGAGCCTGAGGGGGATGCTATTCTGAGAAGACCCTGTTCTGAGAGGACCCTGTTTTGGGTGGACCCTGCTCTGGAGGGACCCTGCTTTAGGGGGGACTCTGCTCTGGGGAAACTCTGCTCTGGGGGCACTCTGCTTTGAGTAGGATCCTGTTCTGAGATGGACCTTTCCTGAGGGGACCCGTTTTGAGGGGGCCCCTGCTCTGAGGGTGCCCCTGTTTTGTGAAGACCACACTCTGAGGGGACCCACTTTGAGGGGGACCCTGGTCTGAGGACCCTGCTCTGTGGAACCCCTGTTCTGAGGGGGACCCTGGTCTGAGAGGACCCTGCTCTGAGGGGGCCCCAGCTCTGAGGCGGCGCCTGTTTTGAGGAGATCCCACTCTGAGGGGAGCCTGCTCTGAGGGGAATCCTGGTCTGAGGGGACCCTGTTCTGTGGAACCCCTTTTCTGAGGGGGCCCAGCTCTGAGGGGACCCTGCTCTGAGGGAGTCCCTGTTCTGAGGAGACCCTGCTCTTAGGGGGACCCTGCTCTGGGGGGACCCTGCTCTGAGGGGACCTTGTTTTGAGGAGACCCCACTCTGAGGGGGACCCTGTTCTCAGGAAACTTTGTTTTGAGGAGACCCTGCTCTGAGGGGGACCCTGGTCTGGGGAGATCCTGTTCTGAGGGGACCCTGTTCTGAGGAGACTGCTCTGAGGGGGACCCTGGTCTGGGGGGGATCCTGCTCTGAGGGGGCCCCTGGTCTGGGGGGACCCTGCTCTGAGGGGACCCTTCTCTGAGGGGGATCCTGTTCTGAGGGGACCCTTTTCTGAGGGGACGCTGTTCTGATGGGCCTCAGCTTCAGGAAGATGGTTTTGCTCCCATTAACAGCATTCATGTAGGCAATAGTCACCATGTAGCCTACCTTTAACTGGCGCATGTTCCTGAGCAGGACGTCCCCGATTCGTTGATGGCCACCTTTTGTGTGGGCTTTGGAGGGCCCTTCCCTGAGTAAAAAGAAACAAAGTTGTTCTAAACATGGTGAAAGCTTGCAGAAGGCACTGTAATCTGACGCAGGGTGACAGCTGCCCTGGTTCCAGCTGGAGGAAGGTGGTGAAGCTCTGAGGTGGAAGAGGCCGCAGGGCAGGGCCTGCCCTGGATGGAAGCTGCTATTATGTGTCTGGCCATTCTCTAAAACAGACAGTAACCAGGCAAAAAGGGATTTTCCATTTTTAACTTGCTCCTTGCACTCTCTTTTCTGGAAGAGGGTGAATAAAGGGTATTATTACATCTGTACCTCTCCCCACAGGCTCCTAAAAATATGCTCCAGTGAAAAAATTGCTCTTCTGAATTAGCTTCTGAAGCTGGGAAGTTCCTAAGAGCAGTGATGATGAGTTGGTGTGGGAGTCTCCTGTGTGGGGGGTCCAAGACCTGGGGGGCTGAAGGGGTGTTACCAGAGTGCCAGCCTCTGCTCCACCTCGCGCAGGAAGCCTCTGTGGAACTCATAGATGGGATCGATGTTGGAGAAGAGCAGTGTCATCAGAGTCGCAGGCATCGCGTCCTCCTTCACCACTGCACTGCGGAACCACTGTGGGAAGAGTGTGGTGTGATGGGAGGCGTGGCTCTTGTTGGGGACTGAGAAACTGTGCCCCTGAGGGCCTGTAGCCATAGGTCACCCAGCGATGACCCTCCAGTCACCGCCTACAAAGAGGGTTCAGATCAGCACTACAGCCATCCTCTTTGTTGACCATCCAGTTTTCAAATATAATGAAACTATCCTACATCGAAAGTTTCAAATGGACACTTCGCAGCTTTATAGCTTCACAAAAACTTGGACCCAATGTTCTGACCTGACTTAGAATAGTTTTAAAGCAGATATATTTAACAAAATATATACATGCAAGTCTCATGATTATCAAGAGATATTTCTTGGCTGGGCACGGTGGCTCATACCTGTAATCCCAGCACTTTGGGAGGCTGACCAAGGTGGGCAGATTACTTGAGGTCAGGAGTTTGGGACCAGCCTGGCCAACATGGTGAAACCCCCCCTCTACTAAAAATACAAAAATTAGCTGGGTGTGGTGGTGGGCACCTGTAATCCTAGCTACTAGGGAGGCTGAGGCAGAAGAATCACTTGAATCCAGGAGGTGGAGGTTGCAGTGAGCTGAGATCACGCCACTGCACTCCAGCCTGGGTGACAGAGTGAGGCTCCATCAAAAAAAAAAAAAAAAAAAAAAGATATTTCTCTGTGTTCAGATGAGAGATTTATTAAAAAAAAAAAAATCAAAGTATTCAAGGACTTTCGTACCACAGTAATAACTTCTAAATCCTTCAGGTATGTTCGTTCTGTAGCGAGAATCTCTTTGACTATGAAGTAGGCCTCGTCTGCAGGCATGCGCTGAAAGAAGCAGAGAGCTGTAAGTGTGCGTCCACGGCACATGGCACCCTCCCATGTTCAGGGAGCCTGAAGTTTGTAACGTTTGCTTTCTTCTGCTCAAGGTAACATTGTCATGGGGTTTTCATCTTCAACTTCTGAAGAGATTTATCCCTGAGTAAAAACATAATCCTGTTATTCTTTTGGAGAAAAGAATTGCTGTTCAAATATCACCATATATAAACAGGGCTGAAGTTTATTATTGGTTTTGTGATAAAATCATTTTTTATATATCACTGCCAGTAGCATAGCTGGTTAGCAGACACAGGTCCATGAGTGTGTGTGTGCTTATAAATTATTAAACCTAACCCATACAAAAGTCATTAAAATGAGCAAACAGTGCGCATTCTAAGTGTGCCTGCATCAGAGCACCAGACTTGCTGGTGCACTTCCTGATGCAGACGTGGACCATACCCCGGGCCCAGTTTTCCGTGCCCTGCTAGAGACAGCCCAGCCCTGAGCGCTCCTATAGCTGACAGGGCTATCTCTGCCCAAGGTGCGGGTGCCAAGCAGGCAAGCTGGCCGTGGGGGACCCTCTACACCTCACCCAACACAGTGTTACTGGCAAAGCGCATGCCTCATGACAGCCTCGGCAGGCACTGGGTCCTGTCCCTGGAGGGCCTCTCCCCACCCTGAACTCTCCAAGAGCCACCCTCTGTTGAGGTGCAACTTAACAGCCTCTTCTCCGTCCTCTCCCTGCCCAGAAACCACGATCCTGCTCTGCCCTGGCAGCTCGCCTGCCCCACCTCCAGACTGTGGCCAGCTTTAGGGCAGATGGGCCATGCAAATATCCATGGAGCAGGTGTCAGCTCCGAATAGGCGCCTGGACACTGCCCCCTGCCCCTGTGAGGGTGTCCTACCAGGAGAAGACAGGCAAGAAGCACACAGGGCTGTACAAGGCATAACGCAGAGCAGAGGAGGGGCTGGAGGCTGGGAGACACAGCAGGCCGCAGCCTCACTCAGAGCGGACAGGGTGGCCTGTGGGACAGGTCAGAGGTCAAGGGGCTGGAGCAAGGTGCAGAGGTCAGAGGGAACAGACAGGCTACTGGTGGGGAAGGCAGGCCACGTGGGCCTTCTGGACCCTTTGGGGTCTACCTGAATGTGCTGTGATGCACTTGGGCCCCAGGATGAGAGCAGAGGAGGAGGGCAGAGAGGCTCCCGGTGGACCTCAGCAGCACCCGGCGAGACAGCACTGGCTAGGGGGCGCGGAGGGTGAGGGGTGAGATCCTGGACACATTCTGAAGTTGTGGAGGTGTGAGGGTTGGAGGCAGGAGGCGTGACTGCCGCCGTTTTTGGCCTAAGCCAAGGGAAAGACCAGCTGCCACGACTGGAGGTTTGGGAGGAGTATCAGGAGCGGTGTTTGCAGTGAGCAAGCAGCTGAGGTGGCAGGTGGGGCCATGTCTTCTTCCTTGTACTGCTGTGAAGTTCGGCAGAGCCTGCGGGGTTGTCCACCCCTCGTGGATGAGAGGACAACAAAGGCACATTTATCCTGTGAGTCCTGAGCCCATGGATATAGCCAGCTGTGAAGGGACAGCACCCTACAGTCCACTGAGATGCTGCTGCCTGGACCCTCCAGTGCCCAGGTGCTGTGCCGCCCCCTCCAGAGTCCTGCACACGTCGGCTGCCGTTCTCTCAGCTCTTCCCCATGGCTGGCAGCCTGCCTGGCTCCCACGGCCCTGCCACCATGTGGCTCTGCCACCAGCTCAGCCCCCACCTCTTGGTGCACTGGCCTCCTCCCCACAGAGAAGCTGAACCGCCTTTACAGCCTTTAGGCTTTTTCTATTTTTTCTTTTTGAGCTTTATGATATTAAAAATGACTTTTTTATCTTTCAAATGAAAGGTTGAGCGCATCTTTCAAATCCAAATTCAGTAAAATCCCTTTACAGAGTCTTTTCTTGGCTGGATGTGGTGGCTCATGACTCTAATTACAGCACTTTGGGAGGCTGATATGGGAGGATCACCTTGAGGCCAGGAGTTTGAGACCAGCCTGGGCAACATAGTGAGACCCTGTCTCTTAAAAAAAAAAAAAAGTTAGCCAAGCATGTGGTCACACCTGTAATCCCAGCTACTGGGAGCCTGAGGTGGGAGGATCACTTGGGCACAGAAGTACAAGGCTGCAGTGAGCTGTGGCTGCACCAATGCATCCCAGCCTGGGCAACAGAGACGGACCCTGTCTCTAAAAAAAGAAGTCCTTTCTCCACCTGAGCTTGATATGCCCAGTGAATTCTCTGGGGGCAGAGCTGGTCCCATCCCCAGAGGCCCGTGGTTATGGTCTGGGAGGCCCCAGCCTTCCCCACACAGCTGAGGGACAGGGATGTGGCATGTTAGTGCCCCACAAACTGTTGACCTTGGGCCCTGAGGGAGAGTCTGGTAGAGGGAGGACAACTTCCTAGCCACAGTCACCGTGGCATGGAGTCCAAAGGCAATGTCCTAACTCTGAATGTTGTTCTATAGAAAGAAACAGGATGCTGGAGTCCTGGAGCAGCCCCCCTCCTCCAGGGGCGAGGCACACAGAGACACGTACGCCATCAGACAGCCACGGCAGTCGCTGATGAGACTTCTCATCACAGGTGCCACCAATGGGTCACAGGGGAGCAGAGTGGCCAAGAGAAGGGCCTTCCGTCCCGCCCCTGCCCCGTCCAATCAGCCCAAGGAATACCGTGAGGAGACTCTCAGGGACAGAAAATACAGCAGCTGCCACTCTGCCCCCACCTCTAGATCAATGTCAAACCTGACCCCCAGCAAGCTGGGCTGCAGGCCAGGGATGAGACGGCGGCCAGGGACAGCCCCAGAGGAGCGTGCAATTCCTGTGAGCTTTACCACCTGTCCCCACATGAAGGGTCTATGTGCCCATGCAGAGCGTGGAAGAGGTTTCTGCCACCTTTGGCTTTCCTACCCTTAGACTATTGCCGATCCTCACAAATCTCTATTAAAAAGGGGACAAACAGTGCGTCAAGTGGGAGACACTGGGGAGGAGGGCACAAGCTGGTGAGGGTGGGCTGGACGGTGGGCAGCTCTTCGCCCCTCCCCACACAGCCCAGCAACTGGATGCAAGTGCAAAAGCTTAACAGGTGGCCTCAATGGCAGCACGTGGTTCTCAGACCCCTGTGTCACCTTGGCTCCCCAGGAGAGTGGTCTGCCAGGCCTTGCCAGCAGAGCCGTCAGTGAATCTGGGGCCAGAGTCTCCCCAGAACCTGTTGCAGCCTGGCTGGGCACACTGATTCATGAGGTCAGCACAGAGGGGTACTCTGGTGGGAACCTACCTCCGGGTCAAACCGGCAGCCCCTGCATGGTGATGAAGGGGCCATCCTTGCCATCTCGGAGCCCACCTGTGCTGGGCACCAGCCTTGCTATGTCAACTCACACACACAGAATTGAAGCAGAGCCCAGAGCCCTCCCTCCAGAGCCCAGGTGTTGAGGAGAGGCAACAGGAGACACCACGTCAGGGCCGAGGGTGCCCACACGCATGGGCTGGGCCCAAGGGCTGCTGAATCTTTCTCTGCAGTGACCCAGCCACCATCTCCTCAAGGGCACGGCTCCGTGAGGACCCTGAGGTGCCCCCATCCCAGAGGGCCTTGCCATGCTGCTGGCCCCATGCCACGTCATGACTAACAGGCTTCTCCCAGGGCCACTTGCCACCAGCCCAATTATCCTCAGATGTGACAAGCTGTCACCCTATAGAACCATCTAAAGAATCAACTGATTTTTGTAATATAAAAAGTTACAAATTAAAATTTAGTCTTAAAACAGACTGCTTGGTAGCCATTTTTTTTGTTTTGTTTTTGTACCAAAGAAACAGTGAACTAAAGAGATTGTCATTAGGTTTCCAAAATAAAATAAAAAGACATCTTTTTTGGAAACAGTCTTGCTGCCAGGGACCAGAACCAGCCCTCACCTGCAAGCCTCGTGCAGCAGTACGTTTAATATCCTTTGCTGCCTCCAGACCAGGGGGCTCCTTCCACTCCAGTGGGATCCAAGGGGACCCTCAGGGCACCAGGAAGGAGGAGCCTGCCCTGCCTGTGCCATCCCACCTGCTAAGAGTCCCAGCATCCCACGGGTAGCCCTGGCATCTGGAAGGCAGGCCTTGGACAGAATATCCTCAGGCCAATTCAGGCCAAAGCAGGAGTGTTGAGGTGTCACAATGACATACCTCCCCCTGTACCAGCACTGACTCCCTCCCTCCTAGAGGCCCCGTGGCCTCTTCCCGTCCAGCTGCCACTCAGGGACCCCATGTCTCCCTTCTCTGTGGACTCCAGGCCCAATATAGTCTGCAAACTCCCCGGACCCTGAGCCTTTTCTTTTAGGGTCCATCTGCAAAACCGTAGCTGTAGGCAGACTCCACTGGGCTAGGATAGTGGAGGCCACCCTGAGGCCACAGCATCCCTGCCCCTGGTTGCCCTGTGCCTGCCAGCAGTGAGCTTCTCTGCTCGGTCACTTTCTTCCTGCAGACTCTCAGTTTGTGCCCTTATTCCTATCATCTTCGGTAAAAAGAGACCCACAGGGGACAGTGCCTCAACTTTGTCATAAACCCTCAACCCTGTCTGTGGCCCATGTACCCCTCCCCTCGCCACAACAGCAGAGGACCATCCTCTCCCCACAGGTGGCTCCTCCACTGTCTCCAACATCTGGCCCAGGGCACCCACTTGTACATTGGGTCTCCCACCCAAGAGCCTCTCCGGAACCCAAAGGGGTCCCTAGTGGACCCTCCCTTAGCACCCAGATCTTTCCTCCCAGTTACTCAATTGTTAAAGTAGAAGCTTGACCAAGCAAGGAGGGAAGAAAGGAGCAAAGGAGGGAGGAAGCGAGGGAGAAATGAGGAAGGTGGGAAGGAAGGAAGGAAGAGTGGGGGAGGCTCGAAGTTCCAGCGTGACACATGGAGCCTGTGGGTGCCAGGGACTGTTTGCTAAATGAATAAGGAAACTTGTTTTTGTACGAAGGGCCCTGGAGTCCCAGAGATAAGAGGAAAGTCTCCGGAAGGTTTTGCTAGGGAAGGCGGCCCAGTACCTCCTCTCTGCTCAGGAGGCTGGCAGGGTGGCTGTGAGCGCAGAGCCCTTCCCTGCCCCGCCCCAGGGTCCCCACCAGCACCACTGGAAGGAACAGTAAGCACAGGCCCACCCTGCAACCCTCTGCTAGCTTCTCAGCCTCGAGGGGCCCACCTTGTGTCTCGGCTCCTCGTAGTCCATCCCGGCTCCACCGGCATCACTGAGGACAGGGCTCAGGAGTGGGGATGAGCCCTGTTCAGCTGGGCCCAAAGGCACCTGATATGCAGGGCTCAGACTCAGGGGGCTCTTCCGGCTGGAGGGAGAAGGCTGAGGACTCTTCGTGGAAAGGCCTGGAAATGAACGGGGTGGGGGACGGAGTGAGAAATGAGAAAGGGCTGTGAAGCTGGCTTAGAGCCACTACTACACTCCTGACCATTCAACTGCCAGCCTCGCACAGTGCCAGGCACTTCCCGTAAAACACGGAGGTACAGCTTCTATCACACACAATTCTAAACATGACATAAAATGAAAATGAGGGTTGATGGTTCATCTACCCAATTTCAGAGAGCAATCCACAGACAGAGTGGATCCCCCCAGGACTCTAGGGGGGCCTGGATACCATCCTTGTGTTTCTAGGGGCTTCTTTTGGCTCTGCAGAATATGTAACTATGATAAAATTAAGCACCACAAAGTGTGTAAAGCAAAAGGCACCACCAGGACGGGGGAACACTTTCTAGGTGCATTGCTAGAGGTTAGAGACTTAAGATGTCAAACCAGGGCTAACATCTGAAAAGACAACGTCTATTTTAAGGCCAAACGTATTATTCATAAAAAAATGGATCATATAAAACTGCTCAATTCATGATACTGTTTTCCAGTTCCTTGAGTTTTTCATTAATGGGCATTTTATTTTGGTTTTCTAAAACACAGTAATAATTTTCTCCTTCTTAAAACCATGTTTGTTTTCGAATAAATAGGTGCCAAATTTGCAGCCCAATTCTAAAGATGATAAAGTATATTTCACTGTGTATTTTATAATAAAAAAAATCCTCTTCTATTTAAAAAAAAATCTCAAAGGTTAATTTCTAATGTTTTTCTATGGGAAACCAGTAACTATTAAGTGCCAAATTTTAAAGATAACTTTACCTGGCTAACACGGTGAAACCCCGTCTCTACTAAAAACACAAAAAATTAGCCTGGCATGGTGGCAGACGCTTGTGGTCCCAGCTACTCGGGAGGCTGAGGCAGGAGAATGGTGTGAACCCAGGAGGCAGAGCTTGCAGTGAGCCGAGATCGTGCCACTGCACTCCAGCCTGGGTGACAGAGCAAGACTCCGTCTCAAAAAAAAATAAAAAGAAAACTTTAAAGCAGAGTTTTAGAGAAGGAATTTAACTGCTGTTTAAAAACCACCAAAGGCCAGGTGTGGTGGCTCATACCTGTAATCCCAGCACTTTGGGAGGCCGAGGCAGGTGGACCACCTGACATCAGGAGTTAGAGACCAGCCTGGCCAACTGGTGAAACCCCATCTCTACTAAAAATACAAAAAATTAGCCGGGCATGGTGGCGGGTGCCTGTAATCCCAGATACTTGGGAGGCAGAGGCAGGAGAATCGCTTGAACCTGGGAGGCAGAGGTTGCAGTGAGCTGAGGTTGTACCATTGCCCTCCAGCCTGGGCAACAAGAGCGCGACTCCCTCTCAAAACAAACAAAACTATCAAAGATGGAAATTTGTTTCCAAGTGTATAGTGTTTGAACACTGAAACTATCACGATTTCTAACGATGATTACTGAATCAGCTTACCAAATGTTGCAACAGAAGTAACTCAATTTGAACCCCTGGTCACATAAATGCCACACCATGGTGCCTCCTTACTCCACCCACAACTGGTTTCAAAGCAAGATTCTCTTACTTGGCACCTTCAGATGCAGTTGCTTATAGTGACCAGTTTAGAAAACCCAAACTTGGTTCACTTAACCTAAAACATGTAAGTGTATAGGCAGATTAGTATAGAGCAGCTTCTTGAGAGCAGCTGACATCATGATTCCGTTTGCTGGGTTGGCATAAGCAACTCAACAGGTTCGCCCTCCAGTGGGACATGGGAGATGGAGGGGAGGAAGTCCTTATTTTCACATTGACAAATCAGGAGCCCTGGAAAGATCTTGCCTGCTGCTAGGAATTCTAGTTATTAGGATTCTTAAGATGAAATATCAGTGCTCATGAAAGCAGAGCTTTCCTCTGGAATTTTTCACAAGATACATTGAAAACACAAGGAAACATTCATTGCTATAGAAAACCTAGGTAACATCACTATAGGAAATTATTAACAACCAACTTATTAGAATTTGCTTTTATTACACATTCAGTTAAAGTACACTAAGCAACCTTAAAACAGCATGAAATTCTTACTTCTGCCTTGCCTCACACACTGGGCCACATTTGGTCTTTGTCACTTCTGAAGGGCTCAAAGTGGAACTGTGGCTCTGTGCTAGCCCCTGAAGTATGGATTACTTCTTATGTTGAAAACAGGTATGTTTCCGAAGATGTGCTGTTTGGGGTTTGTGTTCCAGAATCTTCTTTGTCCTCAATAAGCCAGAATTTCACAAGGAGATATTTTATGTGATGAAAATTCAGAAAAAGTCTAGAAGCTACTAATATCTATTTATTCTTCATAACTGCATTGTTCAGGGTGTAGCAGGAAGATGTTTTCCACTCATTGCTTCTGGAAGTTAAAAGTCGGCCTTCACTATTCTGCCCTTGTGTCCTTCCAGGGGTCCTCACAGCACCTCACTCAGAGAAGTACAGTCCAACAGCAAGTTACTAGTTGACAGTTTACCAAAAAGTTGCTGCAAAATCTGCCTTTGAGTTGCAGGAGGTAAAACTTGAGGAAACGGCATAATCACGAGACCCATCATAATGTGTGCTGCTGTGACGCTGCTGGGGTTGCAAACAGGCCATGGCCAGGGTGGGGTAATAGGGCTGTAAATTAGAAAGGGCCACTCCTGGCCAGGTGCGGTGGCTCACGGCTGTAATCCCAGCACTTTGGGAGGCCAAGGCGGGTGGATCACGAGGTCAGGAGTTCGAGACCAGCTTGGCCAAGATGGTGAAACCCTGTCTTTCCTAAAAATACAAAAATTAGCCAGGTGTGGTGGCAGGTGCCTGTAATACCAGCTACTCAGGAGGCTGAGGCAGGAGAATCGCTTGAACCCGGGAGGTGGAGGTTGCAGTGAGCCGAGATTGTGCCACTGCACTCTAGCCTGGGCAACAGAGGAAGACCCCGTCCCAAAAAAAAAAAAAAAAAAAGTAAGTGCCACTCCCAGTAAACAACCCCTCATAAAGGAAGGACATTCCCCTTTAGGACAGACTGCTCATTTGGAATAAACATTTTTGGTTCTACGGAAGTTAGAAGTCATCATTTGATAATATTATAAATACTGTTTTTTTTTTTTTTTTTTTTTGAGACAGAGTCTCGCTGTTTCACTCAGGCTGGAGTGCAGTGGCACAATCTCCGCTCACTACAAGCTCCGCCTCCCCAGTTCACGCCATTCTCCTGCCTCAGCCTCCCGAGTAGCTGGGACTACAGGCGCCCACCACCACGCCCAGCTAATTTTTTGTATTTTTAATAGAGACGG
This sequence comes from Hylobates moloch, assembly GCF_009828535.3. Taxonomy (NCBI): domain Eukaryota; kingdom Metazoa; phylum Chordata; class Mammalia; order Primates; family Hylobatidae; genus Hylobates; species Hylobates moloch. Next base: position 498,135 of record NW_026652276.1, read on the forward strand.
GTTTTCACTGTGTTAGCCAGGATGGTCTCAATCTCCTGATCTCGTGATCCACTCGCCTCGGCCTCCCAAAGTGCTGGGATTACAGGCGTGAGCCACTGTGCCCAGCCATAAATACATTTTTTTGAGACAAAGTCTCTGTCGCCCAGGTTGGGGTGCAGTAGCATGATCTCGGCTCACTGCAACCTCTGCTTCCTGGCTTCAAGCCATTCTTGTGCCTCAGCCTCCTGAGTAGCTGGGACTACAGATGCACACCACCATGGCTGGCTAATTTTTGTATTTTTAGTAGAGACAGAGTTTCGCCATGTTGGCCAGGTTGGTCTTGAACTCCTGACCTCAAGTGATCCGCCTGCCTTGGCCTCCCAAAGTGCTGGGATTACAGGTGTGAGCCACCGCTCCTGCCCTATTATAAATACTTTCTATTTAACAAAAAACAGTCAACTCACAATTTAGTGAATACATTAAAAAGTACCACAAATTACCATTAAATATTTTTCTTTTTCTTTTTTTTTTTTTGAGACCAAGTCTCTTACTCTGTCGCCCAGGCTAGAGTGCAATGGCATGATCTCAGCTCTCTGCAATCTCTGCCTCCTGGGTGCAAGTGATTCTCGTGCCTCAGCCTCCCGAGTAGCTGGGACTATAGGTGCCCACCACCATGCCCAGCTAATTTTTGTATTTTTAGTAGAGATGTGGTTTCACCATATTGGCCAGGCTGGTCTCGAACTCATGACTTCAGGTGATCCACTTGCCTTGGCCTCCCAAAGTGCTGGGATTACAGATGTGAGCCACTGTGCCCGGACTCTTTTTCTTTTTTTCTTTTTTTTTACTGAATGAGATCTTATGAAGTCCAATCTGAACTTGAACTCCTGGCCTCAAACAGTCCTCTTGCCTTAGCCTTCTGTGTAGCTAGGACTACAGGCATGCACCAGTGTCTAGTTTAAACATTTCTTTAAATGTTAGCTATAGCAAACCTTATAAATCAAGCCTACTTCAAATTACACAAACACAGATCCTACGTGAAAGTCAATAAATCTGTGGGGAGACTTTTTTTTTTTTAACAAGCAACTGGCGATGAATGTGTAACTTTATTTATACACGAAGTTGTTGGACTATGTCCTCATGCCTGATTTTGTATGGGCTGTTGCATTTATCCCTGGGGAACAGGTTTAGCTGAAGTCACCAACACAGATGTACTTCACAGTGAGAAAACAAGTGTGGCACCATGGCTCTGAAGAGTGCTTTCCACAGTGACATGTGACAGGATAAAGTTAGTGCCTTTCAGGCTTTGCAATTTTGAATTCTGTGGATTATCATAAAAGGACACTTGGCCGTAGTGCTCCTCCGTCTTAGAAAATCTTTTTGACACTGATAATGCATATCAGAATGCATGGTTAAAAGCAGATGTCAGCCGGGCTTATGCCTGTAATCCCAGCACTTTGGGAAGCTGAAGCAGGTGAATCACGTGAGGTCAGGAGTTTGAGAGAAGCCTGGCCAGCATGGTGAAACACCATCTCTACTAAAAATACAAAAATTTGCTGGGTGTGGTGGTGCATGCCTGTAATTCCAGCTACTCGGGAGGCTGAGGTGGGAGAATCTCTTGAACCCGAGAGGTGGAGGGTGCAGTGAGCCAAGATCGTACCACTGCACTCCAGCCTGGGGAACAGAGTGAGACTGTGTCTCAAAAAAAGAAAAAAAAGGCAGAGAAGTTTTAAAATGCTAAATATCAAGCTAAACAGAATACGTTTAACTTTACTTGACATGGTAAAGAATTAATCTTAGGTATCTGTAAAAAATAAACTCTAAATCCGAGGTCCTCTACTGAAAAACAGCCAGTAAATCGGTCTTGTGAGTTACGAGAGTCCCTTTCATAAAATTCATATCATACACAACTCACAGGACACACCGACCACACACAAAGATGAGGCCCAGCTATCTCACTATATCCTCAAGAAGGACTGATTTCTTTACCCATAGACAAGACTTCAATTGCCAACATTAAAAGACTTGAAATTGAGAGATACAAACAGTAGTTATGTTTTACTGAGCTCCACACTTTTGCTGGGGTGGATCACAAACTGTCCACTGGCTGTTCACCAATGGGCTTCATTGCACAGACTGCACTTTGGGAAAAGAATAACATCTGAAATACTCTCAAAGCTGCAAATTGGCCGGGCGTGGTGGCTTATGCCTGTAATCTCAGCACTTTGGGAGGCCGAAGTGGGTGGATTACTTGAGCCCAGGAGTTTGAGACCAGCCTTGGCAACATAGTGAAATCCTGTCTCTACAAAAACAAAAAAATTAATAAAATTATCAAAAATTTAGCCAGGTGTGGTGGTGTGCATGCCTGTAGTCCCAGCTACTCAAGAGGTGGAAGTGGGAGAAATGCCTGAACCCGGGAAGTCAAGGCTGCAGTGAGCTGTGATCAGGCCACCACACTCCAGCAAATAACAAGATGTGATCATCTTCAAAACATATATATTTATTTTTCTTTAGACAGTCTTGCTCTGTTGCCCAGGCTGGAGTGCAGTGGCACAATCTCAGCTCACCACAACCTCCGCTTCCTGGATTCCAACAATTTTCCGGCCTTAAGCCTCCCAAGTAGCTGGGATTACAGGCATGTGCCACTGTGCCTGGCTAATTGTTTTGTATTTTTAGTAGAGACAGTTTTTGCCATGTTGGTCTCAAACTCCTGGCCTCAAGTGATTGGCCCACCTGAGCCTCCCAAAGTGCTGGGATTATAGGCAGGAGCCACCATGCCCAGCTTTTTTTTTTTTTTTTTTTTTGAGACTGAGTCTCTCTCTGTTTCCCAGGCTGGAGTGCAATTGCAGTGGCTCAATCTCAGCTCACTGCAGCCTCTACCTCCTGGGTTCAAGTGATTCTCCTGTCTCAGCCTCCTGAGTAGCTGGGATTACAGGCACACACCACCACACCCAGCTAATTTTTGTATTTTTAGTAGAGATGGGGTTTCACCATGTTGGCCAGGCTGGTCTTGAACTCCTGACCTAGTGATCCGCCCACCTCAGCCTCCCAAAGTGCTGGGACTAAAGGCGTGAGCCACCGCGCCTGGTCTCTTTTTTTGTTTGAGACAGGGTCTTGCACTGTTGCCCAGGCTGGAGTGCAGTGGCACAATCATGGCTCACGGCAGCTTTGCCTTGACCTCCAGGGTTCGAACCTTCCACCTCAGCCTTCGGAGTAGCTGGAATCACAGGCACACATCACTGTGCCCAGCTAATGTTTTAGTTTTTTGTAGAGATGGGTCTTGCTATGTTGCTCAGGCTGGTCTTGAACTCCTGACTCCCTCCCTGGGCTAAAATGATCCTCCCATCTTGGCTCCCCAAAGTGCTCTGATTCCCAGCCAAAAGACATAAAATTTAAAACTGTTATTTCAGACTGTCAGCGGTGAGCATCTCTGGCAGATGATTTTCTTTTTTTTTTTTTTGAGATGGAGTCTTGCACTGTCACCCAGGCTGGAGTGCAATGGAGCAATCTCAGCTCACTCCAACCTCTGCCTCCCAGGTTGAAGTGATTCTCCTGCCTCAGCCTCCTGAATAGCTGGGATTACAGGCACCTGCCACCACACCTAGCTTTTTTTTTTTTTTTTTTTTTTTGTATTTTTAGTAGAGACGGGGTTTCACTATGTTGGCCAAGCTAGTCTCAAACTCCTGACCTTGTGATCCGCCCTCCTTCGCCTCCCAAAGTGCTGGGATTACAGGCGGGAGCCACTGCGCCTGGTCTGGCAGGTGATTTTCTTTGTGGCAATCACTTTACTTCCAGAATTTTCTCAATATTCATCATATGATTTCTGAAATGTCATTTAAAAATCACAATGTTAAACTTTTGTGCTTACCTTCACTTTTTCCTTCAAGACACTTTTTATTCATCTAACTAGATAATGAAAGAGAAATATAGCATTTAGAGAAAAAGGTAAAGTTATTTTTATTTCATACTTTTAAATTCTCCTCTTTAAAACTCTAACAAATGATTCTTGAAAACATTTGCCTATTAGTTGAGGAAGAATCAGCTCCTCCTTGGCAAAATTCAAGGTCAAGTTGAAGGTTAACTTCAGAGGAGGTGCAGGAAACTGAGGCTTGATGAATGAATTGTTAATTCCAGAAGAAAAGGAAAATGTGGAACTGTCCAAGGGATCCAAGTAAATGTGAACCTGATGAGTCAGCCGAAAATTATTTCTGGCTTCTCTACTGGAAGAGGATGTCACGAGTCGCTTTTACACAAAATCTGGCTCAAGGAATACAAGTGGGAGATAGAAAAATGGTTAATGGCAAGGGGTCCAAGTATTGGTTCATCTCTTACTGTGCATTTAGTTCACCTCCCTACCTGGCATCACTGCCTACAGGACAGGATGTGAAGATGTGATGCATGGCACAGCTTTCCAAAGGGCCATTTGGGGTTCTAACGAGCTGACACACAAAGCCTTGGTCCACTGCTTGGTAGGCAGCACACAGTGGAGCCACGGCTGCTGCTCTCACATGGTTCAGAGAACTGTATCAACACACGAAGTGCTCCCAATAATCTTTGTTTCTTTCCTGTTTTGCTCTAAATAAACGAGACCTTTTCCTTCCTAAGAAACACAAGTGTTCTAACCTGTAACAGCAAGTTGTGCTTTGGGCCATTTGTCCACATCTGCTATCTGCCAGGTGTACGGTCTCCTCTTGAGTATGTGAAGGTGCTCCAGGGCCTCTCTGTTTTTGTTCTCATACATTGTGTCCAAAACTTTGAGACGCATGCTCTGACTTATGAATCTTTCTATTGGAACCATGGAGGCAAGGTCCCAAAAACAAACTATTAAACTAAATAAAGGGTGGGGGTTATTAGGATTAGAAAAGAAATATAATCCGAATTGACATATTTCAAGAACATAAGGGCCACATGGTTTTTACCTTCTAAATCAGTCAACTTATAGACCTAATACAGAAATGCTTTTGAGCAGTTTCTTGAAATCAGGATTTATGCACCCAGGTGCCTCCCACTTCATCCTTAGGCAGCGGGTGCTGGGCACGGGTGGCCCCAGGACCAGGAGGGTGATGGTCAGGGGGCAAGGCTGGCATGATGTGGGGTGGGGGGGTAAGTGAGGCCCCTGGGACTCATTCCCCTCTTCTCTAAATGGGAAGTAACTACCCATCCGTGGGCTCTGAGGAGACCCATGAGTTTGTTCTGACAAGTGCCTTTCTAGAACATGCTGCTGCCACGGCCCCTCTGCTCTGGTGTGGCAGGTACAATTGCTGAGTTCCAGGAAGGGCTTACTGCCAGGTGCCTCCCACCCTGGCCTCAGGTGCTCACTGACCACCCTGCCCACTGGGCAGCAGGTGCCTTAGAGCCCCGGGGAGGCACTACCACCTTCCCAGAGGCGCCTGACATCAGTGGCTGCAGCTCTGTGCTGCTCCAAGGTCCCAAAAGGGTAAGGTGAGGAGCCTATTCTCAAAGGGCTCAAAAGCAGGAGGCAGTGTCCAAAGCCCCCGCCCCCACCCCCTCAGGCGTGTGTGGGGCTAGAGAGGCGTGGACACTCCACGGAGGCAGCAGAAACTCGTGTTGCCCGAATGGGAAACTCAAGCTCAGAGTGGAATAAAGCCTTGCCCAGAACCTGCAGAGCTGCCACACTCTGGGGCAGGGGTCTCTTGTTCACGTTCTCCCCTGTAATTTACAGGGTGGGTTTTGGCTGACTGTGGAAAAAACAGGCAATAATAACCTCATTTTCAGAATTAAGCCAACAGCAGCTGTTCTGTGCATGGTAAAAGCGCAAGGACACAAGGCCTGCCCTGTGGGGTGTGGTGGGGGCCTGCACAGCACGTCCTCCCAGCTCTGCTGTGCAGGCCACGCAGGCCACACCAGGCGAGAGCAGGAAGCACTGACAGAGCTAAGACCGAGAAGAAGCAAGGTACCTTTCCCCGCTGGCCTTCCACAGACATCATCATCCATATTAAAATAAGACAATCTGCACAAGAGTCATGGTGCCTGTTGCCTGTTTGTTGCTCAGAAGCCTATGCAGAAGTCAGTGACACTGTTATAAAAAATATGCAGCTGCTTCAGGGATTAATACGTAAAACAATCTTTAACTTATATAAATCAAAACTAAAAGTAGAGGGAAAGAAAGCTAAAAAGCCCATTTAAAAATTCACAGTAAATATTTCCTTATTTTATTGAACAATTAAAAAATTCTAAATTAGTACATATCTGCAAATTTATAAATGGCAATTTCAATGGAAAACAAATTTTATAAGTACCACAAAGCAGACAACAAAAATGTCTCTTTAAAAAATGAACAAGTTCAAATGTATAAGGAAATTTCAGCTCATTTTTTCTTCATTTCCTAGGGGAATGCAATTGTTTTCATGCAAAAGATGGCGCCTCCTTGAACTAGGGGACACGTCAGGCATGGACCATCACGTGGAGAGGGAGGCTAACAGCATCTGCCCACATCCCAGCCGCCCGTGACAGAGTCTTCCATACACGTGGCTCCCAGATGAGCACCAAAGGGAGACCACAGCAGATGGATTCTGCGGACTTGAGAACCAAATCTATACAAATATTTTCAACTCTTAAGTCCCCAGGAGAACATTAACATTTTTGTCTATGAAATAATTTTTCCAGCAATGAATTTTTTTGATATTCCACGAGCTAGGAGGGAACAAGCATACCTTGAAGACATATGTATTGGCATCAAATGTCACATAAACACACAACAGCTGGGAACACACATGCCATGTATGTCACCATGTGACCACAACCACAGCACATGTGAAGTGCTACAATTACTCCTCAGAGCGGTGGAATGGCAGAGGAGCTTGCATGAAAAATCAGAACATACCCGTACACCAAAGCAATTCAAAAGGACCAAGTCACCCTCAGCAAAATGACAATAATGGGAATGACTTAACCGACAGGTTTAAGTTTTTCATACTAAACTCTTTTTTTTGGTGTGCTATTGTCCGTCCCTCAATCAACAGTACTAATTTAAAAATGTGTGTTAACTGGAGCAGATAATCCTAATCTAATTCCATATTTAGAGAATCTCTTGGTAATATTAAAAAGGCACATATCAATACCTAGTGATTTGAAAAATTACATAGCATACGCTATTACATATTTTTCGTGTAGTCAGTTGTATTAACATATAACTGTGCTACTGTTAGACTTGAAATATTTATACATTGGCCTACATAAAGTACCTGGACTTTTGGAAACTGAAATACAAAAACAGTTTGACAGCTAATAAAAATAAATATTCTACCTAAAGCAGAGTATATCATTAGTGGTGGACTTCATGGGTCCAACAGGCACTGTCTGCTGGTGGCCTCTCATTGACGGAGACTGCTGCAGGACTGTGTCCCCTCTGAGTAGACACACCTGGCTATGACGGTGACCCACGGGTAAGTCCTCCTGGGAGCTACCAGTGCAGCCCCTGATGCGCCCTGCCTGAGACTGCAGGCGGAGGATGACAACTGTGTGGCTTTAAGGTTCTGGATGTAACTGAGGAGATCAATAGATTGAGAGAGAACTGTCCGCATTCTGCAGGCACTTTCACCTCCACACTCTCAGTGAGCTGTATCCAGACACTTCCAGGAGTGCTGGGTCAAATCTGCATACTTCTTTCAATTTCAGGGTTTATCAGGCCACACCTCTCAGGCTGTGCACTACCCAACACTGGCTTGAGGAAGAGCCACACAGCACAAAACAGAAACAAAAGCAGGGCCCAGTGCTGCCGCAGGGCACTATGGCCTCAGGCTGACCTGCTCTGGGAGTTTTGCTATTTAACCACTGTAAACTGTCTTGTTAAGGTGGAGAAGAGCAATGTCAGTGCCTCACTAAATGTTACAAGTGGAAAGACAGAATCTGTAGTGGGAAATGTCTTCCTACGGTTCTAAAGCCATGGTGCCTACACGCTTGCCTTCCCTTCCGTTTCTAAACCCCCTCTGGGTGGACATTACAACCCACTCAAAAGAGAAAGGGGTAAGAGGGCTGTGAGCAGTAACTCGGAAGAAAGCCTTGATTTTTTTTTTTGTTTTTTTTTGAGACAGGGCCTCACTCTAGCACCCAAGCTCATGCCTGCACTTCCAGCACTTCGGGAGGCTGAGACAGGAGGACTGCTTGAGCCCAGGAGTTCAAGACCATCCTGGGCAACATGGAGAGAATCCGTCTCCACAAAAATGTTTAAAAAATTAGCTGGCGCAGTGGTGTGCACTTGCAGTCCCAGCTACTCTGGAGGCTGAGGTGGGGGAATGGCTTGAGCCCAGGAGGTTGAGGCTGCAGTGAGATGTGACTGCGCCACCATACTACAGCCTGGGTGACAGGAGTGAGACCCTGTCTCTAAAACAGTAATAATAAAATACTTCAGCAACAAAATACCCAAGGAAAGAAGACAGGCACAGCTGGGGCAAGCATGGTCAAGTGTGGGTAACACTGAATTTGAGGTGATGTGGGTTCCTTATATTCCTGCTTTGTATATTTTGAAAACTTCCTAAATAAAAAACTAAAGAATTATCTCTAGAAAGTGAGGTTCCATTAACACAAACCAAAAACAACAAGATCTATTTTATAGGAGGCCTAGTAGAAGATGCCTGAGAACAAAATTTATTCAGAATCTCGCACATGAATGAGTGATGAGATACCTCTGCCGGGGCGGGGCATGATCCCACTCCTTAGGAAGGAACATTCCAGCTTCCACAGCATTAGCTTCACCAGGGAGCGGCCACCCCTGCCCACAGCAGTGCTAGCTCAAAACCACCCAAACCTAACCTGCTGTCTAGACGCCAGGGTGGGTTCCCTTAAAAACAAAAAGACAATTTTGTTAGTTCACAGCATCAGCAAGGACTGTCGTCAGGCAACACTAATGAAGGGGAGAGGAACCATCAGCTACCATATGAATACTAAGGTTTAGGAAAACGTTTTAAATGTAATCTATGCTCATTTCTCCCCACCACACAAATCCCAGGTTTATTTTTGGAGTGACAGTAAGAAAAGCAGAACCTCCCAAACAGTCCCGTCCCGACCTCAGGTTCACTGCTGCGCTTCTGTCTGTGACAACATTTTCACAGGTATTTGTTAGCCAATGTAGAAAGCTGTGCCCAATGGCCCCTAAAGCATTAAGAAGGCAGGTCTGAATTGCCAGGGACAGAATGAACAACAACGATACAGACTGAAAGTTCTAGCTGCATAAGCAAAATGATGAGACTGCTGTTTAGGTATAACAAAGCTACAAAAATGGGAAACTGCCTGATGTGGTTAGCCACAAAACCCCGATGGCATCCAGGCAACACTGACGAGAAAAGGAAAACCAGCCCTTGCAAGATGCCCTCAATGGCTCAGACACCTGAGCCACGTGGTCCCTGTGCAATCACAGTAAATCCATCCAGGCAAAACATCAGAGATCTTACAACGTGAACAGGAATGAAATGTAAAGTTTCCACAAGACATTCTGGGAAGAGAATTAAACTTTAAATGTGGTATTGCACTACTAGGTAAGATCAGAAAAGAAAAACAACAAAAACCCCAACCCTATCTGTGGACTTGACAAATTCAACAGTGTCATCTAGGGCTGGCCTGAGACCGGCACTTGTGGGTGCTGAGCTGCATGGCAGTGGTTGCCCCATGACGTCCCTGGATGGACCTACCCACTCTGTGCCACAAACATCAGCCTTGACTTTCATGGTAGTTTAGACTGAGAAGCTCTCCATGTGGTACCCAGCAGGGCCCATGGCACCTGGTATGTGTTTACGGGTACGCTGGATGGGTTGGCAGGGCCACCTTGGCACACCTGCCCTTGGGACCCTTCCCACTGTCCTGGAACAGAATGATGCCCATGGTGTGTCTGGTTCTGCTTTTTTTGCAACCATATATCTTCTAATTCCCAATTAAGCTGAAGAAAAGAAAACAGCTCAAACTTACATAAGTGCATTTTAAACCAATGCCTCTCCAAGACCACTATCTACACACAGCACTATTTCTGGGTCTTAAGTCAATAATGAGGCAGTAGCCCTTTGACGCCTTTAAAAAAAAATTGAAAAAAAAAAAAAAAAAATGACGTGGTGCCTTTGGCACTGGGACAGTTTCAGGCACCCCCTCACCCCCAACCCCAGTGCAATGGATGACTATCCCCCCAAAGTCCCAGTGGGACTCTTTTTCTCCACTTGTCTGTGCAAAAGGGTTGCTGAAGAAAAGGTTAACGTCTATGGGGGCCTTTACGGTCTCAGAGTCTCACAAGTTTGACCACAGCACACAGGAGGCCATGGCCTATGGCCATCTTTCCCAGGGTTAGGGCTGTAGAAGCATACTCAAGGTTTTGTGTAGCGTGGTGGCTGGACAAGTGAGACAAAACCTGTGTCCTAGTTAATTATAGGCAACAGGGCTCATCTTCAAAAGCAGCATCAATAGTGTAATACACATATTCTATTGAAGATCAACATGAACAGAATTGTGTAACATTCAGAATGTATAGCACCAGTTCTTACTTGAATCAAAGCATATGCCAAAAAACATAAGCTACAAAGACCAATTTATCGGTCCTCTAGGAGGATTGGCTGGAGTACTCAGATCTAAGACTGGAGGCATAGCTTTAACGTCATTCCAAGTGAAAGGTCAAATTTTTTGACATTCAAAAAAGTATAATAAATCAGGAAATTAAAAAAAAATTGAATATCTATCCATGAAATGAAAGTCACTTTCTATGTTTAAACCAAACAATTCTGAGCTCTAAACTACACAGCATGGGTGAGTGGGTTGCCTTGTAAAGGAACCCAGAGTGGTCAAGATGGGTTTTTATCTATTTGCTTTCCGGAGTCAAATTCTTTAAATTGTTCTGTAAATCAAAAGGGACTCTTTCTCCACTTGTCTGTGCAAAAGGGTTGCTGAAGAAAAGGCTTATGTCTAGGGGGGCCTCGGTTTCAGAGTCCCATGAGTCTGACTCTGTGCTGCTGGAGTCCTCAGCCGTCGTGGGTGGGTAGCTGAGCTGCTCTAACTGGTCGATGATGTCAGAGAACTGGAAGGCCGAGCTGGACTCGGAGCGGACTGAGTAGGCTGGGAAGTTGACCATGGAGCTGGCCTCAGATTGATTGGCTGAGCTGCATGTGTGCACAGACAGCCCACCACGTAGCGGCATGTTATTGAGGGAGCTGTTTTCAGACTGGCTGTTCCTCAGTGAGCTGGTCTCAGAAGGACCCAGCAGGCGCTGCATCCGGCTGGCCTGCGCCTTCACCTCAAATAGCTCCGAGGTGTCTGAGGGGTGTGCGTTCCCATTGAAGTCACTTTCCTCCTCAAATGCAAAATCGTCTTCTGTGTTCATATCTACTGCCTCAGTGGAGTACCTGTCTGGGCTGGACTGAGCAGACCCTGGAAGCTCACACAAAGGAGAGGCCACCAGAGGCTGGGCAGAGGCCTGAGGTTCCTGTGGGACTACAGAGCCATAAGGAAAAGAAAATGCCTCAGAGCCTCCAGCAAAGAAGGAGATGTCTGCTGGGTCATCGTCTATGAACTCCTCAGATACCTGCAGCTGGGCATTTGTCAATGTGAAAGCAGGGGCCCCCCCACGACACTGCCGGTCACACCGGTGCTCCCCACTGGAAGGAAATGAGCCTGTGGTAAAGTCATCCCCACGATTGTCATTTTTACAAGCAGCTCTGAGCTCCCTCCCGGCCCTCCCTGTGTCTAGGTCTAAGGCACTGAAACTCTGCCCCTCAGCACAGACAGAACCACAGCTGCTCACAACATGACAAAACCCGACACCTGGACCAGGCTGGAGTGCGGGGGGCCCGAGGGGCTGGGCCGATGGTGTGTTGGGGCCTCCAGCCACTGCTCCACTGCTCCTCTCTGCAGCTGGACTCTTGACGTAGGAAACCTGGGGATCTGTGAGGGAGCTGCTGCTGTCCGTAAACTCTGGCAGGCCAGCGGGGACCAGAGTGGAGGGAGAGAGCGAGTAAAAGGCATTCGCTGAAGATGGGGAGGCAGGAGTCCTCAATCCCTCGGGGAAGGAGATACTCTGGGAATCAAAGTTAAGAAAAGAAAAAAAGGATATAAAATTACAAATTACCACTAGAAGTTGCAAAGCCACCTGGCCTAACTTAGGGCATCCACACATTTCTATCACAGCTTTCATGAAAATGGGCAATTCACTAGACTTTCCCTTGTAGAACTGAAGATTTGTAAAAGTAGCATTGCAAATCAACCCAGGATTGTCTGTTTACAAACCCTTACAATTCCATTTTTTTCTCTTATGACATGAAATATCCACAATAAAGAAAAGTTTTTAAAATTAAATTACAATTTTTAATTTTTTTAGAGACAGGGTCTTGCTCTGTTGCCCAGGGTGGAGTGCAGTGGTGCCATCATAGTTCAAACTCCTGGCCTCAAGTGATCCACCCATCTTGGCCTTCCAACATGCTGGGATTACAGGTACATGCCACCATGCCTGGCCAAGAAAACCTCCATCTTGCAGAACCTAATGACACGTGGTCCATGTCTTCCTGGAATCCCCTGTTACCAGGAGATTAATAGTTTTGTTGAGGGGTAAAATACAGCTGGAGAGGGAGTGAACCATTCCACTCAGCCAACAGAACCCTAAACCACAGTACTGACAGATGAGTAACAAGTCCAAGTTCTACAGTAATGCGCACTCACCTGTCAGAGATGTATCATCACCAGGGAGTTAGGACACACACCAATCCACTCATACATGTAAGGGAAGGTTGGGGGTCACTGCCTAGGATGCCCTTTGCCAATGGGAGTGGCACAAGAGTCTTGGGGTCTTCCAAAAGCACTGGAGTGGCTACAAGTCTGAGGGAGAAGCAGCTCCCAAGCAGGATGAGGAAATACTGAGGGGCCAGGACCAGATGTCCAGTGGCTATGTTGCATCACCCGCTACTCCATAGGCGCCCTAACACATCCTCCCCTCATGGTTCCACACACAAGGACACGGCTGAACTCCCTCTACTCGCTAAGTGTCACTCCTCGTGTGCTATCACGGGATGCAGTCACGCTTTGAGAACATCCCTTACTATATATACACACGCCACATCGTTAAGAGTATGGTCAGACCAAAATATAACCAAATACAACTGAATAACTTTTTGTGCAATATGTACACAGGCAATATACACATGCATGTGTTACCATATGTAAAAGGTGCAAACATAACCGCACAAGGCTTAGTTACTAGGTCTTCAGAAACAAAACAGTAGGCCACAGTCCATAAGATTAACCTATTTTCAAATGCTGATCTTATCATGTCTCAATTATTCAACCATATTCAATATTCTCATGTGGCTTTTAAAATGGAATGGAAGAAAACTGAAAGCGTAAAGGTTTTATTTATTTATTTTTGAGATGAAGTTTCACTCTTGTCACTCAGGCTGGAGTGCAATGTGCCATCTCGGCTCACTGCAACCTCCACCTCTCAGGTTCAAGCAATTCTCCTGCCTCAGCCTCCCGAGTAGCTGGGATTATAGGCACCTACCACCATGCCTCACTAATTTTTGTATTTTATTAAAAATGGGGTTTCACCATGTTGGCCAAGCTGGTCTCGAACTCTTGACCTCAGGAAATCTGCCCGCCTTGACCTCCCAAAGTGCTGGTATTACAGCTGTTGAGTCACTGCACCCGTTCCTTAAAGGGAACTTTTAGATGATTCCTATTTTGACATTAAATTATTTTGAAGGCCGGGCATGGTGGCTCACGCCTGTAATCCCAGCACTTTGGGAGGCCGAGTCGGGTGGATCATGAGTTCAGGAGATCAAGACCATCCTGGCTAACATGGTGAAACCCTCTCTCCAAAAAATACAAAAAATCAGCCAGGCGTGGTGGCGGGCACCTGTAGTCCCAGCCACTTGGGAGGCTGAGGCAGGAGAATCACTTGAACCCGGGAGGCGGAGGTTGCAATGAACCAAGATCGCACCACTGCACTCCAGCCTGGGCGACAGAGCGAGACTCCGTCTCAAAAAAAAAAAAAAATTCTAACTTTGTGGTTGGGTATGGTGGCTCATGCCTGTAATCCCAACATTTTGGGGGGCTGAGGCAGAAGGATCACTTGAGCCCAGGAGTTTGAGACCAGCCTGGGTGACATGGTGAGACTCTGTCTCTATAAAAAAAATACAAAATTAGCTGGGTGTGGCGCCATGTGCCTGTCGTCTCAGCTACTTGGGAGGCTGAGGTGGAAGGATCACCAGAGCCTGGGAGGTTGAGGCTGCAACGAGCTGTGATCACGCAGCCAAGATGATAGAGTGAGACCCTGCCTCCAAAAAAAAGGAAAAAAAATCAAACTTTGTAAAGGAACAATTGAAAATACATTTCCTTTTAATTTCAATTGAATTAACAAGAAATTTCTAAAGAGGAAACATATGTAAAAGAGTTGGCCGGGCATGGTGGCTCACACCTATAATCCCAGCACTTTGGGACGCTGAGGCGGGTGGATCACGAGATCAGGAGATCGAGACCATCCTGGCTAACACGGTGAAACCTCATTTCCACTAAAAAATACAAAAAAAATTAGCCAGGCGTGGTGGCGGGCACCTGTAGTCCCTGCTACTTCGGAGGCTGAGGCAGGAGAATGGTGTGAACCCAGGAGGCGGAGCTTGCAGTGAGCCAAGATAGCGCCATGGCACTCCAGCCTGGGCGACAGAGCGAGACTCCGTCTCAAAAAAAAAATCCAGCCTGGGCGACAGAGCGAGACTCCGTCTCAAAAAAAAAAAAAAAAGAGTTTAAGAAGGTTTTCATGTACCCATGAAAAAAACTGGGACCCCATGAGCTTTTTTTTTGAGACATTCTCACCCTGTTATCTAGTCTGGGGTGCAGTGGTACAATTGTGGCTCACTGCAGCCTTGAACTCCTGGGCTCAAGTGATCCTCATACCTCAGCCTCCCAAGTAGCTGGGACTATAGTTCGGTGCCACCACACCTGGCTAATTTTAAAAAAATCTTCAGATAGATGGGTCTCACTATGTTGTCCAGGCTGGTCTCAAACTCCTGGCTTCAAGCAATCCTCCAGCCTCAGCCTCTTGAGTAGTTGGGATTAAGGATGTGAGCCACTGTGCCCAGTTCACATGACCTTTAATATAATGAGATGCAAGTGTAGCTTCTGAAGTGCTATGACAGTATAAATAACCATTAAAAAAATTGACATTGTACAGAGATAAAGGTTATAAATATGAAACTGTAGCACCATGAAGAAAAAGTTATGATATGTTATATAAAAATAGCAAGATTCTGACTAGGCACGGTGGCACATGCCTATAATCCAAACACTTTGGGAGGCCAAGGCAGGTGTATCACTTGAGGCCAGGAGTTCGAGACCAGCCTGGCCAACATGGTGAAACCACGTCTCTACTAAAAAACACAAAAATCAGCCAGGCAGCTGGGCATGGTGGCTCACGCCTGTATTCCCAGCACTTTGGGAGGCCGAGGCAGGCAGATCATGAGGTCAGGAGATCAAGACCATCCTGGCTAACACAGTGAAACGCCGTCTCTACTAAAAATACAAAAAAATTAGCCGGGCGTGGTGGCGGGCGCCTGCAGTCCCAGCTACTTGGGAGACAGGCAGGTGAATGGTGTGAACGCGGGAGGTGGAGCTTGCAGTGAGCCGAGATCGCACCACTGTACTCCAGCCTGGGCTACAGGGCAAGACTCTGTCTCAAAACAAAACAAAAACAAAACAAAACAAAACAAAAAAAAATATATATATATATATGCTGATATATATGATGCCTATCATATATGATGTATATGATGCATATCATATATATGGTGTATATGATGCATATCATATATATGATGTGTATATGATGCATATCATATATATGATGTGTATAACATGTATATCGTATATATGATGTGTATAACATGTATATCGTATATATGATGTGTATAACATGTATATCGTATATATGATGTGTATAACATGTATATCGTATATATGATGATATATATATACATATATATATCAGCCAGGCATGGTGGTGTGTGCCTGTAATCACAGCTACTTGGGAGGCTGAGGAACGAGAATCACTTGAACCCAGGAAGCAGAGGTTGCAGTGAGCCTAGATCATGCCACTGCACTCCAGCCTGGGCAAGAGAGTAAGACTCTGTCTGGGAAAACAAAACAAAACAAAACATGTAAGATTCAATGTAAAAATATGCTTGCATGTGGAAGTTAACATGCCAACATAAAAATGGGAAGGGACTGTAGTGAAGTAGACCGAAACATGAGAAGGTCGCTGATGTCCCATCACAGTGGCACGGAACAGCTGTTGTCACATTCTGGGACATTCCTGTCAAGTGTTTTTGTATGAAGTGTCTGTGTGAGCTGGTGTATCTTTGTTTTGATATAGTTGCAATCATGCCAAAGACACAGAGATATAAATTTGTTTCCTGCTTTTCATTTGTAACATAACAGCAAGAATTTCCCCATTTTGCTACATACTCTTTTTACGCCATGCTTTTAGTAGTTAACAAAAAATCCTACTAAGTGAATACAGCTAAAAACGTAGTTAGTAAGTCATCTGGCACAGATGAGAGTTGTCAGGATTTTGTGGTGTATTACACACAACACTATGATGCACATCTCAACATACAGGCTTTGTCTCTCTTTTTTGAGATGGGATCTTGCCCTGTCATCCAGGCTGGAGTGTAGTGGCACTATCTTGGCTCACTGCAGCCCCGACTTCCTGGGCTCAAGCCATTCTTCCACCTCAGCTCCCTGAGTAGCTGAGACCACCCGTGCGCCACCATCATGCTCGGCTAATTTTTGTATTTTTTGTAGAGACAAGGTCTCGCCACGTTGCCCAGGCTGGTCTCGAATTCCTGGACTTAAGCAATCCTCCTGCCTTGGCCTCCCAAGGTGCTGGGATTACAGGCATGAGCCACTGCCCCGCTGGTTTTCTATTTAGGACTCCTTTCTGGAAACAGAGTCCCAGAATTAGAATTGCTGTGTTAAATAATATGATTAATTTTAAGACTCTTGTTACAATACTGACAGACTATTTTCCAAAAGAGTACAGGTAACTACTATTGCCTACATTTCTAACCAGAAGAGACTAACCTGTTTTGGTAGGTCTGCAGTCAGAGCACGAATGGACATGTGAGTCTTGCTGTGTCTTCTGCAAAACAGAGAACAAGCTGTGAGAAACCAAACCCTCCCCTTCTCAGCACCTGTTTTTAAAGCACAAGCACGTACTGTATCCATGAAGAAAACCTCACATGAAAATGTAGCTAAGAGGTATCTAACTTGAAAGGGGCAGGATAATGGAAAACAAGAATTCAAATAAAAAACAGAGGTCCCAAGAGAGGTAAGATTACACACCCACACTAAAGGAAAAAATTCCACATTCGGAGAAACAACAAGAATTTTCAGATTAAATGTTTACTATAGGCCGGGTGCAGTGGCTCACGCCTGTAATCCTAGCACTTTGGGAGGCCAAGGCGGGTGGATCACGAGGTCAGGAGATCAAGACCATCCTGGCTAACACTATGAAACCCCATCTCTATTAAAAATACAAAAAATTGGTTGGGTGTGGTGGTGGACGCTTGTAGTCCCAGCTACTCAGGAGGCTGAGGCAGGAGAATGGCATGAACCCGGGAGACGGAGCTTGCAGTGAGCTGAGATTACACCGCTACACTCTAGCCTGGGTGACAGAGCAAGACTCCGTCCCGGGAGGTGGAGCTTGCAGTGAGCCAAGATCACACCATTGCACTCCAGCCTGGGTGACACAGCAAGACTCTGTCTCAAAAAAATATTTACTATACTGTGTAAAAATATATATAAGCTAAGCTATACAGAAGAAAAACTAAAAATATCTCTATGTGTATACAATGTCTATATAAAAATATCACAGGCCGGGCGCGGTGGCTCATGTCTGTAATCCCAGCACTTTGGGAGGCCGAGGCGGGCAGATCATGAGGTCAGGAGATCGAGACCACCCTGGCTAAAACAGTGAAACCCCATCTCTACTAAAATACAAAAAAATTGCCAGGCGTGGTGGCAGGTGCCTGCAGTCCCAGCTACTTGGGAGGCTGAGGCAGAAGAATGGTGTGAACCTGGGAGGCGGAGCTTGCAGTGAGCGGAGATCGCGCCACTGCACTCCAGCCTGGGCGACAGAACGAGACTCCGTCTCAAAAAAAAAAAAAACATTGAAACTGAACTCCTGTAAAAATACACGTTCACGTGTTTGAAGTGACTTTTAGTCAAGTAAAGATTAATATTTAAAATAGGCTGGGCATGGTGGCTCACATCTATAATCCCAGCACTTTGGGAGGCTGAGGTTGGAGGATTACTTGAGCCCACATGTTTGAGACCAGCCTGGGCAATATAGCAAGACCCTGTCTCTACAGAAAAACAACAACAACAACAAAAAAAACAAAAACTAGCCAGGGGATAGTGGTGTGCGCCTATATTCCCAGCTACTCGGGAGGCTGAGGTGGGAGGACTGCTTGAGCCCAGGAGTCTGAAGCTGCAGTGAGCTGTGATCGTGCCACTGTACTCCAGCTTAGGTGACAGAGCAAGACTCAGTCTCTCTTCTCGCTCTCTCTCCATATATATATTTAAATATTAATTTTAAAAGCACACACTTTACATCATAAAGGCCAGAGCTTACCTTTCATATGGAATTCTCTTCATTCCACTGTCTTTGAAATAATCTACTAGTTGTTTCTGAGTTCTTCCACTGTGAATAAAGATTCAGATTTTTAATAAAGAACAGTAAGTCAGCATTAATTTTTCAGAGTAAAAGACAAAAGATTTACCCATCCTCTCTCATAAATATACACACACATATTTTATTTTTTGAGACTGAGTCTTGCTCTATTGCCCAGGGTGGAGTGCAGTGGCACGACCTCTGCCTTGTGGGTTTAAGTGATTCTCATGCCTCAGCCTCCTGAGTAGCTGGGATTACAGGTGCCCGCTAACACGCCCAACTAAGTTTTGTATTTTTAGTAGAGATGGGGTTTCACCATGTTGGCCAGGCTCATATCGAATTCCTGACCTCAAATTATCCACCCGCCTTGGCCTTCCAAAGTGCTGGGATTACAGGTGTGAGCCACTGGGCTTGGCCCACATACATATTTGAAAGTTATACTTTGTAGTAAGCGTAACTGAATTTGTAAGCAAAGTTTTTATTAAACCTATTTTTTTCCATTATTTTATTTCATATGCTTCCTCTAGTTATTCTTTCACAATACCTCCACTTCGTGTGTAATTCTCTGACATATTTTATAACATTTCTTTCTTGACTAGGAATTACCTATTTTCTCAGCTTTACAAACCAGTGAGGGGCCCACGCAAGCCATGGCATGGCCCCTACCTGTATCTGAAGGAGGAGCCCCGGCTGAAGAAGACGGCTTTTGCTTTTGGCTTAGGTTGGTCCAAAAGTCTAAAAAAGGTGTGATACTCCACACAAATCTTCCAAAAGTTCTTACATTCATCTCTACTACCCAACAAAAATTCTAATGTGTCCTGGTAAGGTCCCTAGAAACAAAACACAAAGGCTAATTAATTCAAGAATGAAGTATTGGACAAGAGGAAGTACATTTAGGAAGCAGATCACACGACAGGCAATTCCAAAGTTAAATATTAGTAAGGATTTTTTTTGAGACAGGATCTTGCTCTGTATCCAGGCTGGAGTGCAATGGCGTGATCTTGGCTCACTGCAACTTCAACCTCCCAGGCTCAAACAATCCTCCCACCTCAGCCGCTCCCCTCCTACCGCTCAGTAGGGACTACAGGCTCACAACACCAAGCCCAGCTGATTTTTGTATTTTTTGTAGAAAAAGGGTTTTGCCATGTTGGCCAGGCTGGTCTTGAACTCCTGAGCCCAAGTGATCTGCCCACCTCAGCCTCCCAAAGTACTGGGATTACAGGTCTGCACCACTGCACCCAGCCCAGGAAGGGTTTTTCTAAAAATTGTATACAAAGTCTTCTGGTTCCATCTGCTTAATTAAGCAAAGATAAACAGTATATATATTCACAGTGGAAACAGCAGAAAAATGAAGTCACCCACAATCACACAACTGTCAACATTCTGAATTATATCTTTGTAAACACTTTTTCCACCGAGCCTTGGCATTTTTCATGCCAGCTGACATATTTACATGTTATTACTGAATTGTTTCTACATGGTATATATTTTTAAAATCTAGGATATTTTACATGTCCAGGACATGCAGTTTTCAGGCCCACAAATATCGCCCTGAAGAAACTGCATTCACTCGCAGTTACTCCTTAGGATAAATTCCTAGAAATGGAAATCTGAGCTCAAAGACTGCACATTTTTGAACCTGCTGATGTATGTTACCCAATTACCTTCCACAAAGACTGTAATACTTTGAATCTAACATTTAGTCTTTAAAAAGTGCTTAGGTAAGTAAAATGTAACTTTGCTAAGTGCAGATGCAAACAGTTCTGGGCTTTGACTTATCACCCTATTCAAGTTAATAGCTGCTTTGGTGAACTTTCCCTATCATCTTGAATAACTGCAAGAAACATTTTTTTTTTTTAATCACAGAGTAAAATAGCTTTTACTTGTGTTTTGTATGTGTGTTTGGCATTCCTTCTACTTCCCTTTCATCCACAGAAGAGATATTTGTACAACAATTAAAGCCACTTTCAAGCCTTCTACCAAAAGCAAACACACTTACACATAGCACGTGAACCCAGTGTGTACCAAAAGCCCTGCTACTCAAGTGCCTTTTAAAGGTGTAGGCAAAGCTTTTCTTCTGACTGGCCCAAGA
This sequence comes from Hylobates moloch, assembly GCF_009828535.3. Taxonomy (NCBI): domain Eukaryota; kingdom Metazoa; phylum Chordata; class Mammalia; order Primates; family Hylobatidae; genus Hylobates; species Hylobates moloch. The sequence continues at coordinate 518,849 of NW_026652276.1, forward strand.
GCTCTAAATCTCCCATAACCCGAAATGTGTCTGGGCTGACACAGGCATGGCCATCTCTTAAGCTTCAAATCCCATGGTAGCTTGGTAAATCTACTTTTTATTTTCTAACTCCTTTTGTACAATGGAAATGCAGCAACTGGAACATCTTTGAATAACTGCAAGTACTGGATTTTACCAAATACACTGCACAGGCATTTATTTTTTCCATTTTTACTCATTTCAGTAAATTCATATGTAATTATTACTTTATTAATGAGCAGTCAATAAAGAAAGGAGTATTTACTTCCTGACAATCAAGGCTTCTTCAATTAGAGCTATTCAAAGATCAATTTCTGAATGAAGGACACAAGAGAACACTGGGGACACTCCTCAATTCATTCTGAAGCTCTCAACTGCTGTAGGGCTTCAGATCATTTTGAACACTTTGTTCTTCAGCTTCCTTACCTAGAGAACAAAGAGGCTGCAATAACCATGGTTCTCAGCAGCCCCTAGGAGCTTGTCAGATGTGCACCTTCTTGGGTTCATCCCAGACCCACTGAATCTGAAACCCTGGGGTTTTGAGCCAGCAACATGTGAGTGACAAAGTTCCTGGGGGAGGTAAGTGTGAGACCAGCTAGGCAGACTGCCCTCAGCCCCTCCAGACCTAAGTCCCGAATCCTGTCCTTGAGTTCTTGTGTGCATTATGCTGAAATGATTTACAAAGTAGTTATGTTTTAGCAGAATAAATTATGAGTTAAAAAATGGTCAAAATAGGCTGGACATGGTGGCTCACGACTATAATCCCAGCACTTTGGGAGGCTGAGACGGGTGGGCCACCAGGTCAAGAGATCTAGACCATCCTGACTAACATGGTGAAACCCCGTCTCTACTAAAAATACAAAAGTTAGCTGGGTGTGGTGGTGCACACCTGTAGTCCCAGGTACTCGGGAGGCTGAGGCAGGAGAATCACTTGAACCCAGGAGGCGGAGGGTTGCAGTGAGCCGAGATCATGCCATTGCACTCCAGCCTGGGCAACAAGAGCGAAACTCCATCTCAAAAAAAGAAAAAAAAAAAAAAGCTAAAAATAATACTTACATGAACCTCCGGATGAAGTTTGATAAGAAATCTCTTCCTCTTGAAGCTTAGTTTACGGACCTTGGACCAGTTGAAAGTGTTGATTTTGGTGGTGCCCTGAAATTCAAGAACAGACAGATTACATTTGTATCTAACACATAACCCCTTTCTCATGAAATAGGGAATGCTTAAATTACATCCTTGCCAACAGAGCAATCTACTTGGCATTTTACCATTATGTCTGAAATAGCTGACTTAAAATGTCAATAACTAAACATATTAATCTATCTGTTCTAGAAAGATAATTTAATTTTTTTTTGAGATGGAGTCTTGCTCTGTTGCCCAGGCTAGAGTGCAGTGGTACAATCTCCGCTCACTGCAGCCTCAGACTCCTGGGCTCAAGCAATCATCCTGCCTCAGCCTCTGGAGCAGCTGGGACTACAGACACCAGACACCAATCCTGCCTAATTTTCTATTTTTAATTTTTTTTGGTAGATATGAGGTCTTGCTATGTTGCCCAGGCTGGTCTCAAACTCAAGGCACATCCGGAACACAAGGACACTGAAAGGTTCAAAGAGATGGAAAAAGATGTACTTAACAACTGACCACAAGAAAGCTGGTGGAGCAGAGTATTATCATCAGACACGACGCATGAGAAAGAGGCCTTACATCATTTAAAAGCAATTCACCAGGAAGATACACTTGGACTTGTTGTATCTCTCCCCGTATTGTTTCAAATATTTATAGGAAATAGACAATTAGAAGAAGAAATTGAAAGATTTGCACTTTTTTTTTTTTTTTGAGACAGAGACTCACTCTATTGCCCAGGCTGGAGTGCAGTGGTACGATCTCCATTCACTGTAACCTCCACCTCCTGGGTTCAAGCAATTCTCCTGCCTCAGCCTCCTGAGTAGCTGGGACTGCAGGTGTGTGCCACCACAGCTGGCTAATTTTTGTATTTTTAGTAGAGATGTGGCTTCACCATGTTGGCCAGGCTGGTCTTGAACTCCTGACCTCAGGTGACTGGTCCACCTTGCCTCCCAAAGTGCTGGGATAACAGGCATGACCCACTGTGCCTGGCTAATTTTAATTTCTTTGATAAGGTTTTATTGCAAAAATTTAAAATCAATGTTAATATACATTTTTTGAAGTTCGCTCCTACAAGGAGGGTGGTCTGGAAAGGGCAGTGATAGTGGCCAGGCAGGGCGGGGAGTAGAGTCAGGCTTCTCACTGAAGCTAGAACACAGTGCTAGAGTGTAACAGGAGTGAATGCTGGGAATTCCTGGTCTCAGCAGATACAGACACAGATATAGAGGTAAATATAGATATGTGAGGTGAGTGGGTATATGTACACGTGTGTAGCACTGTCTGTTGAGAGGGCCAGGAGCGGTGACACCCCACAAAGCAATGGGCACACTGAGTGCATGGATCTTGGTCTCTAAATACCAGTCTTCACTAAAACGGCTGGACTCTGTGGGGAAACGGCTGACTCCACGGTGAAGCAGGCAAAGTACAAAACAAGCCTGGCATGTCTTATTCTGTAAGAAAGCAAAGAAGTGCTCATAAAATGAAAGGACACGTGAGAAGGACACAAGAGGCAGCTTCAAGAGCCTCCCTTGGGCCAAATGTGGGAAAGTTAAAGATAAAAATAAATAATGAAACCAACAGATTATCAAGTATCAGATTTGAATCTATGAATCCACAGTGACATAAACCAAATAAATGGAGAGAAAACTCTTCCTTCAGTAGTAGGAAGAATGGGATTTAAAGAGTCATGATTGGGCAACCATCATAGTGATCTAACTAGAAGATGAGTGTGATGAGGTACAAGATATTTACTTAGTCTCAAAGTATCTCTCCATAAAATACTTAGTTATAAAGGACAAAAAGTAACTTTTCTTTCCTTAAGAGATAAGGAGTCTCAAACTCCTGGGCTCAAGCAATCATCCTGTCTCAGCCTCTGGAGCAGCTGGGAATACAGGCACCTGATACCAATCCTGGCTAATTTTCTGTCTTTAATTTTTTCTTGTTTAACTAGTTAAAGGCAGATGGGCATCTCAGGTAAAGGCCAGCAGGACCTTTTGTAGAGATGGGGTCTTGTTATGTTGCCCAGGCTGGTCTCAAACACCTGGCCTCAAGTGATCCTCCTGCTTCAGCCTCCGTTGGGACTACAGGCATGAGCCACTACTCAAAAATAACTTCATATACAGAAAAGCTGGCAAACACCATCTTGACCAAGTGATCAATGTTACCACGACCACCAATGGGACAGATGGACCCTATGCGCTACATGAATCAGGACACATCATCACTCTGGGAGTTTCTCGCCTAGGCAGTGAGCCCAGGGTCTGATCCTGGGGAAGCACTGCACAATCCCATATCATAAACATTCTACAAAATGACTGCCCTGTAATCTTCCAAAATGTCAAGGTCATGAAAACCAAGGAAGGAAGGAGGAATGTTCCAAGACTGCAGAGACCAGAGAGACATAATGCCTGGGTACAGCATTTGCTCCTAGATTGGACCTTCTGTAGTAAACAACACTGGGACAGCCAGTTAAAGGCAGACGGGCATCTCAGGTAAAGGCCAGCAGGACCTTTCTGTGCTGTTTTTCTATAAGCTTGAAATGGTTTCAAAATAAAATTTAAAAAACGTCTGAGACACTGCTTGGGCATTTCAGCGACTATACGTTTGATGTTACCAACATTTACTCTTACCTGCAAACTCAGTGTAAGAGGCAGCAAAGTGAGGGACACAGTCCCCTCAGGGACACCTCCAAAGGAAAAAACAAACCTCTTTAGCCATAAGGAGTAAAACACTGATACATGCTACCACATGAGTGAACTTGGAAACAAGGAGACACTACACACAATAAACCGCATGTTTATATGATCCCACTTCTATGAAATATCTAGAATAGAGGGAATATCCTGATGGGTGCCTGTTCTGGATATCAGTGGTTGCTGGGGGCTGGCGGAGTAACTGCTAAAGAGTATGAGGGTCTCTTCTTGGGATGATGAAAATGTTCTGAAAATAGATAGTAGTGATGGTCATACAACTGTGTAAGTATCCTAAAACAACTGTATTGTGTACTTCAACATGGTGAATTTTATGGCATATACATTTTATCTCAATTAAAAAAAAATCCTGAGTTAGATGTTCTCAAAGCCAAGATACAAACGTTAGGGTCTAAATGAGGACTTAAGCTTCCTAGTTCCCAAAATATTGCCCAAACACTAAGTCACTCTAATTTCTACTAAAAGTAAAATATTGAAGGCCAGGTGCGGTGGCTCACGCCTGTGATCCCAGCACTTTGGGAGGCTGAGGTGAGCAGATCACCTGAGGTCAGGAATTAAAAAAAAAAAAATTAGCTACTCGGGAGGCTGAGGCAGGAAAATCGTTTGAACCCAGGAGGTGGAGGTTGCAGTGAGCAGAGACTGCGCCACTGTACTCCAGCCTGGGTGACAGAGTGAGACTCCATCTCAAAAACAAAACAAAAAAACCGAGGGCCTGCCACGGAGGTTAAGAGATGAAGCCCTCCCAAGAAGGGGGCCGACAATAGCTCAGAGGCCCCCACATAACTGCTCCAGCTGCTTGTCCAATCCCTTCTGGTCCAAATAAGAAAATTCTACAGCTGTCTCTTGGTATCTGTAGGGGATTGGTTCCAGGACCCTCTACCCTAGTACTCAAATCTATACATCTTAAGGCTCTGATAGAAAATGGTGTAGTATTTGCATAGAACCTACACACACCCTCTTTAATTTAATTTTTGTAGAGATGAGGTCTTGCTTTGTTGCTAAGGCTGGTCTCCCGAGCTCTGGTGATTCTCTTGCCTTGACCTTCCGCAGTGCTGGGATTACAGGCTTGAGCTACCACGCCGAGCTTCCTGTATACTTTAATAAAATCATTTCTAGATTACCTATGTACCTAATACAATGTAAACATCACATAGTTTAACTGTACTGTGTTAAATTTGTATTTTTTAAAAAATTACACACACACACATATGCATGTGTGTGTGTTTTGAGACAGAGTTTCGCTCTTGTTGCCCAGGCTGGAGTGCAATGGTGCAATCTTGGATCACTGTAACCTCGGCCTCCTGGATTCAAGCGATTCTCCTGCCTCAGCCTCCTCAGTAGCTGGCATTACAGGCACCTGCCACCACACCTGGATAATTTTTGTATTTTTAGTAGAGATGGGGTTTCACCATGTTGGCCAGGCTGGTCTCGAACTCCTGACCTCAGGTGATCCACCTGCCTCGGCCTCCCAAAGTGCTGGGATTACAGGTGTGAGCCACTGCACCCAGCCTGTATTGTTTTTTATTGTTTATTTTCCTGTGGAAATGGAGGGCCAACTGTATATCCCAAGGTCTTAACCACCGTCATGAAAGGAGAAATAAACAGAAAATCCAAGGACAATCATAGCTTTCATCTACTGCACCCTGACTTGACAGACTTTTTTTTTTTTTTTTGAGAAGGAGTCTTGCTCTTTCACCCAGGCTGGAGTGCAGTGGCGCGATCTCGGCTCACTGAAGGCTCCGCCCCCTGGGGTTCACGCCATTCTCCTGCCCCAGCCTCCCACGTAGCTGGGACTACAGGCACCCGCCACCTCGCCCGGCTAATTTTTTGTATTTTTAATAGAGACGGGGTTTCACCGTGTTAGCCAGGATGGTCTTGATCTCCTGACCTCATGATCCGCCCGCCTTGGCCTCCCAAAGTGCTGGGATTACAGGCGTGAGCCACCGTGCCCGGCCAACTTGACAGACTTTAAGACAACACTTTTAAACCTGCACAGTTAGCTGTGGAATGCTAAAATCTACTGCTTTCATTTTCATATTCATCCAATAATCCAGGGCATGTCTGAAAATGCCAAATAGGCTACACGACTGGAAACAAACTGCCAGCTCAGGGTCACCCACTCCACATCAAGTCCTCTTCCTCAGACAGAACCAGCTTCACCTCTCTTGGCTGCCTTTCTGGGATTTACTCTCACGCATCCATTCATTCACCCATATCTCTGAAAAGCACATTTATGACAGCTAGCACACTCTCCACTTTGAAATCTTGCCTCCTCAACTTCTGTCACCGCCAATACCTCACACCTACCGCTCCCCACACTCTCCTAATTGTTGGTAAATTTTAAATTCAGTATTTATATTAATGGTCATGTAAGCATTGCTCATACGCTGAGCTATGGTGAATTTAACTACTTTTTTTATATTATAAAGTAAAGCTTCCTTCTTCAAAATTTCCTTGAGAATCCTAATTGCCTCTTTTCATTTGCTTCATTGGCATGTACCTATCCCTAGTTCACACTCTTCCACACGGTCCAGCACAAGAAATGAGTCCCTGGTCTCCCCTCTCTCCTGGGGACCTGCCCTCTGCTCTGGTGTTGGTGGATGTTCTCTCGGCAGGCAGAGCCTGTGTCTTCCTCTGCCTGTGTCGGATGTGGAGCACCCTATTTCCTTCTTTCTCACTTTTAGTTCATTCTCTCCTCTAGTTTTTCCTTACAAATGGCGAGTAGCAGTTAATTTTTTAAAAATCTACATGTCTGAAAAAAGCCTTTCTCTGTACAGAAGTCATGTGGGACAGAGCACAGAATTCTAGTCTCGAGCCCCCCACACACCAAATTGTTCTTAAAAAAACTATCCCAAATGCTCGGGGAAACTGATTTGAGTAATAATAAAACTGCAGTCTCAAAAAAAAAAAAGAATTAGTTTGGAAATAATTTCCTTTTAATTTTTGAGCTGCTGCCATTGCAGTGCCATTGCACTCCAGCCTGGGCAACAAGAATGAAACTCCGTCTCAAAAAAAAAAAAAAAAAAAAAAGAGAGAGAGAGAGAAAGTGTACCAGCTCTTCTTTGTACCTCTGGTTGAATTCAGCTGTGAATCCATCTAGTCCTGGGCTTTTTTTTTTTTTTGCTTGGTAGGATATTATTGCCTCAGTTTCACAACTCATTACTGGTCTATTCAGGGATTCAGTTTCTTCCTGGCTCAGAAAGCCCCATTGCTTTCTGGCTCCCAGTATTGCTACTGAATAGTTCGAGGCCATTTTAAATCACACTTCTTTCTCTCTCCTTCCTGGGAGTTCTTGGGTCTTCTCCACTATTATCCTTTGTTGGATGGATAGACTGCAAAACTTTTCTCCCATTCTGTAGGGTCGTTTGTTCACTCTGATGATAGTTTCTTTTGCTGTGCATAAGCTTTTCAGTTTAATTAAATCTCATTTATCAATTTTTGCTTTTGTTGCAATTGCTTTTGGCATTTTCGTCATGAAATCCTTCCTGTCCCTATGTCCTGAATGGTATTGCCTAGATTTTCTTCCAGGGTTTTTTTTTTGTTTTTGTTTTTGAGACAGGGTCTCACTTCATCGCCCAGACTGCAGTATAGTGGCTTATCTTGGCTCACTGCAACCTCCGCCTCCAAGGCTCAAGTGGTTCTCCTGCCTCAGTCTCTCGAGTAGCTGGGGTTATAGGCACCCACTATCATACCTGGCTAATTATTGTATTAGTAGAGATAGGGTTTCACCATGTTGGCCCCAGGCTGGTCTTGAACTCCTGACATCAAGTGATCTGCCCCTGTCGGCCTCCCAAAGTGCTGAGATTCAGATGTGAGCCACTCTGCCCAGCTCTCATCTAGGGTTTTTACAAGTTTCTTTCTGGTTCAGTCTTGGGAGGGTGTATGTGTCCAGGAATTTATCAATTTCTTTTAGATTTTCCAGTTTATGTGCACAGAGGTGATTGTAGCATTCTCTGATGATCGTTTATATTTCTGTGGGGTCAGTGGGGATATTCCCCTATCATTTCAGATTGTTCATTTGATTATTCTCTATTATCTTCTTTACTAGTCTACCTAGCAGTCTATTTTATTATTTTTTTCAAAAAACCAGCTCCTGGATTTGATTTTTTTCTTTTTTTTGAGATGGAGTCTCGCTCTGTCGCCCAGGCTGGAGTGCAGTGGCGCAATCTCGGCTCACTGCAAGCTCCGCCTCCCGGGTTCACGCCATTCTCCTGCCTCAGCCTCTCCGAGTAGCTGGGACTACAGGCGCCCGCCACCACGCCCGGCTAATTTTTTTGTATTTTTAGTAGAGACGGGGTTTCACCGTGGTCTCGATCTCCTGACCTCGTGATCCACCTGCCTCGGCCTCCCAAAGTGCTGGGATTACAAGCGTGAGCCACCGCGCCCGGCAGGATTTGATTTTTTGAAGGGTTTTTTTGTGTCTCTATCTCTTCAGTTCAGCTCTGATCTTGGCTATTTCTTGTCTTTGAGGTTTGTTTGCTCTTGATTTTTTAGTTCTTTAAGTTGAGATGTTAGGTTGTTAACCTGAGATCTTTCTAGCTTTTTGATGTGGGCATTTAGTACTATAAACTTCCCTCTTAACACTGCTTTAGCTGCATCCCAGATTCTGATATGTTATCTTTGTTCTCATTAGTTTCAAATAACTTCTTGATTTCTACCTTAATTTCATTATTTACCCAAGAGTCACTCAGGAGCAGGTTGTTCAATTTCCATATAGTTGTGTGGTTTTCAGTGAATGTTTAAATCTTGAGTTCTAATTTGATTGTGCTGTGGTGTAAGAGACTGTTTGTTATGATTTCAGTTCTTACGCATTTGCTGAGGAGTGTTTTGCTTCCGATTATGTGATCAGTTTTAGAGAATGTGCCATGTGGTGATGAGAAGAATGTATATTCTGTTGTTTTGGGGGGGACAGTTCTGTAGCTATCTATAAGATCACTTTATCCAGGGCTGAGTTCAGGTCCTAAATATTTTTGTTAACTTTCTGTCTTGATGATCTGTCTCATATTGTCAGTGGGGTGTTAAAGTCTCCTATTATTATTGTGTGGGAGTCTAAGTCTCTGTAGATCTTTAAGAACTTGCTTTATGAATCTGGGGGCTCCTGTATTGGGTGCATATATATTTAGAATAATTAGCTCTTCTTGTGGAACCTTTTGCCATTATATAATGCCCTTCTTTGTCTTTTTTAATCTTTGTTGCTTTAAAGTCTGTTTTGTCAGAAACTAGGATTGCAAGCCTTGTTTTTTTCTGTTTTCCATTTGCTTGGTAAATTTTATTCCATCCCTTTATTTTGAGCCTATGTGTGTCTTTGCACGTGAGACAGGTATCTTGAAGACAGCATACCCATAGGTCTTGGCTCTTTATCCAGCTTGCCATTCTGTGTCTTTTAATTGGGGCATTTAGCCCATTTACATTTAAGGTTAATATTGTTATGTGTGAATTTCATCCTGTCATCATGGTGCTAGCTGGTTATTTTGCAGACTTGTTTTTGTGGTTGCTTTATAGTGTCACTGGTCTATATATTTCAGTGTGTTTTTGCAGTGGCTGGTAACAGTTTTTCCTTTCTGTATTTAGTGCTTTCTTCAGGAGCTCTTGCAAAGCAGGCCTGGTGGTGATGAATTCCCTAAGCACTTGCTTGTCTGAAAAGAATCTTATTTCTGTTTTGCTTATGAAGTTTAGTTTGGCCAGATATGAAATTCTGGGTTGGAATTTTTTTCTAAGAATGTTGAATATTGGCCCCCAATCTCTTCTGGCTTGTAGGGTTTCTGCTGAGAGGTCCCCTGTTAGTCTGAAGGGATTCCCTTTGTAGGTGATCTGGCCTTTCTCTCTGGCTGCCTTTAATATTTTTTCTTCTATTTCAACCTTGGAGAGTCTGATGATTGTACGTCTTGGGGTAGATCTTCTTGTGGAGTATCTTACTGGGGTTCTCTGCATTTCTTGAATTTGAATATTAGCCTGTCTTGTTAGGTTGGGGAAAGTCTCCTGGATGATATCCTGAAGTACACTTTCCAACTTGGTTCCATTCTCCCTGTCTCTTTCAGGTAACCCAATCAGTAGTAGGTTTGGTCTCTTCATGTAATCCCATATTTCTTGGAGGTTTTGTCATTCCTTTTCATTCTTTTCTATTCTTGTCTGCCTGTTTGAGAAAGATAGTCTTCAATGCTCTGAGATTCTTTGCTCTGCTTGGCCTATTCTGCTATTGATACTTGTGATTGCAATGTGAGGTTCTCGTGTTGTGTTTTTCAGCTACATCAGGTCAGTTATGTTTCTCTCAAAACTGGCTATAATAGCTCCTGTGTTGTTTTATCATGGTCCTTAGCTTCTTTGCATTGGGTTACAACATGCACCTTTAGCTCAGCAAAGTTCATTATTACCCACCTTCCAAAGCCTGCTTCTGTCAATAATGCTATCTCAGCCTCAGTCCATTTCTATGCCCTTGCTGGAGAGGTGTTGTGGTCACTTGGAGGAGAAGAGGCACTCTGACTTTTTGAGTGTTCAGCATTTTTGTGTTGATTTTCTCATTTCTGGGGGTTTATCAAACTTTGATCTTTGAGGTTGCTGACCTTTGAATGGGGTTTTTATGGGTTTTTGGTTCATGTTGTTGTTGTTTTCTGTTTTTTTTTTTTTTTTTGATATAGGGTCTCACTTTGTCACCCAGGGTGGAGTGCAGTGGCACGATCTTGGCTCACTGCAACCTCTGCCTCACGGATTCAAGCAGTTCTCCCTCCTCAGCCTGCCACTGTGCCCAGCTATTTTTTTTTTATTTTTTATTTTTTTTATTTTTAGTAGAGATGGGGTTTCACCACATTGGCCAGGCTGGTCTTGAACTTCTGACCTCAGGTGATCTGCTTGTTTCAGCCTCCCACAGTGCTGGGATTACAGGTGTTTGTTTTTTGAGACAGTCTCGCTCTGTTGCCCAGGGTAGAGTGCAGTGGTGTGATCTCAGCTCACTGCAACCTCTGCCTCCCCAGGTTCAAGTGATTCTCCTGTCTCAGCCTCCTAAATAGCTGGGACTACAGGTGCCCACCACTACACCCAGCTAATTTTCGTATTGTTAGTAGAGATGGGGTTTCACCATGTTGTCCAGGCTGGTCTTGAACTCCTGACCTCAAGTGATCTGCCCACCTCAGCCTCCCAAAGTGCTGGGATTACAGGTGTAAGCCACCACACCTGGACTGTTATTTTTCTTTTACTAGTCAGGCCACTCTACCATAGGGCTGCTGCAGTTTGCCAGGAGTCCGCTCCAGACCCTAGTTGCCTCGGTTTTTCCTGTACCTGGAGGTATCACCAGCAAAGCCTGTGAAACAGAAAAGATAGCAGACAGCTTCCTCCTCTAAAAGCTTTGTCCCAGGAGGGTACTGACTTGTTGCTGGCCCAAATGCATCTGTAGGGGGTGGCTCACCCAGTCAGGAGGAAGAGGGTCAGGGACCCACTTAAAGCAGCCTGGCTGCTTTTTGCAGAGTAGGTATGCTGCATGTGAGGGAACTCTTCCTTATCCAGACTGTTTATATTCTCCAAAGCCAGCAGGCTGAAATGGCTGAGTCAACCAAACTAGAGATGGTGGCCATCCCACCCCCCTGGGAACCTGGATCCATCTCAGGCAGATTTCCAGCCTGCTGCTGTTGGCTGGCTAGAATTCCAAGCCAGTGGGTCTTAACTTGTGAGGTGCTGTGGAAGTGGGCCTCACAGAATGACACTGCTTGGCTCCCTGGATTCAGCCCCCTTCCTAGGGATTTGTAAAAACAGATTTCCCACCTTGCTGGGGGTCCTGAGGCTGAAGTATGTGAAACTCCTAGGTCTCTGTGTGTGCCTCAGTGGCTGCTCTGAGACTGAACACAACTCTGTGTATTGGACCCAAGGTCCTAGTGGCATGGGCTCATGAGGGGATCTCCTGATCCGCGGGTTGCAAAGATCTGTGGGAGAGGTGTGGCTTCCTGGGTGAGGTTGCACAGTCACTCACCATTTCCCTTGGCTGGGGATGGGGGTTCCTTTGGCTCCATGCTGCTCTTGGGTGGGCCATCAGCCCCCACCTTCACTTTTCTTCACCCTCCGTGGGTTGAGCTGTTTCGCCTAGTTAGTTCTAGTGCAAGAACCTGAGTATTTCAGTTGAAGGTGAATTCACTCACCCCTTTTCTTTCCTCTTCGTGAGTGGCGTGGACCTCAGTTGCTTCTAGTCAGCCATCTTGGATCCTCCTATATTATAATTTTAAATATCTGTGCTTAGAACTGAGGCTGCCATACCTCTGTGGATGATGGAGATGAAACTGTGGAGCCCAAGTTCTGCTGGGGTTGGGTTCCTATTGTTGCATGTGGGGCTGGGCCGTAAACCTGCTAAAAAGTAGCACAGCATCTGCCAGCACAACTCTGAAGGACAGAGAGGCTGATGGCCCCTGCCTGGCGTGCAGACCAGGTAGGCGACACGGGGTGGGGATGGACTGGGACAGCCTATATTTTAATTTGCAAACGTTTTTATGTTCTCCATTTGTTTCTATCATGGTATCCTGCTCGTTTCAGAGATGCAGTGTTTTATTTCTGTGAAGGTTTTGTGAAAATGTAATACAGTGATACATTCACAAGGCTCAAATTCTGAAGGTTTAAAAATGAGTCCACGGCGCAAGTCTCCCTCTCAGCACTGTTTCAAAGCCTGCTAGCTTGGCCACCCTTCCCTGGGGCCATTAATGTCACCAGTTCATTCTATAGTGTGGAATATAGTGCACATATAATTTTCTCTCTTTTCCCCACAAGCAGTAGCTACTATACAGAGTTTTTAATCTTTTCTCCATGTAATGATGCATCTTGAAGGACGTCTCATTATTGGGACATAAAGAGCTGCTTCCTTGTTTGTACAGTCGCCCAATATTCTGTTCACATGGATGCATCACCATTTATTTAGCTGGCTTTTATTTATGTACTTATTCAGAGACAGGGTCTCACTCCAGGTGCCCAGGCTGGAGTGCAGTGGCACGATCTCGGCTCACTGTAGCCTCGACCTCCTGGGCTCAGGTGATTCTCCCACCTCAGCCTCCTGAGTAGCTGGGACTACAGGTACATGCCACTACACCCAATGAATTTTTGGTATTTTTAGTAGAGATGAGGTTTCTCCATGTTGCTCCAGCTGGTCTCAAATTCCTGGACTCAAGCAATCTGCCCACCTTAGCCTCCCAAAGTGCTGCGATTACAGGTGTGAACCACTGTGCCAGGCTATTTAACTGGCTTTCTAATGGTTAATTCCCAAAATTTTACTATTACAAACAAGGCTGATAAAAATAAAAAAGTTACAAGATAAAATTTTACATTTCTGGTAAAGAAGCATTCCTGTTTCTCATGAGCATGAACTGTGAGCCCTTTCTGGGACTCCTGGGAACATGTTGGCTTGCACTGTGACTTTGCCGCTGCAGGCTGTGAGAGTTCAGCCTTCCCTACTCTGCAACGTCAGGTCCCACTCACTGTTTCATTTCCCAGCTTCCAAATATTGCTGCTATCCCTCATCTTTTGTGGGCTGTTTTCCCATTCTTTGTTCTTATGGATTTAAATGTTTAAAAAATTCTTTCACTGTCATTGTATTCAGGGTTTTGAGGGAATAAAAATAAATACATATATTCAGTCTGCTATCTTCAATCTGAAGTTTCTAATCCCTTGCTTTTACAATTTCTTTAGGTTATATTATGTTTTTTTCTGGAAATGTGGCAATGGCTCAGTTTGGATATGAGGTTTTCATCTCTGTGCAATGGGGGAACACTCATCAGCAGATGTAGGCAGGGGATGCTCAGACCCTCCACCTGAAGGCATGGATTGCTAAGGTTGGTCTCTATCATGGATTTTTATTGTTCTCCAATCACGTTTAGTATGAAATGTAACACAATATTCTAAATTCAAAATTAATTTTTTTTCTGATGGGAAATTGAAACTTGATGGCTAGGTTAAGAAAAATAAGGAAAAGAAAACAATAATAAACACGGCTTCATGAGGGAGGCCTGAATCAGACCAAGCTCTTTTTGATAGTCACAGGTTAAAACAAGCCCACAAAGAAACAGCAGGTCACGTAGGCAACGGGCTCCCAGACTGCAATAGTGACAGTTCCCACAATATTCAGCATCGAGGAGACCTTTCCAGGATTGCCATAGTCTATCAGATGTGCAGAATTTTACAAGGGCCAGTGACCGGAGTGCTCCCAAAAGGAGGGGCCCAGACAAGTTGGACATATTTAGTCTGGGTGTGAGGGCACTTGGGGAGCCCCAGCAAGAGCTTTCAGATATGCGAAGGGCCTGAGTAAGGAGAAAAGCTCCTTCTAGTCAGGACTAGCAGTCACACTTAAGCTTCCTGGACATCACAAACCCTAGCACACACACACATAACCACAAAAGGAAGTGAGCAGGCCATGCCCACCATTTATGTAATTATTTACCTATGCATCACAACTAATACAAACACCTCAGAAGACAACACTACTCTTATCACAAGCAATCCTCTGATATTTTCTTCTGTTCTAGTTTGTTTACTTAAATGATTACTGTAACCCACTCTAAAGCGCTCACAGTCCAGCCCAGATCACACCCACAGCACAGAGACTGCTCCACTGGAAAAAAAACAGGGTTGTGGTTTAGGATTCTAAGGGGGTAGGCCGAATCGCAGGAGGGAATGGGAAGTCCCAGAGGCAGTGGGCAGCCCTGATGGGGCAGGAGGGAGTGGGGAATCCAGGGAGGCGGGAGGCAGTCCTAGGAAGCAGTGAGCTCCATGACATGGAGGATAGTCACACCTGTGTCAGAGAAGGACAAAAGAATAATTTCCCCACTGAGTAAGAGGCTGGATTGGATGACATGCAAAGCCCCTCTTCCAAATCGAGGCCCTTACTCATCAGGACAAATATTTACCAACATCTATAAGAACAAACCCCACCAGGTTGTAGAATACCTCCCCTGCCCTGTTCTCACCCCTTCCTTCCTTTCCCACTGGCCTACCTGGAAGACGAGTACACCCATGTGGGAAACCGCCAGTTGAATCTTGGTTCCTTCCCTGTCAGAAGCCATGTGAAATCTGATGCCGTACATTTCCAACTTTCGAGCAATTTCGAGCACCTGGAAATCCGACTCGGCAGGTGTCTGGCCCCTGTAATAAAAAACGGTAGAATCATACACTACAAACACTCGATTTCTGAAAGAGCCAAAATGCATTATAGAAGTGATCAGGAAAAGCAACAATGAAGGCTTTGTGTGTTTAGAGGGCAGATCGTTCACTGTATGTTTACCCACCACAAAAACAGCATACCACACGTGCAGGCCAAAGACACCCTCAGTTTTCTTCTATTCTGTAACTACTTTGTAATGGGTAGAACACTTTCTTTGCATACACTAGCTACTCAGCCTTACATCTGCTCGATAGTGACAAGGCTATACACAAATACTACTGGCAGAGACAAATTTTAAATCGGAAGAAATACCACAGAGGGCCGGGCGCAGTGGCTGACGCCTGTTAATCCCAGCACCTTGGGAGGCGGAGGCGGGTGGATCACCTGAGGTCAGGAGTTTGAGACCAGCCTGGACAATGTGGCGAAACCCTGTCTCTACTAAAAACACAAAAATTAGCCAGGCATTGTGGTGGAGGTTGCAGTGAGCTGAGATCATGCCACTGCACTTCAGCCTGGGTGACAGAGCAAGACTCCATCTCAAATAATAATAATACTAATAATAAAAAGAAATGAAAAAGAAAATGAGTGTGATGAGATAGTAGTGTTATCTATGGTATTTCTTTTCTTTCTTTTTTTTTTTTTTTTGGATGGAGTCTCGCTCTGCTGCTCAGGCTGGAGTGAAATGGTGCAATCTCGGCTCACTGCAACCTCTGCCTCAAGCGGATTCTCCTGCCTCAGCCTCCTGAGTAGCTGGGACGACAGGTGTGCACCATGACACCCAGCTTTTTGTATTTTTTAGTAGAGACAGGGTTTGCCATGTTGGCCGGGCTGGTCTCAAACTCCTGACCTCAGGTGATCCGCCTACCTCGGCTTCCCAAAGTGTTGGACAGGAGCCACTGCACCCGGCCAATTCCTTTTCATCTTAAAAAATATTTTTTACTATCTGAAACACTTGTGTCTTATAAACCCGTTTTCTCACTCACTCTCACTCACTCACTCGCTCGCTCATTCGTTTAGACAGGGTCTCGCTCTGTCACCCAGGCTGGAGTGTAGTGGCATAATCTTGGCTCACTGCAAGCTCCGCCTCCCAGGCTCAAGCGATCCTTTCGCCTCAGTCTCCTGAGTAGCTGAGACCACAGGCACGCACCACCACACTTGGCTAATTTTTTGTAGTGACAGGGTTTTGTCATGTTGCCCAGGGTGTCTTGAACTCCTGGACTCAAACTTGTCAGCCTCTCAAAGTGTTGGGACTACAGGCATGAACCACTGTGCCTGGCTTTTTTCTCCAGTTTCAAAGATCCAAAAGCCATGTGATAAAGTCAAGAAAAGCACTTCTTTAATATCCTATTCAGTGATTATAAAGGTGTTTTCAGTGGATCATTGAAGAACCATTAGAATCATAAGACAATGTAAGAAATGTATAATAATTAAAATAAAGGTACAATATTGTCTTTAAAAAAAAAAACCTGAATTATCAAAAGAAATAAGATGTGCAATGAAGCTGTGGTGACGGTGATAGACAGTCTCAAATTAACACAGCGAAGGCCTATGACGTAGAGCAGAGCTTCCTCCTTCCTGGCTTATTCGGGAAGAGTTCAACTGTATTCCCGTATGAAGCAGACCACACGACTCACCCTTCTCTTACTGGCTTTCTAGGGTTTTTAGCAGATACATGTGCACATGTAAGCACACACACATGCAGAGACACACAGGCACAAGAACATGTGCAAGTAAACATAACCACAGTATACAATGTACACAGGAACACACATCAACACACATGAACATATGAGACACACACAGAAACACAATGCATGCATAGGAACACATATAACATACACGCACATATGACCACACAGCCACCTATGTATACACAGAAAACACACACACACACACACACACACACACACACACACACACAGGACTACCCTGAAGGTCCCGTTCTTTGTTCTTCCACAGGCAGGCTTCTCGACATAAGTGCCCAAAGATGTTGTCACTGTCTCTCTCCTCACTGCACTTTCAGTGTACTTGAATCTAGAATTCACCCTCAACGCTCACTGAAGCTGCTGAAGGCGATGCATTGCCACACTGCCAAGCTCAGAAACCTGCTCCTGTGCCTACCTCCCCGGGCCTGTAGTCTCCACACAAGAGGCTGTGGCCACTATCCTAAAACATGCTCTCTTGGCACCTGTGCCCTTCCATGCTTCTGGCTGCTGAAGGCTCTTGTGGGTGCCTCATCCTGCACTCAGCCTCTCAAATGTCAGTTCTTCAGGGGTTCATCCTGGGCTCTTCTCCCTTCCTGACCTGTATCTGCCCTCTGCCTAGCTCATTTCACCCACCGCACAGGTTAGCCCGGCCTACGTGCTGACAACACTCTCCCCAGCATCCCAAACCCACCCACCCACTAGGGACTGTCCCTCAGGTTGGACAGTTCGCAGCACAATGCCCAATTCTCCCTTCCTCATGTCCAGCCCCTGCTGTGTGTCTCAGCAGGAGAGACTGTCCCCAATCCTAGGAATGCAGACTGAACCGGTGACCGTTGCCTGCTGGGATGGCACATAACACTGGCAGAGGGCCCTTGGCTCCATGGGTCGAGGTCTGGATGTGACACTCAGAACAGCTGTACCTTCCTCACTACCAGCCAGAATAATGGCAACACTTGAAAGAGGCAGAGCCAAGGGTGCCCGGGAGAACAGAGCAGGAGCTCTACCCGTACTGCCATGGAGGCCTCCTCAAGGTCAGATCAGGCAAATGGATGAGAAGCACCGACTTACACACACAAGATGCCCCACACCGTCATGTCCGAGATGGAGCTCTGCACGCGTGGTCTCACCGTATATACAATGGGGTAAAACCATGCGTGCCATGATGTGGGTTTGAGGATTACACACAAATGCTCGTAAGAGCTGTCCGTCATTGCCACTACGGCCTCTCCAGTATCAGTTGGCACTTCTACCTCCAGCCCTTGAACCCAAACTGCCCATGCCACGCTGGAACCTCCCTCTCCTCTCTGCTTCCTTCTCCCTCCCTTCCCAGGCTGGTGCTTTGCCTGGAATGCTTCCTCCCTGGCTTTGTCCTCCTAGGTCCTCCCACGAGCCTCCTTGAGCCTGCCCTTGGCCTTCTTTCAGCTCACAGCATATGAGCTATGTTCCTGCTACACTGCACACATTCTCATCTGTAGAAACGGATCTGTGTATCTCATGACTGCCATGCTGTCAGGCACATAAAAGGCACTCCTCTGCAAACACAAGAGATCCCCCACACTGGGAGTGGTGAGGTGCACGAAATGCACACAGTCTTACAGGTAAGAGCTGTATGGGTAGGCATCTCAGTCTGTGCCATTCAAACCAACTCCCCCGTGCTGACAGCAGTGGTGGATGCATAGTTGGCACTCATACTTTGAAGGTGTGAAAGGGCAGCTGCCAGCAGGTCCCAGTAGAGCCTTAATGACACACATGAATATACATGATCTGACAAACAAATCTGCATCTCAACAGGATGTGTCACAAAGGCAAGGCTAAGTCCTCCTGACTCACTTTCACCAGCTGAGCGCTCCCCTTTGGTGACTAAAGCTCCCAGCCACCTGGGCCAGAGCCCACAGCCCTTTCCCATACCATTCTTCAATCCTTTTCCCCTTAGCTAGCACTCTTTCTCTAGGTCTCTATCACTTCCATCCAGAAAAACCCACCAGTGTCAAGCCTTAGAGAAATCAAAGCAAGATGAGATGAAGGACATGGGTGCCAGGTGATTCCCAATGCCCTGACACAGGTAGACACTGTTAGCCTCACACAGTGCCCCCTCCTCCACCACAGCAGTGTCTTCCCCGTAGAGGACTCTTTCTGCCACACTGCAGAAGCTGAGACCCCCACAATAGCCACCCCATCCTGCTCAGAAGCATCCTCCTCCCCCAGACCCTGATGTCTTTTCCAGCACCTTTTTTTTTGAGACAGAGTCTCACTCTGGTGCCAGGCTGCAGTGCAATGGCGCGATCTTGTCTCACTGCAACTGCCACCTCCTGGGTTCAAGCGATTCTCCTGCCTCAGCTTCCCGAGTAGCTGGGACTACAGGCACCTGCCATTAGCCCAGCTAATTTTTTGTATTTTTAGTAGAGACGGGGTCTCACTATGTTGGCCAGGCTGGTCTCAAACTCCTGACCTCAGGCAATCCACCTGCCTCAGCCTCCCAAGGTGCTGGGATAACAGGCGTGAGCCACCATGCTTGGCTTCTTCCAGCACCTTCTAAAGCAGCACATCGTGCAGGTGTGAAGGTGCTTCAGGCCAGGGCTGCAGCTTCTGTGTGTCTGCCAAGCTGCCTCTGGCAGCAGCTGCACATCCCGAGGCCGGGAGCAATGGTCCTTATGTTAGAATCCTGCAGAAGTCACGACAACAGTCCTTTCTCGTTACACACTCTTTAGTCATTACTGTGGTGACAATGTGTCGGCAGACAATTATGATGACTTACACGTGCTTCTGATGGAATTCTAGTATCTTCTCAAGGCAGTGGTGCTGGCCAGGCAAATACTCGTTCGCTTTGAGGTGCTCCCGATCCAGCGTTTCATCGTAATCTCCTATTTCCGCTGAGATAGGTTAAAAGTAAGTAATTCAAATTTTTAAATAAACTACAAGCATTTGTACATGTCACTGCATACATTAAAAGTAAAAAAAAATTATCCCAAATTTGTAGCAAAATAATATATCCCTAAAAAAAGCAAGATTTTGTATTTAATCTTTCCAAATATTTTATGCTGTTAAAAGGCAAATATAATGGGAAGTGAGGAGGATTTCTTGAAGAACAAAGGCCTGATGAGTAACTCCAGGGAGGCAAACATTGATGAGTTTGATGTGTTTATTATTATTTTGACACAAGGTCTCGTTCTGTTGACCAGGCTGGAGTGCAATGGTGCGATCACCACTCACTGCAGCCTCAACCTTCAAGGCTCAAGCAATCTGCCAGGCTCGGCCTCCTAAGTAGCTGGGACTACAGGTAAGCACCATCATGCCCAGCTAATTTTTGTATTTTTTGTAGAGATAAGGTTTTGCCACATTGCCCAGGCTGGTCTCAAACTCCTGCACTTAAGCAATCCTCCTGCCTTGGCCTCCCAAATGTGCTGGGAATATAGGCATGAGCTACTGCACCTGGACTACTATTATTTTTAAACTACACCTTAAACCTAAATTGTCTCAAGATTATCATGATCAGGCTGAAGTATTTTATTTATTTTAAGATAATGTATTTTAAATGATTTTTTTCTTCAGACCTTCTCGAATTTCTTGATGAATAATGTCTCTTTCTAATTTCATGTATTTTAAGGCCACAATGTCTTAATAACATAAAGTCCAATAATTTAACGCAATATGCTTCTATTTTTAGACAATCTCATATTCACAGAGAAGTTACGAGCACAGTACGAGAGTTTTTCCTCCTCCGAGCCATTTGAGAGTGAGGTGCTAACATGTCACTCGCCAGACTTCAGTGTGGACGTCCTATAAACTAGGACATTTGATACGGTTTGGCTGTGTTCCCACCCAAATCTCACCCTGAATCATAACTCCCACAAGTCCCACATATTGTGGGAGGGACCCAGTGGGAGGTAACTGACTCATGGGGGCGGACCTTTTCCGTGCTGTTCTCGTAATAGTGAGACTTTCATGGGATCTGATGATTTTATAAGGGGCAGTTTCCCTGTACAAGCTCTCTCTTGCTGCCGCCACGTCTCTATCAGCAGTGTGAAAATGGACTCATACAACATTCTTACCCGCAGCCTTGTAAAACTACCCAGATCAGGAACAGGGCCATGATCTGAGGCTCCATCCCAGATGTGGACCCTAGCCATATTTTACCGACTGCCCAATTATGTTTTTTATAACAAAAAGATCTGGTTCAGTCATACGTTGCATTCGTTGCCATGTATCTACCTGAGAAGTCTTTCAGCCAAATGAGTAAGAACCAAAGTCACTTTGAAAACGTTTATTAATCAACACGTCCCCTGGTGGAGAATAGCAAACCCATAATAAAATTCATTATTTGAAGAAGGTGTGTCTGGGGAAGGACCAAGGAAGCTGCAAATAACCTATATACTTATTAATTCCTAAAATTTTGGACACTTTCTATGTCATATTTCCTGGATTCAAATTTCAGAAACGTGAGTTCTGTGCTAGGAAGCTGTGGTCCCACCTGTAGCCCAGGAGCAATGTGGGTATTTCTGTTTTTCTATTCCCATCGCTGGGGACTTGGCAAGGCCCCAGAACCTCCTCTTACACTTCTCGTGGTTTATTTTCGAAGTAACTATAATTCTTCACACAGTTCTGAACCATCTCTTGATCTGTGTGAGATACTGAAGAAATGTCTTCTTTTTCCTTCATGGCTAACGCTTAACTAATCTGAGAGGACTGTAACTTTTATCCCAATGAGGGCCTTTCCAGGGTTTGCTGAGAGTTTGGTTTATATTCTGACTCTTAGACTGAATATGCATTGCTGGTAAAATGCACAAAGGCATAAATGAGAGACAACCCAAAAGAAGGAATATGGCTACAGATTTTGGCCTTGGCCTGTGTTTGCTACGTGGAAACTATTTGCCTCAAGGAGTTCCACTTTATTAGAAGTTAATCTTTAGCTTATAAAAATATTGAAATTGAAACACCTCATTCTATGGTCAGGCTCATTAACTAGGTACGCACATCAGCAACTAATTGTAGTTCTGAGCACGGCTACATCTGTGCCATGGTCAGTGCATGCTCCCCGCTAGCAGGGAGATACTCACACTGCAGGAGATGGGACGTGAGAAGGGCCGCTGTGGTGTCAGCACAGGTCAAACGCTCTTCCAGCAGGTCTCTCTTAAGTTGCAAGGCAAATAAGTATCTAGAAGAGAGTTCAAAGTAAGACAGAGATAACTCCAAATGTTCTCTGAACCCAACACAGACATGTCTCCACAGCAAGACAGCAAATGAGCCCTGGGAAGTGGCAGTGACCCAACAGTGAGCAAAATGCAAGGCGGTCACGAAACAGCAAAGTCACAAAAGGCCTTTCATGAAACAGTCACCAAGCAAAGGTCAGATGACAAACCAACTCAGCAGACTGAGTCACACACATGGGAGAGTGCACAGAAAGTGCTGAACACACTGAGGCACTCTAATGCGAACAATAAAAAAAAGAAATTGGCCGGGGGCAGTGGCTCACGCCTGTAATCCCAGCACTTTGAGAAGCTGGGGCGGGTGGATCACCTGAGGTCAGGAGTTCGAGACCAGCCTGACCAACATTGCGAAACCCTGTCTGTAATAAAAGTGCAAAAACCAGCCGGGCGTGGTGGTGCACACCTGTAATCCCAGCTACTTGGGAGGCTGAGGCAGGAGAATCGCCTGAACCCGGAGGCAGAGGTTGCAGTGAGCTGAGATCACACCACTGCACTCCACATTAGGCAACAAGAGCAAAACTCTGTCTCAAAAAGAAAGAAAGAAATTACCCTTTTCAGGCATACCATCTACCCATATAATTACACGTCTGCAGCCATACCTGCAGACGTGTGTGAGAAAATTTCACAGCCATGCTTTAAGCTGTGTTTTCATTGGATATTTTTAATTCATCCAAAATTGTGAGTGCAGTTTTATGTGACTAACAGAAGTAATGTGAATTTGTGACCTTCCTTCAGTGTCACAAATTCACATTACTTCTGTTAGTCACATAAAACTGCACTCACAATTTTGGATGAAAATAGGAGAAATATCCAATGAAAACACAGCTTAAAGCATGGCTATGAAATTTTTTTTAACAGATTGATAATATCTGGTCTTGGCTAGGATCTGAGAAACAGGCACTTTGGAATACCATTAGTGAGAATGTAATGAGAGAAGGCAATTGAAAATATTTATATGTTCATTTATTCCATCAGCAAATAATTACTGAGAGTGAATTATGTTCTAGGTACTGTTCTGGGAGCTGGAAATGCAATGGTAAGCAAGACCAACCCCCTGCCCCCAGTGGAATTCATGCCCCAGTGCACAATATTAAAATTTACCACATTCTCTTAAAATTCAGGATGTACATACCCTTTAACACAGCAATTCCATTTCTACAAACTTTCCTAGACTAATATTCCCATAGTTCACAAAGGTATGTGAACAATGTTTCTCTGCAGCATTATAACAGAAAAAAACTGGAAATATGGATGAATATGAGAATGAAGAAATTATGTTACAGCCTAATTTATTTTTATATACAATATGGAAAAATGTCCACAGCATGCTTAATAAGTGGGGGAAAAAAATCAACCTACAGTTCATTATGTATCATTTGATATTGTTTTATAACATTTGTAATTTCTTTAAAGTTCTTATATCTATATGTTTATTGCACATCTATGCTTTCATCTGAAAGATATGTACTTATGCGGAGAATAAGGTGCTGGGTAAATGGAGAACTTTTACTTTTTACTTATCTTTGTTTACTTATTTTTTTTTTTGAGACAAGCTCTTACTCTATTGCCCAGGCTGGAGTGCAGTGGCGCTACCACAGCTCACTGCAGCCTCGACCTCCTGGACTCAAGTGATACTCCTGCCTCAGCCTCCAGAGTAGCTGGACTACAGGTGCATGCCACCATGCCTGGCTAATTTTTTGATATTTTGTAGAGATGAGGTCTCCTCATGTTGCCTAGGCTGGTCTTGAACTCCTGAGCTCAATCGATCCTCCCACCTTGGCCTCCTGAAGTGCTGGAACTACAGGTGTGAGCCATTGCACCTGGCCCTTGGCTTTATTTGGAAAAAAAATTCTTTTACCACAAACATGTACATTTTTATAAACAGAAAAAAGAATCCTCCACATAAATATGGGGGAGAAGGGAGTAACTATAACACTGAGTTACCAGCATGAGTCCTAGAACTTGAGACCCAGGATCCTGAATTAGGAGACACTTTGTTATCCATCATTTTCAGATTATCTATCTATCTATCTATCTATCTATCTATCTATCTATCTATCTATCTCTATTTAAAAGTGATTCCCTCAAAAGAGACCTTTTTTTGGTAAATGTCGGGCATTTAATACACTATTAAGATCTATGGTCACTCATAAAAATACTTTTTGCCATCTTTGGAGTTTAGTTTCCTAAACCTTTAAAAATAAGAGGGTGAACTAATGTGGTCTCTCCATTTCCTTGCAGCTGACATTCTATGATTTTGTGTTGTTAAAATGATATGCAGAAACTTTAAAAGAGAGTTCATAAGACATCTGATTCATTTATGAGTACATTTTTAGCCAGAAGGCAAAAAAGTTATTGATACCACTACAACATCATAGTTCTCTTTTATATCTAACCTTGGGTTTTCAGTTGCTTTTTAGGTTATTCCTCTATTCTTCATAATATAATTGATATGCGAACAAACACAAAAAATACAAAGAAAAACCTTCCATAACCTTACTGTCCAGATGAAACAATTGTTAATATTTTCTTTCTTTTTTTTTGAGACTGAGTTTCTCTCTTGTTGCCCAGGCTGGAGTGCAATGCCAATCTCGGCTCACTGCAACCTCTGCCTCCTGGATTCAACAGATTCTCCTGCCTCAGCCTCCCAATTAGCTGGGATTAAAGGCGCCTGCCACCATGCCTGGATAATTTTTTGTTTCTTTTTTTTTTTTTTTTTTTGAGACGGAGTCTTGCTGTCACCCAGGCTAGAGTGCAGTGGTGTGATCTTGACTCACTGCAAACTCCGCCTCTCGGGTTCACGCCATTCTCCTGCCTCAGCCTCCTGAGTAGCTGGGACTACAGGTGCCCGCCACCATGCCTGGCTTATTTTTTGTATTTTTAGTAGAGACGGGGTTTCAAAACTGTGTTAGCCAGGATGGTCTTGATCTCCTGACCTCGTGATCTGCCCGCCTCGGCCTCCCAAAGTGCTGGGATTACAGGGGTGAGCCATCGCGCCCGGCCAATTTTCTTTGTATTTTTAGTAGAGACAGGATTTCGCCATGTTGGCCAGGCTGGTATTGAACTCCTGACCTCAGGTGATCTGCCCGCCTTTGCCTCCCAAAGTGCTGGGATTACAGGCGTGAGCCATTGTACCCTGCCGTCTTTAGATCATTCCTATAAAGAACTGATCTTTAATTCAAAATAGTAGCACAAAAGAAGTGACCCAAAATATTTCTGCTCCATAAATTCATAAGGACTAACACACTGGGTACTTCTACCAACTAAGTATATTTTGTTGATAAATAAGTATATACGAGCAAAATCCCTGAGAACCTTATGAACATGCATAAATCTATGTTCATTTGGAAAATGTAAGTTCAATATGACCCTAACATCCCATTCCTTTTTTTGTTTTCAAATTTGTACCGTAACCCTTACATTGAAGTCTTATTCACATGTGTCTGTGCAAGGGTCAACTGCCAACATGCTTCTTGTAACTACTCCACATTCATGATCACTTTTCTGTGTATATTAGGCTTATTCATTCTTTCAATGAGCCAGGTGCTGTGGGAGACAACAGGTGAATACAAGATTCCTGCTGACAACAGCTTCAGCTCTGTGAGCTCTTTACCTTGTATATTCTTCTTGTAGCTGACCAGGATCAGGTGGAAAAAATTTTACAGCTAGGCGAAGCACCACATTCTTTGGCCCTATAACAAAAAAATTTAAACTTCACAAATCAGGCCGATCTTTGCATTTATTCTCTTTTCACATATTACTGTATAACTGAGGTCATGCTTCCAAGTGGACTGTTACAGCAAATCTTTTCAAATAATATGACATTAAGAAATTTCTGCCCAGGTGTGGTGGTGTGTGCCTGTAATCCCACCCCTTTGGGAGGCTGAGGTGAAATGACGGCTTGAGGCCAGCAGTCTGAGGTTGCAATGTGCTACAACTGCACCACTGCACTCCAGCCTGGGCAGCAGGGTAAGACCCTGTCTCCGAACAAAAGAAAAAACAAAGAAGCATTTCCTGTATATGAATTTATGAGTCCCAAGTACCAATCACATATATATAGAATTTTAAAATCTTTTGCATTAAGCAGGGATTACTCAAGGAAGCCTTAAAAACAAGTAGGGCCGGGCGCGATGGCTCACGCCTGTAATCCCAGCACTTTGGGAGGCCGAGGCAGGCGGATCACGAGTTAAGAAGATCGAGACCATCCTGGCTAACACGGTGAAACCCTGTCTCTACTAAAAATACAAAAAAATTAGCTGGGTGTGGTGGCGGGCGCCTGTAGTCCCAGCTACTCCGGAGGCTGAGGCAGGAGAATGGCGTGAACCCGGGAGGCGGAGCTTGCAGTGAGCCGAGATTGTGCCACTGCACTCCAGCCTGGGCGACAGAGCAAGACTCCGTCTCAAAAAAAATAAAAAAATAAAAACAAGTAGGAAATTGCACATTAAAAAATTTAAATAGGCTGGGTGCAGTGGCTCACATCTGTAATCCCAGCACTTTGGGAGGCTGAGGCTGGCAGATCACTTGAGCCCAGGAGTTTCAGACCAGCCTCGGCAACATGGTGAAATCCCATCTCTACCCGCCCCTCTCCCCCCAGAAAAACCCTCAAATTAGCCAGATATGGTGGCGCATGCCTGAAGTCCCAGCTACTTGGGAGGCCAAGGTGGGAGGACTGGTGGAGCCCAGAAGGCAGAGGCTGCAGTGAGCTGAGATCACACCACTGCACTCCAGGCTGGGTGACAGAACGAGACTCTGCCCACCCCTCCACACATAAACATGCGCGCGCTCTCTCTCTCTCTCTCTATATATATATACGCACACACATATATATACTCACATACATACATATATATATATACTCACATACATATATATATATATATAGAGAGAGAGAGAGAGAGAGAGAGACAGAGAGATACATTTTTTCCCCAGTTTATGGTTTTTTTTTTTTTTTTTTTGAGACAGTCTCTCTGTCGCCCAAGCTGGAGTGCAGTGACGTGATCTCGGCTCACTGCAAGCTCTGCCTCCCAGGTTCATGCCATTCTCCTGCCTCAGCCTCCTGAGTAGCTGGGATTACAGGCGCCCCCCACCATGCCCCTACGCCCGGCTAATTTATATTTTTAGTAGAGGCGGAGTTTCACCGTGTTAGCCAGGATGGTCTCGATCTCCTGACCTCGTGATCCGCCCACCTTGGCCTCCCAAAGTGCTGGGATTACAGGCGTGAGCCACCGCGCCCAGCCCCCAGTTTATGTCTTAGGGAAAGAAATGACAAATGAAAAAGTTTTTTAAGGAAAAGTTAATGTGTTTACATCTTTTTTTTTGAGATGCAGTCTCACTCTGTTGCCCAGGCTGGAGTGCAGTGATGTGATCTCGACTCACTGCAACCTCCGCCTTCCAGGCTCAAGTGATTCTCCTGCCTCAGCCTCCTGAGTAGCTGAGATTATAGGCATGCGTCATCATGTCTAGCCAATTTTTGTATTTTTAGTAGAGACAGGGTTTCGCCATGCTGGCGAGGCTGGTCTCAAACCCCTGACCTCAGGCGATCCGCCCGCTTGGGCCTCCCAAATTGCTAAGATTACAGGCATGAGCCCTAGTACTGGGCCAGTATTATTAGTAGTAATAAAAACACATTATTTTTGAAATCTGATTACTGTAAAGGTACATTATCTTAGTCTATTGGTATAAAAGTTATTTTTTTTTCTTTCCTCAGAGATTCTTGTTCTGATATAACAAAGTTATTTCTACACGTTTTTCTTCAATTTATAATAGTAATACAAAAAATTACGGGTGACTCAGACAACTATAGACTTCATCTGACACAATTATAGAAGAACTGAGAAGTGCTACTATATGCCTTAGTTTAAAAAACTTAATAAGTAGATGAACGAAAATAATTATCTTGAGACTGAGGTGGGAAGATAGCTCGAACCCAGGAGGTTGAGGCTGCAGAGAACTGTGTTCGCACCACTACACCCAGCCTGGGCAACAAATAGTGAGACCCTGTCTCAAAAATAATAATATAATTGTTATTATTATATTCACAATTACGATTATGTTTATAACTGTAAAACAGTATCAACTATTTTATTAAAAGCTATTTAAAAGAAGAAACTCAATGTCTTTTCATAATCAAGGGAGAAGCTGCAGTTATTTTTGCATATTGGCCAAAAATTAAGACGGTATCAATCAGCATATGCTCGTATTTCCAAATGTGAAGCAAGTCCCCTAGAATCTTCTGAGTTAAATTTACTAAAACTAAACAGCAAAATGACTTCCAAGTTTATCTGCTGTTGGTGATTACTTCCTGCTAAGCATACACGGTGGTGATAATGAACATTTGAACATGCCTTTTAAACATTCCAGGACAAAGCATCTTAAACAGATTTTAAAGAGTTAAACCGAGGACTTACTTCGTATTTGCCTAATGATGGGTTTCACAGGTTCAAGCCAAATCTAAAGAAGAGTTAACAGAAGAAATCCAATCTATTAAATAATGTCTCTATTTAACAAGTATGCTATAAAAACAAAAATGGTTACAATTAGATACATTTTTATGTCAGGAAAATTTTGACTCTACCCCCCTCTTACAAGTTGAATCCTGATAAAACAGACTGTACAAGAAGGACAGCAATGCCTGCTTTGGGAAGCCTGGGAAGACATTAAAATTGCTGTATTATACTGGATACCTCCATTCAGTTGCTGCTATGCACAGAATGGGTCCCAATAATTATTTGTGGGAATTTGTTAACACCAAACAAATATTTGGTACTACTGCATTTGTGAACAAACTGACAAGAGGGCTTCTGCAAAAAAGAGGTACGTCATGTCACCAGAACAGGAGACTTGGATAAATCTCGTCGCACTGCCAAGGGTATCTGAAAGGCTAGACAGAACTTAATAACGCTGACATGCTTTTTGAACTAAAGGGTTGATGTATGGTTCTTTAAAACAGTTGTATCTATAAATATTAAAACTCCACACTTTTTAAGGTTGCATCTATTAAGTAAAATGAGGCATAACTGGTTAAGTTTGCTACAAAATCCACTTTCGAAATGATTTTCATACAGGATGTATTAGAGGTTGCTTTTATAACTTTTAAGAGAGTTTCCTCAGCACATGTGCTAACGAACAGAACAAATTTAGGGAGAGTGTGAATTCAGGCTTGGATTAAAGGCAAACATATTATCTACAGCTAACAATAATATATTTTAATAGCAAAAATATTTGATACTGATGATGTGACAATTATAAAAGATCTTCCAGCTACCATCACAGCAGGCCCAAAGGCTCCATGCCTGGGCACATCATAAGCATCCTACTACATGCTTAGGGCCTGTTTCCCTAACAAATCAAAGCACTTACCCAGTAGGACTGAGTATTTTGAAACTCCAATCCGAAGTAGTCACATTCTACCAGGTTTAAACGCTTCCACACTTGTGTCAGTAATACCTGGCCATCGCATTTAGGCTGTGCAGAGAGAGGTGGGAAAAATAACAAGGATTGAATGACTAAACAGCAAGCGTTTATGAAAACTGTGCATAAAACTACTTTCCCACACATAAAACTTTATTTGTTGCTTCACTTTGTCTTCCAGTGTATAACTAAGATTTATAAACTATATATAAAAAAAAAAGTCTGAAGCATTTGTCCTCAGAAACTGGCAACAAAATAAATAAAGCTAAAAAATTCCTTCCATTTTATATTTAGTGTGTTTTCAGTCCTATTTCTTTGTAACTTTAGGCTATAGAAACCATTTCTAGTTTTGGTAAATATTTTATCAAATAATTTTGATATTTACGCCAGGTGCAGTGGCTCACGCCTATAATACCAGCAATTTGAGGCTGAGGTGGGTGGATTGCTTGAGCCCAGGAGTTTGAGACCAACCTAGGCAATACAGTGACACCTCGCCTCTACCCAAATTAAAAAATTAGCCGAGCACAGCAGTGCCCACCTGTATTCCCAGCTACTCAGGTGGCTGAGGTGTGAGGATTGCTTGAACCTGGGAGAAGGAGGCTGCAGTGAGCCATGATCGTGCCACTGCACTCCAGCCTGGGTGACAGAGTGAGACCTTGTCTCAAAAAAATGTAATTTTAATATTTACTAAAAAGCTAAAGTCTTAGAGTCTTTGTTTATATAAGATCCCAGTAAATAATTATTTGGTCAATCAGAAATTACAAAGAGTAAAAATAAAATATTATTTGGTAGCATTTCACATCAATGAGAAGAACTGTTCATAAAGGACGTGGGGCAACGGCCTCTCCCATTAAGGAAAAGAATGGGCTGAGCACGGTGGCTCACGCCTGTAATCCCAGCACTTTGCGGGGCTGAGGCAGGAGAATTTCTTGAGTACAGGAATTCAGGATAAGCCTGGGCAACATGGCAAAACACTGTCTCTACAAAAAAAAAAAAAATATATATATATATATAAATTAGCTGGGTGTAGTGGCGTGCACCTGTAGTCCCAGCTACTCAGGAGGCTGAGGTGGGAGGATCACCTGAGCCCAGGAGGCAGAGGTTGCAGTGAGTCGAGATTATGCCACTGCATTCCAGCTTGGGTGACAGAGTAAGACCCTGTTTCAAAAAACTGAAGAAGAAAAATGGAAATAGAGTTTTATTGTACATTACTCACAAAAATAAATTCCAGTGGACCTAAAGACCAGAATCAAACAGAGAAGCATCTCTATAATCTTGGGAAAGGTAAAGTCTTCCTAAGCATAGCAAAAAGGAAAGATGGACAGACTTGACTTAAATAAAAGTGAAAAACATCTGAATAGAAACACATTTAACAAAGTTATCTAGAATCACACTGAAAAAAGTTACAATGTTTTATTTTGCTCTTATTAGATGAAGATGTACAAATGGCTATTATGCATTTAAAAAGATACTAAATTTCTTTAATAATAAAACAGTAAGATATTTTTCACCCATCAAAGAGGGTTAGAATGATGATGCCAATATTGGTGTGTCTGTGAGAAACAGCCACTTTCACAGAGTGCTGGGAAGAATGTAAGTTCATATGACCTGTGGGGGGATAATTTGAAAACACCTTTCAAAATTTAAAGTGTGCATTTACCTTTGCCTCAGCAGTTCTACTTCTAGAACTTTTTCCAACAGATATTTTCATACAACTGTACAGACCTAAACATGTTAAGGACAAATTCAGTAAAGAATTGGCAAAATAGGCCGGGCGCGGTGGTTCATGTCTGTAATCTCAGCACTCCGGGAGGCTGAGGTGGGTGGATCACCTGAGGTCAGAAGTTCGAGATCAGCCTAGCCAACATGGCAAAACCTTGTCTCTACTAAAAATACAAAAATTAGCCGGGTGTGGTGGTGCACGCCTATAATCCCAGATACTCAGGAGGCTGAGGCAGGAGAATAGCTTGAAGCCGGGAGGCGGAGGTTGCAGTGAGCCGTGAGCCAAGATTGCACCATTGCATTCCAGCCTGGGTGACAAGAGCAAAACTCCATCTCAAAAAAAAAAAAAAAGAATTGGTAAAATAAATAATGACATATCCACAATGGACAACTATGCAACCCTTAAAAAGAACGCAGAACTCTCTATGTGTTATCATTGAAAAAAGTCTACAACACATAGTTAAATTAAGAAAAAAAAAGGGACTGGGCATGGTGGCTCATGCCTGTGAACTCAGCAACCTGAGGGAGGAGGATTGCTTGAGGCCTGGAGTTGAAGATCAGACGGCACAACAAAGAGAGACCCTGTCTCTGCAAAAGACAAAAATTAAAAGGAAAAAGAAAAAAAGGCCTCCATTTTATACAACGTATATAATGATTCCATTTTATTAAAAACACACATGCCCCATGGATACATTTATATGTAATAAAAATAAGTTTGGAAGGCTGTTCACCAAATCTTTAAAAGTAACCATCATTAAAGAACTGAGCAGAGGTGGAGGTGGGGGCAAGGGCATTCTTACTTCTTCACTTCTATAACATCTCAATTTTTAACCAATAGGCATATATCATCTTCACAATTAACAAACAATATGTGCAAATTGGGGAGGCAAGTCTCATTGTTCCAAAGGACATTACGGCCCTTGAGGTTTAGTCACCAGATTCTCACTGTGTAAGAAATAAAACCTTGCAAATCCATTGTAACAAAGCAGCATGCGGAATAAAAGTACAAGGAACGCCTCTTTAAAATGGAAAGGTGAGCTACAAAGTGACGGGACATTGTAAATATAATTTCTAAATAACAAAAGGGCAAATCTGTGTTGAACTTGCTCTGACATAATCTCTTAGGGCCTTCTCCAGTAAGAACTTACTCTGATGCCTGTGGGCATCTAGGAGGAGGCATGCCAGTGCTCCACAAGTGGTCCATCAAGATGGGGAGAATGCAGCTAGACCAGGGTTTCTGAGACTGTTAACTAGTCAGAAATTATGAACCATGGAGTATCCTCCACTAACTCACTGTGGGCCCAAACAACCCTATGAAGTTCTCTCAAAGCCACACTGTCTGTCCACACCTCCATCCAGGATCACCAGGGCAGTCCTCCTCATGGCTCCCCCTGAGTCAGGACTTGGGGTGGGGAGGCTACATACAACTCAAGTCCCTCACCCTGATACAGCCTCACACTACCTGGCTTCACCTGAGTGCAGGGATAATGACATGCCCAGGCGAGAAGAATTCCCTCTCAATTCCCTTCTATCAGTCTCCAGTGAATGCTTTGAGAATCTGGTAAAAAGTCAGCTCATTTGTGGTCTCTCTTAATTCAGTCAATTCTACCTAATTACCACACCAGCTGGTACTCAACTCTAGAACTGCCCTTCGGCATTGCTGCTGACTGTGACCCGTTTATTTGTTTGGGTGTGTTCCTCCTACCAGACGGTAA
Organism: Hylobates moloch; assembly: GCF_009828535.3. NCBI lineage: Eukaryota > Metazoa > Chordata > Mammalia > Primates > Hylobatidae > Hylobates > Hylobates moloch. The sequence goes on from NW_026652276.1 coordinate 551,579, forward strand.
GTTTAAAGGGCAGGGACTGCACCTTCTCCATCCTAGTAGCTCCAGCTCTGGCTCACAGGAGAGGCACCACACATGGCCAGATTCCCGGACTGTCCACCACTGCGCCTGATTCTGATGGCTGTTGTGGGAGGTTGAGTGTGCATTTCAGGTGGCACAGAGAATATGAAATTCTCTTAGCTCTCCCCTCTTTTTCAACTACGTGGCTGCCCCTGTGAGTCAATGGGGAGGTCAGGGTTCACCGTCCTACCTGAGCCTCTCCACTTCCTAGGGTAGTGCAGCCAGGGTTTGCTCCAGGAGCCCTGCCCGACTACACTAATGAAGGCAATAGACACTAACCACGCAGGTGCAAGCACATTCACAAGGCACCCGTTAACCAGCAATGTCCAACACCCAGGACAGGGTTTGTAAATACGGGCACAAAAATTCACAAGTTATATGGGTATTTGTATATATACACACAAACATATGTACGTGTGTTTAACCTTCAGTGCAGGGAGGATGATCTTTTCATGAATGGTGCCAGGGAAACTGCATATCCATACAGGTGAAAATAAGCACTGACTCCAACCTCACACCATACACAAAATTAATTCAATATGAATCACGGAAAGGCACAACAATAAACCTTGGAGTAGGCAAATATTTCTCAAACAGGACACAAAAAGCACTAGCTCCCCCACCCCCAAAAGACTGATATTGACTACCTGAATATTACAACCTTCTGTACATCAAAAGACACTGTTAAGATAGGAAAAAGGCAAGCCACAAAATAGAAGATAGTTGCAATACAAAAACCCAACAAAGGGGCTGGGTGTGGTGGCTCATGCCTGTAATCCCAGCACTTTGGGAGGCCGAGGCAGATGGATCATGTGAGGTCAGGAGTTTGAGACCAGCCTGACTAAAAATACAAAACTTTCACTACTCTCTACTAAAAATACAAAAATTAGCTGGGTGTGGTGGCGTGTGCCTGTAGTTCTAGCTACTTGGGAGGCTGAGACAGGAGAACTGCTTGAACCTGGGAGTGGAGGTTGCAGTAAGCTGGGATTGTGCCACTGTACTGCAGCCTGCTCGAGAGCTAGACTCCATCTCAAAAACCAACCAAACAAACAAACCCAACAAAGGTCTTGTAGCCAACATATATAAAGATCTACAAATCATAAGGAAAAACCAGACAACCCAATTAATGACAAATGGGCCAAAAGACTTAAATAGACACTTCACAAAAGAGGATATTCAAATGTCCAATAAACAACGAGAAAAGTTGGACAATATTACAACAAGGAAATGCACACTAAAGCCACAGTAAGATACCACTAGACCCTCACTAGAATACCTGAGAATATAAAAATGGATAATCCTAATGTTGGCAAGAAAAGTAGAACATCTGGAGTCTCAAACGCTGTAAATTTGTATTATCTCTTTGGAAAACTGACAGTATCTACTAAATGTATACAGAAGTATACCCTATAACCTAGCAATTCCAGTCCGGGGTATAAACCCAACAGAAATATCTGTTTACAGAGACCTAAAGACAAATTCAAGAATGTCTGGATGGGTGCGGTCGCTCACGCCTGTAATCCTAGCACTTTGGGAAGCTAAAGCGGGCAGATCACCGGAGGTCAGGAGTTCAAGACCAGCCTGATCAACATGGTGAAACCCCATCTCTATTAAAAATACAAAATTAGCCGGGCGTGGTGGCGCATGCCTGTAATCCCAGCTACTTGGGAGGCTGAGGCAGGAGAATTGCCTGAACCTGGGAGGCGGAGGTTGCAGTGAGCCAAGATTGCGCCACTGCGCTCCAGCCTGGGAGACAAAGCAAGACTCTGTCTCAAAAAAAAAAAAAAATGTTCACAGAAGCTTTATTCACAGGAGCTCAAAACTGGAAACTACCAAAATGTCAATTAAACAGCAGAAAGGATCAACAGTTATTTGTTTTTACAATGGAATACTACCCAGCAACGAACAAACAAGCAAACCACAGCTATACCAACAACACTGATAATTTTCACATGTACATATTCCATTCATGTGCATGATAAATACATACATACTTATACGAAACCGAAGATTTGGCAAAACTAATTTATAATGCTAAAGATCAAAACAGTGGCTACTTTTGGGGGTCATAATTGAGACAGGCACAGGGAGCCTGTTCTACTCCATTCTCTGGGTGGGGATACATAAGTGTATACATATGAAATTTATCAAGCTGCACACGTAAGACACATGCACTTTCTTATGTAAGTTATATTTCAATAAGAATGTAATTAAAAGGAAAAAAGGGCCAGGCACGGTGGCTCACACCTGTAATCCCAGCACTTTGGGAGGCCGAGGTGGGCTGATCACGAGGTGAGGAGATTGAGACCATCCTGGCTAACATGGTGAAATCCCATCTCTACTAAAAATGCAAAAAAGATTAGCCGGGCCTGGTGGCAGGCGCCTGTAGTCCCAGCTACTGGAGGCTGAGGTAGGAGAATGGCGTGAACTTGGGAGGCGGAGCTTGCAGTGAGCCGAGATCATGCCACTGCACTCCAGCCTGGGTGATAGAGCGAGATTGTCTCAAAGAAAAAAAAAAAAGTAAATTAAAAGGAAAAAAGGTTTAAAAAACCTTTGGAGTTCATGAAAATTGATTTTTCACATTTTATAATAATCCTTTCTACAAAAGTCTCTGAGCTGTGAACTTCGCCTCTGCTTGATATACCAAGAATTCACAGCTCAACGAAGCAGCTGATTCTACCGCTGGACAGTTCTGCTTGAAAATAATTCCTAGCCTGTCGTCTAAATGTCTCTCCAACCTCTACCTCCCTAAATCCTCACCTGATCAATCTCTTCTGGACACAGTTCAGCTTACCAAGGTCCCTTTTAAAATGGTCACCCAGAACAGAATACATATCACAGAAATTGCCCAAAAAAAAGACAAGTTTGGTACAGTGCCTACACTATGAAGTTTGATCACTTAACACAGATCACTGTATGCAAATTAAGTTATTCAGAGAACAAAACTTTATACTTCATGAGAACAAATTTTCTAAGGGGACTACACCAAAACACACATCAATCTAGTTTAATTTTTTAATATATCATTTTTAAAGTACTAAACATAAAAAGAGATAATTTGTAGGCCATATGTTTCAGCAAGGCAGAAACCATATTATGAACTTTGTTCAATAATTAGATCACCACACTCTTGGAGACTTTCAACAGAAAGAATTATCCCTGAGGACAGAATCCCAGGTAGTTCCGGATACTTCAACTCAAATTATTGGAAAACAAACAAACAAACAACAACAAAAAAACAACTGTCAGGAGAGCCCTTTTTTTCCCCCACATAGTAGGCACTCAGATGTCTATTAATGAATAAACAAATCACTTCAACACTGGAAGAAACATTTGTTATGACCATAAATACTGAAGTCCAACCTGACATAAGTTATTAAAAGGTGGGCAATTCAACATGACCAGAAGTAGCAGGCAGTGTGTGAGCTGCAATGCAGACCACAAAGAAAGGCTCTGCAAACCAGCCAGGTGACCACAGGGTTCTGAGCCATTCTTGAGCTGCTCTGCAATGGCATAAATGCATGGTTTCCAAGGATGTCAAGAAATCTGGGAAGAGGTTGACCTGTTATTTCTCAAACCCAAGGACGACCAAAATAGAAGAAACAGGTTTAATTTGAGCAGTTTAGACTTTATAGCTAAATGTAAGGAAGAATTGATGGTCAAGATGATAAACATAAAATAAGGCATAGAGATATCTTTTTAGCTCTTTGAACTTTTTGGTATATTGTATAATCATCTCTAAAACAGTACCAACAGCCATTGAGCCAAGGGTCAGGCATCCTCTGCTCTAAGTAGAAGAGGAGCAGGTATTCTCCAGGCCCTTTATGGCTCCTGAGTTGATCACAAGGAACAGGTTTCCTCCCACCATCCTAAGGGCAGAGGCTTTGGAGTAGGAATCTTGGTTTCCACTTTGTGGGTACGCTTAGCCTCGGCTTCCTCAACTGAAGAACAACACAACTCTTACCCTGAGTGGGTTTTGTGGGAGTGTAATAAGGTAGCACAGGAAAGCTGCTGAACACCATGCCTGGCACACGGCGTCTCCAAGTCCAATACTGCTGCTCGCTGTCTGCCCACACAGAACAGTGTGAGCATCACCAGAAAACATCACGCACAGCGAGCGCTCACGCCCCTCCTGAGGAGGGAGTGCGGTTCATTCGGGACAGGTCCTCAAGTGTGCAAAGCAGCTTCTTTTTTTTTTTTTAATAATCCAATGAGATTTTATTTTAAAGAAATATTTCAGTTAACCCACTAATCTAACAGAAAGTTGTGTAAAATCATGCACAATCTTGAGAACTACATTGTCCTTTTTACCTGAATCTTTATTATTATTATACTTTAAGTTTTAGGGTACATGTGCACAATGTGCAGGTTTGTTACATATGTGTACATGTGCCATGTTGGTGTGCTGCACCCATTAACTCGTCATTTAGCATTAGGTGTATCTCCTAATGCTATCCTTCCCCTCTCCCCCCACCCCACAACAGTCCCCGGAGTGTGATGTTCCCTTTCCTGTGTCCATGTGTTCTCATTGTTCAATCCCACCTATGAGTGAGAACATGTGGTGTTTGGTTTTTTGTCCTTGGGATAGTTTGCTGAGAATGATGGTTTCCAGTTTCATCCATGTCCCTACAAAGGACATGAACTCATCATTTTTTATGGCTGCATAGTATTCCATGGTGTATATGTGCCACCCTAGAAGAAAACCTAGGCCATACCATTCAGGACATAGGCACGGGCAAGGACTTCATGTCTGAAACACCAAAAGCAATGGCAACGAAAGCCAAAATTGACAAATGGGATCTAATTAAACTAAAGAGCTTCTGCACAGCAAAAGAAACTACCATCACAGTGAACAGGCAACCTACAAACAGGAGAAAATTTTCGCTACCTACTCATCTGACAAAGGGCTAATATTCAGAATCTACAACGAACTCAAACAAATTTACAAGAAAAAAACAAACAACCACATCAAAAAGTGGGCAAAGGATATGAACAGACACTTCTCAAAAGAAGACATTTACGCAGCCAAAAAACACATGAAAAAATGCTCATCATCACTGGCCATCAGAGAAATGCAAATCAAAACCACAATGAGATACCATCTCACACCAGTGAGAATGGCGATCATTAAAAAGTCAGGAAACAACAGGTGCTGGAAAGGATGTGGAGAAATAGGAACACTTTTACACTGTTGGTGGGACTATAAACTAGTTCAACCATTGTGGAAGACAGTGTGGTGATTCCTCGGGATCCAGAACTAGAAATACCATTTGACCCATCCATCCCATTACTGGGTATATATCCAGAGGATTATAAATCATGCTGCTATAAAGACACATGCACATGTATGTTTACTGTGACACTATTCACAATAGCAAAGACTTGGAACCAACCCAAATGTCCAACAATGATAGACTGGATTAAGCAAAGCAGCTTCTTAATAAGGTCTACAAAAAGTAAGACCACGGATGAGAGGGAGAGCCCTTTGATTCCATGATGGGTGCATGTTACTCAACACAGCATCCAGTAATTTCTTTTTCCTACCAACATGTAAAACATATTTTAAAAATCAAAATATTTTCCATAATGTACTTTAAAGAAACCAAACTTTTTTCAAGAATTCTTGCCAAAGTAATTTTTCACAGGTTCACTCTCCATAATTTGTATAGATGCCTTACGACCTGGACAGTAGCTCATAAAGTGTCATAATCAGTTCTATTTTCAGTGTCACTTGTATCAGTCACATGTCCATTTTTTTTTTTTTTTGAGATGGAGTCTCGCACTGTCACTCAGGCTGGAGTGCAGTGGCGCGATCTCTGCTCACTGCAAGCTCTGCCTCCTGAATTCATGCCATTCTCCTGCCTCAGCCTCCCGAGTAGCTGGGACTACAGGTGCCCGCCACCACACCCAGCTATTTTTTTGTATTTTTAGTAGGGACGGGGTTTCACCGTGTTAGCCAGGATCTTCTCAATCTCCTGACCTCGTGATCAGCCCACCTCGGCCTCCCAAAGTGCTGGGATTACAGGCGTGAGCCACCACGCCCGGCCCACATGTCCACTTTTATCCTTTCAAATCTTCTCGACTTAAAACATACCTTCTGGTCCTAAAAATACAGAAATTCACTATCAGGTGGACTACAGTAATCACTGCATGTTCCCAAAGTACCAAATGATCAGATGAAACAAGATTCTCCCTGCACTAGGTTGGAAGGGCGTCACAGCCACTTAAGCACTGGCATCATCCAGATGCTCAAAGTGGAAGAAAACCTCGCCATCACACCATGCTTCCTGCTGAACTCAACAGCTGCTCAAATCAGAACCATTTCAATACTAGGCTGGAGGAGAAACAGTATTAAGAACATAGTATAGAAAATACAAGTTAAAAAGCAAAACTTTTTGTTCAGTGTTTCCAGTTTTCTAGTTGGTCACGGTGTTAAAGTCCTTCTCCAGGCTTAGGTATAAAGAATATTGTTAAAAATTTACATTTACAAAACTATTAAAGATTTTGTCTAGATGAAAATGGGCGACAAAGGCCTGGCTAACAAAGTACTTCTTTATTCTTTGTCTTAAGCTCTGTGGGAAAATTCTTCTTGAAACAGCTTGATTTTGTCCTTTAACTTGTTTCATGTGCTCATTGACAGTTCATTTGCCAAATTATAACTCCTCTATCTATCTAGATGACCACTCCTATTATATAATTCATATCTGTACTGGAAGTTTCATTACTTAAGATTTTTATTGTCTAATAATTAGATCAATCCCAAATTTCCTTTTATAATATTATACTGTACAATGAAAATAATCTTGAGAGCTCAAAAGGAAACTGTAGCTACATTCTTTGAAAGGTCACCAACATTTTTGATAGGCATTTCACTCTCATTTTGGCACATTTTCAAATCTTGGGTTCTCACATATTCCTAAAATACCGTACACCAAACTTCTACTCCAAATTGCACTAAGAACCATAAGGAGGCCAGGTGCAGTGGCTCACGTCTTTCATCCCAGCACTTTGGGAGAACGAGGTGGGTGGATCACCTGAGCTCAGGAGTTTGAGACCAGCCTTACCAACAAGGTGAAACCTTGTCTCTACTAAAAATAAAAAAAATTAGCCGGGTGTAGTGGCAGGTACCTGTAGTCCCAGCTACTCAGAAGGCTGAGACAGGAGAATTGCTTGAACCCAGGAGGCAGAGGTTGCAGTGAGCCAAGATGCCACCACTGCACTCCAGCCTGGGCAATGGAGCGAGACTCCATCTCAAAAAAGAGAAAAAAAAAAAGAACCATCAGGAATAGTGTTAAATCTCAGCATAAAGATGTTAACTGCTACTTCTGCTTTATTTTTTTCTTTTTTGAGATGGAGTCTTGCTCTATTGCCCAGGCTGGAGTGTAGTGGTGCCATCTCGGCTCACTGCAACCTCTGCCTCCTGGGTTCAAGTGATTCTCCTGCTTCAGCCTCCTGAGTAGTTGGGATTACAGGCATACACCACCACACCCAGATAATAGGTTTTGGATTTTTAGCAGAGATAGGGCTTCACTATGTTGGCTGGGCTGGCCTCGAACTCCTAACCTCAGGTAATCCATCTGCCTCAGCCTCCCAACGTGCTGCGATTAGAGGTATGAGCCACCACGTCCAGACTGCTACTTCTGCTTCTAAGGGAAGGGTTCTGTATCATAGAGGGACAAATGAATCCCCAGGCACTTCATCTATTTAGACTAAAGAGACCAACTGGCAGATAAATCATCTCTACCATAAGATGTGGGCAAAAAATGAGCTTATGTATCAATGGATTCATTCATACCCTAGCTCTTCTACAATCGTTTCTCTTAAACTACTCAAGGAAACAGTACAACATGAAATCCCCCAATTTGAACCTGTTAATACTGGTGACTCAGTTACTTATTTATTGCCTTTCCATTCCAAACCCACCCTTCTTTACCCTGCTTTGTGACACTGGAGTAGGACCCTGTAGACATTCCTTTTACACCAGCTGGCTTTGCCAGTAGAGGGCTCTGGGGAGATACGACAAGAAGGGCCTTCTCTCCCCATTTCCGGGCTTTTGGCTTTCTTGCTAGCTGTGTGCAGGAGAGCCAGTGGCTCACACTATCCTATGAGTTTCACTGGCACTCCAGTCCCGCCAGCCGGTTCCTATGACACCTTAGTGAACTTCATCATCCAATGGGTCTGCACCTCAGCCTTGCGAGAGAAGGGCTCTTTCAAGTTTGCTGCTTCTCTGGATACTGCCTCCCTCAGCCCTGGGGTGGCAGCTGCTCACCACATCTCCTGGTCCTATATTCTTTAGCATCTCCCTCCCGTCTTAGTAGTTAATCCTCTGTTGCTGGTTAATCATTATTTCTATTAAATTTCCCTGTTCAAATTACTGGTACAGTTTCTGTCTCCTGACTGGACCTTGAACGATTCAATGGTATTCTCTGGAAAACGGCTATACAGCTTTAACATCTTGAGCTTGGGAAAAAGGGTTCTTCCCCAAGAGTGGGGAGAAAAAAAGCCAAATCCACAGTGGTCCTCCTAAGTACTGCAATGTAGTGGTAGCAGAAGCTCTGCACAACCAGATGAGGTTGAAAACTGGAAGAATAGTCATTAAATGGAGGTTCACTTGGCATCCATTCTGCCAGCTGCCTACCTGAATTCCCAAATTCATCAGGAGAAGAAAATTGTGCCTTCTAGTGCTGTCAGAAGTGGGGGAAGGTGGGCCCGAGAATACAGAACCTGCAATGAGCTTCCTCACAGAGACACCAGTGGAAGTGTGGAGGGGATTGCCATCTGAGCACAAAAGCAGGTGATGTAGAACACTCGCCCATTAGTGTTTTATGTCTATTAAAGTCTTCCACCTGGGCAAGGGCACATCAAGACGGACACACCCCAAGGTGAAGGAGGCCCCGTTTCACTACACAATCCCATTTTCCCAACACATTTGCAGACAGTGTATGCCAAACACCAGTAGCCAAAGAAGCAACCTGCTACTAACTGGCTTGTTTTAGGAGTTGGGCACACAACATGTAATTATTTCCTTCTTTATTGTCTTTCACTTAGTTAGCATCTGGGAAAAAGCAAAACAGAAGAGTAGCTTAGTTCAGCAGTAAGATCTCAAAGCAAGCTCTTAAGCAATTCCTTTCTTTCTTCTCCATCAACCAAAAGAGTTCCAGTAGCTTGCCTGTCCTTACTTGTGCGTACTTGTGAAAACTCACAAAAAGGAAATGTATGTCAGCATCCCCACCCACTCACCATGGTCAGGACGCAGCTCACTCCCACGGCCCTGTGGCCAGGCGGCTGTCATTTTCAGAAGGGAAGCCTGCCTGGGAAATCAAATAGCAGCCTTAAAAAAAGGCCAATAAGACCATTATTGATCAACCTGAACCTCATTTGCAAAAATACACAGACACTAAGAATGGTTAGACATTTAAACCAAACTGTTGAACTACAGAGACCTACCTGAAAAGCAGAGAAATTAGCCACCAAAGAATGAGTAAACATGGTATACCAAAGAAAACATAATCTAAAAACATAAGATCCTATGTACAACTATCGCCTTTGTATAAAAATTAAAATGAGAAAAAATTAAAATTAAAGAAAAAAATAAGATCCTCAAAAAGGTCAGTGTTAGAGGTAAAGGTATTCATAAAATGGGAGGAGACTGGAAAAAGAATCCAACTAAATAATGAAAAGGGGATATTATAAAGATGACTCCAGAAACCAAACCTCAATAGGAGGCCAAAACAACAGATGGACAAGACTTGAATTGGAATCAGTGGTGTGGAAAAATAAACAGATGCATTCTTCTAGAGATAAAAATGATGAAAGAAAATCCAAATTTAGGAATCACAAATGTGTCTACGAGGAACCTAGGAGACGGGGCTGTAGCAGATACTGGGGTGTGATAACCCAGAAGATGCCTGGTGACTCCTGTCCTGAAGACAGCAGTGTCAGCTGTCATCTCCTTAGTCACTTGCTGGACTCGTTCAAAATCAAAAGGGTAAATAAGAAACTCTATTTTCAGCAAATCTAGGAACTCTCAAATTCTGCATCACAAAACTGTGGGGAGAAGCACCACTAGCAATAGGGACAGAGCAAGGGGTTGGGCATCTGTAGTGGGGGCACAAGCACTATGTCACAGGGCCAACTTCAGCAGAAGCCCTAAGAACACTTATCAAAGGTGAAAGGCACACTGAGGTGCAAAACTTCAGTCCCTTGCTTGTAAGAGCAAGGATGGGAAGAGACTTGGGTAGCAGGGTCCAAGTGTGGGCCCAGTTTGGCTTGGAAGAGCAGAGGTGATAGACTAAAGAAGAAATCTCAAGCAAGTCACATCCAAACCCACACACCAAGCTCGAGTCATGGCATGAACTTTACATTTCAACTAGTCTATGACCAGCCAATCCCCAAGAGAACCTCCTTAAAATAGCCAACCTGTGAATAACTTATCTGCTTCAAAGATGGGTGATCAAAATAGAGTAAGTGCTACAAATATTCAAAGGTATTCAAGATAAAAGAGGAAAGAAATAGATATTAAAAACTACTTAATAAAGCAACTGCCTCTATAATACAAGAGCACAAAACTACAGTATCAGAGCTCTAGAAACAGAAGGAAAGACAACAGTTATTCAAAGAAAGTGGATCACCTAGGTGAGAATTCTTGAGTTCCTGCGTAACCCTGAGTAAGATTTTAAATTGGGTTGTTTTACAGAGTTGTAAGATGTCTTAGTTGTTTCAGGCTGCTATAATAAATACACCATAGACTGGGCAGTTTCAACAACAAACATTTATTTCTCACAGTTCTGGAGGCTGGAAGTCTGCAGTCAAGCTGGCAGTAGATAAGGTTTCTGGTGATGGATAAGGTTTGGTTAACAGATGGCCATTTCTTATATTCACAAGTGGAGTAGCACAGAGAGAGAGGAAGAAAATTCCCTTGTGTCTCTTCTTCTTTTTTTCTTTTTAAGTCCGAAGAGTTTTTGTTTGTTTGATTGTTTGTTTCTTTGAGACGAAGTCTTGCTCTGTCATCCAGGCTGGAGTGCAGTGGCACACTTGGCTCACTGCAGCCTCTGTCTCCTGGGTTCAAGCAATTCTCCTGCCTCAGCCTCCCAAGTAGCTGGAATTATAGGCACCCACCACAGTGCCCAGCTGATTTTTGTATTTTTAGTAGAGATGAGGCTTTACCATGTTGGCCAGGCTGGTTTCTAACACTTGACCTCAAGTGATCCACCCACCTTGGCGTCCCAAAGTGCTGGGATTACAGGCATGAGCCACCTCACCCCGCTTCATGTCTATTCTTATAAGGGCACTAATCCACACTCGTGAGGGCTCCACCCTAATGGCCTAATCACCCCAAAGGTCCTATCTCCAAATACCACCATTATTGGTGGTAAGGCTTCAATACAAAACTTTTGGGAGAACACAAACACTTAGTCCATAGCATTAGAGATGTTTTTTTGGGACAGGGTCTCACTCTGTTACCCAAGCTGGAGTGCAGTGGCATGATCACGGCTCACTGCAGCCTTGATCTCCTGGGCTCAAGCCATCCTCCCACCTCAGCCTCCCAAGTAACTAGGACTCTAGGCATGTGACACCACACCCGGCTAATTTTTTTTTTTGTAGTGACGGGATCTTGCTATGTTGCCCCGGCTGTAAGAGTTATTTTAAAAATTATATTCTAGATGGAAGTTCCTTATCAGATATATCTTTTGCAAATATTTTCTCTCATTATTTTTACTTTCTTGGTAGCATCTTTATTTGTTCTTTTATCACTTTGGAATTTGGTGTCATGTCTACTCCTAGGTTTTCTTGTAAGAGTTTTATAGTCTCCACTCTGACATTTACATTAATGATCCATTTTAAATTAGTCTTTGAGTATGGTGTGGTAGGGGTCCAAATTCATTCTTTGCATGTGGATATCCACTTGTCTAGGCACCATCTGTTGAAGACTATTAGTTCTCTCATTGATTGTCTTGACATTCTTTTTGAAAATATCAATTAACCATGAATGTAAGGGCTTATTTGTGGATTCTCAAGTCTATTTCATTGATCTATAAGTCTATCCTTATGCCATACCACATTGCCTTGATTATTGCAGCTTTACAGTAAGTTTTGCTATGGAAAAGTGTGAGTCCTCCCACTTCTTCTTTTGTGAGATTGCTTTTGGCTATTTTAGGTTTTTGGCTATCCCTTGCATTTCTATATACATTGTAAGATCTGCTGTCAATTTCTACTAAAAGGCTAGCTGAGATTTTGACGGAAATCACACTGAATCTGTAGTGTAGTTTGAGAGTATTGCCCTCTTAACAATATTACGTATTCTGATCCATGAACATTGTCTTTCAACTTATTTAGATGATCTTTGATTTTTTTCAATACTTTTATGATTTTCTGTGTACAAGTTTTAAGGTTCTTTTGTTAAATTGAATCCAAAGTATTTTATTATTTTTAATGCTACTGTAAATAAAACAATTTTCTTTTTTTTTGAGACAGAGTCTCGCACTGTCACCCAGGCTGGAGTGCAGTGGTGCGATAGCTCACTGCAAGCTCCGCCTCCCAGGTTCACGCCATTCTACTGCCTCAGCCTCCTGAGTAGCTGGGACTACAGGCACCCGCCACCACGCCTGGCTAATTCTTTGTATTTTTAGTAGAGACGGGGTTTCACCGTGTTAGCCAGGATGGTCTCGATCTCCTGACCTCGTGATCAGCCCACCTCAGCCTCCCAAACTGCTAGGATTACAGGCGTGAGCCACTGCGCCTGGCCAATAAAACAATTTTCTTAATTTTATTTTGGAATTATTCATTGCTAGTGCATAGAAATACAATTGATCTTTGTATATTAATCGTGTATCCTGCAACCTTCCTGAAATTGTTTATTAGTTCTAATAGCTTTTTTTAAAAAAGAGACAGGTATCTTAAAATCTTCTATATACAAGGTAATGTCATCTGTAAATAGTTTTTACTTCCTTTCCATTGTGGATGTCCTCCCTCTCTTCCTTTTCTCCTCCCTCCTTTTCTTTTTTCCTAATTGCTCTGGCTGGAACCTCTAGTACCACGTAAGTTTTTAAAAAAAAAATCTCTGTACCTCTGTTTTCCCAAGTATAAAAGAGAATAATAGTGCTAATAGAGAGGACTGAATAAAATAATGCATACAAGGTGTTTTATAAGAGCAACTAGAATGTGGCGAATACTCAATATTAGCCATTAGGTTGTATATAAGAAACACATTTAAAACAAATGATTCAGAAAAGCTGAAAATAAAAGAATGACATGGGTATCCCAAGTATATTCCAAACAAACAAACAAAAAAGCAAGGGGACCTTGGTTACATGGTTGAATACAAGGTTGAATTTAGGCCAAAAAGGCACAAGTGAGACAATAAAAGGACACTTATTAGAAGAAAAAATGTTATTGAAACCATGTCCCAAATGGTTAAAGAAACCAGTGACAAACAGAAAAGCTTGAACTTACATGATGGCAGATAAGAAAAACAGCAGCTTGCTGAAACTCCCTCTGCTTGTAAGATAACAAATCCGGCTGAAATTGGTGGGAACCAAGGTGGCCAACTGGAGCCCGCACAGAAGGAGCTTGCTAACGTCACAGCTGGAATTTCTACCACGTTTCATACTCCCCCTGAATCTGCACATGCAACGCATGAAGATGCGTGAAGAGATACTTGCACGTGCCCAGAGGACTTTCCAAACCTCCCCTTTCCCTTGGACAATCACTAACCAATCTTTAAACGCTTCCCCCAAAATCTCTCCGTTAAATATACTGTCTTAAGGACAGAATGGGGAGACAGATCTGAGCCGGACTCCTGTCTCCTTCTTGGTTGACTGGCAATAAAGCTTTTCTTTTCTCAAAACCCAGTGCTGAGCGGGGAGCAATGACTCGCGCCTGTAATCCCAGCTACTCAAGAGAATCAAGCCGGAGGATCACTTGGGGCCAGGTTCACTTGAGCTCAGGCTCAAGCCAGCCTGAGCAACAGCGGGACCCCATCTCTAAAATTAAAAAAAAATTTTTTTAATTGGCTGGGTGTGGTGGGGCACATCTGTAGTCCCAACTACTTGGAAGGCTGAGATGCGCGGATCACTTGAGCCTTGGAGTTCAAGGATGCAGTGAGCTATGATCTGCTACTGCACTCCAGCCTGGGTTATAGAGCAAGACCCCGTCTCTAAAAAAATCAAATCAAAATAAGCTGGTGCCACATGCGTGTCAGGCAGCCAGCCCCTTTGCTCAGTAACCTTGTGTCCATTAAGATCCAACAGTTATGTATATCTTTGCACAAATAACCATAGTGTTGACATTCACAAAATAAAAATTACAGCAGGTAAAGAGAGAAATATATATAGACACATTCACAATGGGAAGCTAATTCTTCTCAGTACTTAAGTAATCAAAAGGACAGAAGTAGTGATATAGATGGGGTGTATGTATATAAAAGTGCATAAACAAGTGCAAAAAATGTCTAGAAGAGTTAAATGGATATGACGTAAATGTTGAAGACGTTAATTCTGGGTGTGGGCAAATAGGTAATTTAAATTTTTTTGTTCTCTTTTTTTGAGACAAGGTCTGGCTCTGTCACCCAGGCTGGAGTGCAGTGGTGCAATCACGGTTCACTGCAACCTCCACCTCCAGGGCTCAGGTGATCCTCCCACCTTAGCCTCCTGAGTAGCTGGGACTACAGGCGTGAGCCACCAGGCCTGGCTAATTTTTGTATTTTTAGTAGAGACAGTTTCGCTATGTTGCCCAGAATTGTCTCGAGCTCCTGAGCTCAAATGATCCACTTGCCTTGGCCTCCAAAAGTACCGGGATTACAGGTGTGAGCCACTGTGCCCATCCTACTCATTTATATTGACTGAATTTTTTGTTGGATGTATAAATTTTATAATTTAAGAAATATATTAAAAATTTTTCTAAGGTAGAAAATGTACAATATACAACAAAATACTATTATTTTATAAACTACTTGACTTGAATGATTTAAAAAGCAGCATCAATTTCTTAACTGAGGAAAATTAACAGCAGTAAGAGTTTTAGTTTTTATAACTTACTTTACAGCAACCATTTCCAAAACAAGTTTGCCCTCCTCTAGTGTTCTCAGTTTTCTCCAAATTTGATTCCTCTAAATAAGTAAAATTTGAAGATTCATTATGAAATCCTGTGTTTTACTAAGAGCTGATGAAAGACTCGCAAGATGGTTGTTTTTATGTTAATATGCTAACAAGTCCAATTTTATATGATGTTAGGACTTATGTATAATTTATATTTTCATTTCTTAATACAATTAATATTCATAATTAAATTTAGGACATGTTTCTATTATTTTCTATGTTTTTAAGAAATTTAAAATTGATGTAAATTAAAGACAGAAGCAAACAATATAAAGCTGAATAACCTTGATTTAACATGTTTACTTTAAAAGAGCTCACTGTGTATTTTTAGCATGTATGTTCCAACATTTTTCCTAGGATAGTAATGTCTAGAGCCTTTAAGCCATGTTTGAGTTGTCTTAATTGAAAATTGCTTTAATAAAAAAGACGCTTTTCTTCTGCTACAAAGATCTGACTTTACCAGTTTCAAATTTCAATACATGCAAAAATCATATGGATGCATATTAGCAAGGACCAAACAAATCTAAAAAGTGTAATTATGAGAAAACATCATGAATATCTAAAACCAGAAGATTAAGAAGGAATATATTTTTCATAATCAGGAATATTAGATTTATTTCAGAGAAATATATTTTAGATTGATCCATGAACTTATCAGTTGCATCTCCAGGATGCAACTGATTCTCATCACTAGCTTTTCAGAAGTTTATTAGTTCCAGGCAAGTGTTTTAAGATTGTGGATCAAGGAGGAAAGAATATCTTTCTGACTTTCCTAGAAACCAGAAAAAGCCTTTTAAGTAGGACTGGGATCCCCTCTGCCACTGTGGCAAAAAGCTGCTGCTATATAAAGTGCAAAACTGTACATGTAAAGCATCACTCATGTGCACAGAACATTCCAGAGCATTCCAATAACAACAGTTGGAAGCGCCAACAGATATTTTTCATGTTTCTCTTTAATGACCAGTCTAAATTTCTCTAATAGAAGTCCAGAAGTTGAAGACTGATGACAGTTTAGAAAAGCTGTCTTTGGGTGACTGCAATGTCACCCAAAGGCTTCCACTAGGTCATGGTGAATGCCAAGTGTCAAAGATATTCTGACACCTGGGTATTTGTCAGAGATATTCTGACACTTGGCATTCACCATGACCTAGTGGGATAACAGCGGTGGCTTCACAGAAGGGCAATGTTAGCACCTTCTGGAAGATCAGGGCAATGGCCCCCTTGCATCTGGTGCACTGAAACAAGCTCACGTTCCTTCAGGACATAGCAACAAAACTTCTTCCCACCAAGCCCAGTGCCTGAGAACCCTCTACTCAGATGCCTAATGAGCCTCTTAAACTCCACATGGCTCCAAACCAAAGCAGCTCTTCCCATGGGCTCCCTAGTGCAGGACATGGGAGCTCAGGCCCAGTCCTTGCACCGTGTTGGCTCCCGGGTTTCTGATTCTCCACATCAGCACCAGCAAATTCTGCAGGCTCCACCTTCAAAATCTCTCCAGGATGCAACTGGTTCTCACTACCTCCCTTGCTCCCTTCTACTCAAGCCATGTCCTGGGTCACCGCAGATGTCACCCAAAGGCTCCCCTCTTGCCCTGGCCTGGTTCTGGACCAAGTCATCACGTCCTGGGTGGAGTTCCATTTCCCTCCATGTGAGCAGAAGCCCTCCTAGATGCCTCTCGGCTCCACTCCCACCACATGGTCTCTTGCTAATCCCCAAACATGCCAGATGGGGGTCACCTAATGGCGCCTGCATGTGCTGTTCCATCCACCTGAACACTGTTCTCAAGAACAGAGATGTGTGACGGCTCCTCCCACCACAGGAACAGGGGTGTGGGAGTGTGGGATGTGGATCTCCATCCGAGCGCAGCTCCACGTCTCCTGCTCCCTCCGTGCTTTATTTCTCTCCCGGGCACTAAGCACTTCGCAGTGTACCTTGTCTACCGTTGAGCTCCCCACTGCCGAAGTGCAAGGAGGCAGAGCTCCTGTCTGCTACGTTCACTCTGGCACTCCCAGCTCCGACAGCAGAGGCTGGTGCACACCGAGGCTCAGCAAATACCTGCCGAACACGTGCTGGCCTAAGGCTGTTGGGGTGAGCACAGCCCAAACCCACATCCCATCTGTGTGGCTTTCCGTAATTTTTCTATCCTTTCCTTCACCACAAGTAGTCACTTTCTGTGAAGTCTCCAGCACTCCTTGATTCTTATTTCCTTTTTTATTTTACTTCCAACACAACGTATTCAACATCTTCCCAACTCTTAAGTTATTTTTAAACTTCAAATATGATGTAGACCAAAAACACCAAAAACTGCACAAAACAAAAAATAAAACAGACAAGTCTGATGAAAATGTGAATAAAAATCCTAACTTTTGCCTATTAAACAGGAGATGTTATTAAAAATTATAATATGAAATGTCCATAAAGGTGAGAGAAATGAACACCTGCATATACCACTGGTAGAGGCTGAGGTGCTTCTGCTGTTTCTGGAATACAATTTCACAACATGTATCAAAGACCTCAAAACTGTACATACACTTTGATGAAGAACCTCCATTTCTATACGTTTACCCCAAGGAGATAATCAAAAATGTGTATAAAGATTTTGTATAGACTGGGTGTGGTGGCTCACACCTGTAATCCTAGCACTTTGGGAGGCTGAGGCTGGTAGATGGCTTGAGCCCAGGAATTCAAGACCAGCCTGGGCAACATGGGGAAACCCCATCTCTCCAAAAAATGCAAAATTAGCCGGGCATGGTGGCATACATCTGTAGTCCCAGCTACTTGGGAGGCTGAGGTGTGAGGATCGCTTGAGCCCAGGAGGTGGAGGTTGGATTGCGCCACTGCACTCCAGCCTGGGCAACAGAATGAGACCCTGCCTCAAAAAAAAAAAAAGAAAAAAAAAGATTTTTTTACAGAGAAACTGAAAATAGAACACTATATAGCCATTAAAAACTTTTAAAAGACCATATAAAAAAGTTCAGAATATAATGTTTAATTTTTGAAAAGACTACAAAAATGCACATAGTTTAGTCCCAATTTTGTTTAATACAGGTGAATATGTAAAAGGTCAGAAGGCTATTCAGAAAAATGTGAATGGTTGTTCTCTCTGGGTAGTTATCCTTGGCTGTGGGCCACTGTGAGTTCCTGTTTTTCTGCAGCGAACAAGTATTAACGGTATAATGAAAAGTGAATGACATTTTGGATGAATTCCCTCTAAAAAAAGAAGCATGAGGAACCCTGAGAGACGCATTGATTGGTCTTCTAGCTGCAGCATGTAACCCAATGGGCCTTTGCTTGACATGCAGGAAAGGACCTGGGGGGCTTCACCAGGGGCAGCTTCATCCCCAGAAAGCTGAGGTGCTGCGGTGCAAGTGTTAAACCACTGTGAACACATAATTTGTGAAATAATCATATAACTTGAAAAATATGCATGTAACACTCTGTAAGGTAAAAAAGCAGAATGCACTCTTTCAAAGAACAGACATCACTGTAATTCTACCATCAGCTCTCTGGAGATTCATGATTACTTTCTATACCTAAAATGAACAATAACGTAGAATTAGCTTCCTTACATGAGGCTGATATGACTGAAAAATGCCCCCTAGAAGTGAAGCGCCAGCAGAACCTTGAAAAGCACTGCACCTTCCAGTTGTGGAAAAGAGGGCTCTGAGGTCTGTTGTGTTCAAGGACGAACAGAGGGGGAGAAATGAGGGTGAGAAAGAAATGGCATCAGCAAAAGGTGCCTGATGGATGGGGCAGGCTGACGGGAGCGCAGGTGGGAAGTCCACGCTCCAGAGCCTGCGAACTCTTCTCAAAGTCAGCGGTCCTCAATCCTGCCTACAGCACCTTGAGGAATTTCTCAACAATACAACAACCAGCAGCAGGCCGGGGTGCAGCTGAGTCTAAAAGGTTTTGGACACTAGAGGGGAGTGGCACCCCAGGACAAAGTGGCTGGCGGTGGCAATCAGAAGAGGCCAGGAGCGGCACTACTTATAGCCCACAACAGGCCAGGTACAGGGCCCACAGCAGAGTGGGGTTTCCAGAGTAGGGAAAGGGACACAGAGAACAAAGAGACTGGCAGAACACCAGGGGCACGAGGCAGTCCCCTAGGATGGGCCCGTGCTGGGAAAGGGAATGTAATCTCCAGCCCTGGAAGAGACTCATGTCCACACTCCATCAGGGGGGTAAGGGTTGAGATTTAAAACCTGGTCCTAACCTGCCCCAGGTGGAAACCAGCTACAGAGTGGGGATGGGCACACTGGTCATGGAGGCCCAGAAGAGCCTGCTCAGTGGAGGCAGGGCATGTTCAACACGCACTACCCACCCTCTCCTCCTCCTGGTTCTGACCTCTTTGCGGGGAGTTGGGCCAAGAATGTAGGCATTTGAAGTTTCGGGGAAGGGATGAGAAGAACTGAAGGGTAGTGGCAATTCAGAGGCAGTCAGGTAAAATATAGTATGGGTTGAGCATCCCATATAATATAATATAATCCCATATAATATAATAATATCATATAATAATCTGAAATCTGAAATGCTCCAAAATTCAAAAAAGTTTAGTGCCAACATGATGTTCAAAGGAAATGCTCATGGAACAATTCAGGTTTTGGATTTTCAGATTCGGGATGCTTGACTAATAAGCATAATGCAAATATTCCAAAATCTGAAAAAAATCCGAAACTCTTCTGATCCTAAGCATGTTAGATAAGGGATACTCAACCTGTACAAGCTCAGCTTTTCTAGCCTCCCACAAATCAATAACAACAGAATCAAATTCCCTCCTGATCAAAAACGGGGGAGTTACATTGGTACGAGTAGATCAAGGGGTTTCTGAGTTGGGGTTCACAGCTCACATGGGTCAGCCACTGCCTGTGTCATCTGATATGTGATCAACCACATCGGGTGCTAGAACTCTCAGGTGCTCAACAAATGGTGTGCGAGTCCAGGTGACCCAGTCAGCAAGTTTCATTCCCACAACCCTCTGCTCAGATCCTGAAATAACTTGGTTATTCTCTGCTATACAACCACTGTCATGGCATCTTCACTGGTACAGGGATCAACAGGATGACACTTCCCTATTCTTTTCCATTTGCTGGCCTAACTTCTTTATCAGTCGCCCATGCTGTGTAATCTAACACAGGACTGTGACTTACCAACCTTGCTTGTGTATGTGTGTTAGGGCTTGGTGGGGGAGCTGGCTCTGGGACTGCCAACATCACCACTGGGTAACTAAGAATAAAAATGTCCACGTCTCTGCCATGCACCACCCTACCATATTCTTGAGCATCAGGGTCAAAGGAATAGATCAACTTTCCAAGACAAAATAACAGGTTTTAAAAGCTAGGGCAGAGTCACATAATAGCTTGGTATCCCAGAAACACATAAGAGCTTTTGTATAAAACCTCTATTATCTCCAAATTTCAGAAGCTGAGTTACTTTTTCTTCTGAGGTCTGACCAAAATAAGTTCTAAGGCAGTTTATTTGCTATATTTAGGATGTTCATGTGGAAGCAACGACAAACATCTGGCTACAATACTTTCTAGAATTTTGACTATTTCTTCCTGCCAGAATGAAAACATTAAGTTTTTACTGGAATAGCAAGTTAAAGTCTTCTAGCACAGAACTTCGTGACTGAGAATTTGTCTTCCTATTTGTCACATATTTAACCTAAAGCCTCTGCAATTCTAAAGAAAAAAAGAAAAAGAAAGTCCACCCTAACAAGTGTGAGTATGTTGAAGAAAAGGGGAACATGAGAAAGTAGATGAACAATAACAAAGAAAACCCTCATGCTCATTAGATGCAATCCCCACTTGTCAGCAAAGGCAAAGGACATTCGCTGCCAGGGGCGAGGCCTCACACCCTTAAACTGCATCCTAGGTTGTTCTTTTAACCATTACATATCTCTTTTCCATAACACTAACTTTCAGATAATAGAAAACCTTTAAATTGCATTAATTCCCAAACCTAAGAGTTAATTACGAATTAATGAGGGTATAGTTTTTCTAGACATCTTACCCTCTAAAGAGCCTGGGAAAACTTTCTAGAATGGGGTCTCAATTATGCACCTCAACTCTCCTTCCACTGCATCCAGCAATGGAGTTAGACACTTTTCACACCTGGCATGGTTTGGAGCTGAAAGTATTTCAACCCCATGATTTAGCACACAAGATAAGGCAAGCTGACACACAACTTTCAGATGGTTTTAAAACAATTACGGCTCAAAAACAAGATTCTTTAGAGCTGAGGCCAGATTTCTATGTTCAAAACCACAGAATTTGTTTAATCAACTAAAAACAAATCAAGACTTTACTAGATAAAAAAACTAGTCACTGACCTTTGATTAGCTACATATCCCATTAATAAATGCCAAAAGTGGCTTAAAATAAAACATAATTGAAGTCAATATCCACAAACAGGCCTCCACCCTAAATACATCATACAGATTTCTCTCCTGATCAAAAATCAGTTTAATAGTTGGCTTCTGGCTAGGTGTGGTAGCTCACACCTATCATCCCGGCACTTTGGGAGGCTGAGGCAGGAGGATTGCTAGAGACTAAGAGTTTGAGACAAACGGGCAATGTGGGAGACTCCATCTCTACAAAAACTTAACAAATTAGCCAGCATGGTGGTGCACGCCTGTAGTCCCAGCTACTCAGGAGGCTGAGGCAGGAGGATCACCTGAGCCCGAGGAGGTCAAGGCTGCAGTGAGTTTTGACTACGCCACTGCACTCCAGTCTGGGTGACAGAGCGAGACCCTGACTCAAAAAAAAAAAAAAAAAATAGGCCGGGCATGGTGGCTGGCACCTGTAATCCCAACACTTTGGGAGGCCAAGGGGGGCGGATCACTTAAGGTCAGGAGTTCAAAACCAGCCTGGCCAACATGATGAAACCCTGTCTCTACTAAAAATACAAAAAAAAATTAGCTGGGCATGGTGGTGGGCACCTGTAATCCCAACTACTCAGGAGGCTGAGGCAGGAGAATCGCTTGAGCCCGGGAGGCAGAGGTTGCAGTGAGCTGAAATCATGCCATTGCACTCCAGCCTGAGCGACAGAGTGAAATTCTGCCTCAAAAAAATAAAATAAAAATATCATCTCAAACCACAATGAGATACTACTACACACCTACTAGGATGGCTAGAATAAAAAAGTCAGAAAATAGTAAGTGTTGGCAAATATGTGGAGAAATTGGAACACATAACATTGCTGGCAGGAATGTAAAATGGCACAGCTACTTTGGAAAACAGTCTGGCAGTTCCTTTAATGATTAGACCTAGATTTCCCATGTGACCCAGCAATTCTACTCCTAGGTATTCTGCCAGTCCTCTGTATCCACAGGTTCGGCATCCACAGATTTGATTAACCACCTGATGATCAAAAATGCTAAAAACAACCCCACCAAAATGATAAAAAGTAATAGTACAATGAGAGATAATAGAAAAAAAAAAGTCAATACAGTATAACAAGTATTCACATAGTGTTTCCATTGTATGAGGTATTATAAGCAATCTAGAGATGAGTTAAAGTACACCATATGGCCGGGTGCAGTGGCTCATGCCTGTAATCCCAGCACTATGGGAGGCCAAGGCGGGTGGATCACCTGAGGTCAGGAGTTCGAGACCAGCCTGGCCAACATGGTGAAACCCTGTCTCTACTAAAAATACAAAAAATTAGCTGGGTGTGGTGGCGGGCACCTGTAATCCCAGCTACTCGGGAGGCTGAGGCAGGAGAATCACTTGAACCCAGGAGGCAAAGGTTGCAGTGAGCTGAAATCACGTCATTGCACTCCAACCTGGGCGAAAGAGTAAGACTCCGTCTCAAAATAAATAAATAAATAAAATAAAATAAACAAAGTACACCAGAGGATGTGTATATGCAAATACTATATCATTTTTTATATAAGGGATTTGAACATCTATGGATATTGGTATTCTCAAGGGTCCTAGACCCACTCCTGCTAAGATACCATGAGACAACTTTATCCTCTCAAAAATGAAAACATACATCCACACAAAAACTTGTACATAAATGTTTACAGCAGCATTATTCATAATAGCCAAAAGATGGAAACAATCCAAATGTCCATCAACTGAGGAACAGATAAAATGTGGTATATCCATACAATGAAATATTATTCAGCCATGAAAAAAATGAAGTACTGCTACATGTTACAACATGGATGAACCTTAAAACGTATACTAAGTGAAAAAAGCCAGTCATACAAGACTACATAGTATATGATCCTATTCATAGGAAATGTTCAAAACAAGGTAATCGATATGGATAGAAAGTAGGTTACTGTTTGCTTAGAGCTGAGGGGAAGGGAGATGGAGGTTGAGGAGGTGACAGCTAAAACGTGGAGTGATTAAAATGGTCTAAAATTGACTGTGGTGATAGTTGTACTTCTGTGAATATTAAATACCAATGAATTTTACACTTTAAATGGGTAAATTGTATGGTATGTGAATTACATCTCTATAAAGCTGTTAAAACATTTCAGCTGCATTTTATCCACCAACACAATTACATACTGAATAGCTTCCAGTTTCAAATCATCTTGACTTATCGGTGGCAATAAACAAGCATGCATTTCTAGATCTAGAGAGAAAGCATTGCCAGAATAAACATGCATGTACTTCTAGATCTAGAAAGAGCTGCAAGAATAAACAAGCATGTGTTTCTAGACCTAGAGAAAAAGTGCTGCAAGAATAAACACGTACGCATTTCTAGATCTAGAAGGAAAGAACGGGAACAAAATACAACCCTGTGCTCAATCACCTCCACTAGCTTCTCTGTCAGCAGTTTTTGCTCTAGAATCATTTGCCATTCTTGTGGCAATCTACCTTGATAGAAAACAAATTTTCATTTGCACACTCTGGGAGATGGGAGATATAAATAAAACTGGAGGCTTACAGAGCTCAACTTTCTGAAGAAAATATAAGGAAGACAGCCAGGGCCTATTTGTTGCAGACATACATAAAACCACTCACCACAGATTCTACATGGACAGACAGCCATGAGCACCAACACCCAAGTTGGTCTATGTTTTCACCAAAGCAAAAAAATAAACATTTTAAAAACAACGAAACGTCAAAATTTCCCCTATGTTAAAAAGGTTCCTGAAATGTAAACTTCTAATATCAACTTGGGGAATCTGCACAGCACCACACAAAGTCAGTGCTTTCTGGCCATGAGAATACAGAAGAAGCTGGTGCTTTTCAAGTTTAATATCAGCACATCTCCCTGGAGGAACACTACTGCTTAAGACTTCAGTGAAAAGATAATCTAGTAAACAGACAAATAAGATAGGTGCATACGGCCAGAAAACCCCAAAACAAAACAAAATTGAATCTCTGAGGTCAGAAAACACTGCTGTAGAGGGAAAAATTCAAAACATTCTTAAAGCCTGTTAACCAAATCTAACTTTCGATTTCATTCATTTAACACGTTTACTCAGCAAGGCCCTGTTCCAAACACCAGAGGTGCAGAAGTAGATACAATACAGCCTTTCCTTCCCAGAACTTGCATTTCAGGAGCAGAGAGACAGCAAGCAGGCACCAGGATGTGGTGTCTTCACCAAGACAGACCTGCCCAGCCAGGGGTCTCACTGCTCAGTGCACCCGACACCCTGTAGCCGAATGTCTCCCTTAGCCTACAGGTCCAACAGCAAAAACCAGCTGACCACAGTCTGTCTCTTGGTTCCAATGTAAAGTCAAGAGGCAGAGAGACAGAATACGAATGAGACAAGTGGACAAATGACAGCAAGACAGTGATGGTGGGCTTGGGTCAGGCAACCAGCCTTGATCCAAAGACAACAAGGAAGAGGGGGCGGGACAAGCCTGCCTCTGTGGGGCTATGCAGGGGGGACTTCCCCAGGAGGAGACTCTGCCCACTCAGGGCAGGCCCTACACACCAGCCCACTGACACCAAACCTTAGAGTGGCACAGACAATTGCACTTCCAGAGGCTGTATCCTGGTACACTGGCAGTATTTGTCAGGGTAGATTACAAAAAATGCTCACCAGTTCCTGGCCGCTCTCCCATCAAGGTGCCTCTACTTCTCCACCCCTTGAATCAGAGCTAGGCTGGTAGCTTGCTTTGATTAATAAAATGTGGCAGAAGTGACAATGGACAAACTCCAGGCCAAGAGCCCAAGGGACACTGCAGTGCCCACTTCTGGACTGAGAACGTTTCTGTGACCACAAAAATGAGGCCAAGTGGGCTGGAGGGAGAATAAGATTCTGCACGAGGTTCCAACCAGGGTGCCAAATGTATGGGTAAGGGAATCCCAGACTCCCCAACCCTCCAAGTCAGCCTAGTAGAGCCTCCAAATCAACACATAGACCTGTGATTTAAGCTCCACGTTTGGGATGGTTTGTTACTTAAAGCTAACTGACGCAGTTGCGGAGGACAGGGTACTTGGAAGCAGAATACAATCAACTTATAATATATTGAATTTTAGCTCTCCCTAAAGGTGTGTATCAGCAGGCAACACAATGTAAAAAATATCCCAAGCTGGCACAGTGGCTCACACCTGTAGTCCTAGCTACTTGGGAGGCTGAGGCAGGAGGATCACTTGAGTCCAAGCGTTAGAGGCTGGCCTGGGGAACATAGCAAGATCCTGTCTCTTAAAAAAAAAAAAAGTACCCCATCCAACCCAGGATATTCAGAATATGCAAGACCATTTTCTTTTGCTTCAGATAAAAGTTCTTTAATTTCTGGTAACTCTTCCAGATATATCAAATACCAAACATGACAGTTATATTTAACTGAAACAATAATCTCAACTTATTAAAACTGACAAGCTCTAAATATTGCAAAACCTTCACAAAATGGCATCTCTTATTTCCTTAGGTATAAAATGACTCATATTCAGTAAAGGTGAATTTCTTAGAGAAGAATTTACATCTTATTTATGACTCAACAACAAATGTGTGCTTTTTTCTTCTGGGTCCTAGTTTTAGCTGATAAAGTCCAGTAGGCAGAACAAAAAAAAAAAAGACACTCTAAAAGTAAACCTATTAGTACAATTATTTTTCTTTTACTTTTTTTCTCTTAAATTTTGCACCTGTTACAAGCCTAGACTACGGTAAATGTGTTTACTAGAGGATGGCAACAAGGTGGAAATTCCTCCAAACACTTGACTGAAAAAGATTTGGGGCTGGGCGCGGTGGCTCACGCCTGTAATCCCAGCACTTTGGGAGGCCGAGGCGGGCAGATCATGAGGTCAGGAGATCGAGACCATCCTGGCTAACACGGTGAAACTCCGTCTCTACCAAAAATACAAAAAAAGAAGCCGGGCGTGGTGGCGGGCGCCTGTAGTCCCAGCTACTCAGGAGGCTGAGGCAGGAGAATGGCGTGAACCCGGGAGGCGGAGCTTGCCGTGAGCTGAGATCCTGCCACAGCACTCCAGCCTGGGTGACAGGGCAAGACTCCACCTCAAAAAAAAAAGAAAAGAAAAAGATTTGGGAGCCTAATTAAGTTTCCAGACTTTAACCTATTTCCTACAGGAAAGTCACCCAAGAGCTGGTGAAACGGCAGCCGACTGCTACTCTTCAGAGTGCAAAGGTTGCCCAGCTTCAGACCTCCTTCCCTGCAACAGAAGTGATGTGGGAAGTTGGACAGACAGGTCCTACCAGTTTCAGTTACCAGGGCCCTGATGAAATTATCTTTCACTTCCTCCACAGATAAGCACTTCAGAAAAGTATCCAGGTCCCCTGAGTTCTTACACCCTCCATACTTGCCTTCAAACAACACTTGCTCGGAGCTTCGCTGCCCCACCCACCAAGCTCCCCTCCTCTGTGTTCCCTCTTCCCTCCTTCCCACCCCATGCAATGCATTCCGCAATAAGGTCCACAGCTCAGTAACAGTTTTGTTTTCTGTGTAGCATCTTGACTCCTCAAAAGAAATTCCCAAGTGTAAATAAACCTCCTGCTAGAGTTTAAATTCATTCTCTTGTCCTTACTTTTGTGCCATTAAGAGCAAGAAAAGCTTCTAAAGATGTTACTTGAAAGCCAGAAAAAATTAGAAAAAAGAGAATGTATTTGTGTATTACATATGAAAAGAAATAATTTTAAAAAGAATTTTTGGCTGGGCACGGTGGCTTACACCTATAATCCTAGCACTTGGGAGGCTGAGGCGGGAGGATCCCTTGAGCCCAGGAGTTTGAAGCCAGCCTAGGCAACATGGCAAAACCCCGTTTCTACTAAAAATACAAAAATTAGCCAGGCGTGGTGGTACATGCTTGTAATCTCAGCTACTCTAGGGGTTGAGGAGGGTGGAACGCTTGAGCCCATGAGGTCCAGGCTGCAGTGAGCCATGATCACGCCACTGCACTCCAGCCTGGGTTGACAGAACAAGACCCTTTCTCAAAAAAAAAAAAAAAAAAAGTAAAAGATGAATAAATAAAAAGAACTTTCATGCTAATAACACGTAGAAAAACAAAAAATGTTTTCTAATACATCACATTGATCTAAAAAATAGTGTTACTTAAACACTGATATATGTATATATTCTTAGTATATTTAATTGTTCTTGCTAATATTACCAGTGCAATCTTCTATCAGGGAATTTTCAAAATAAAAACTGTCTTATCATTGACCTAGAAAATTAAGTTACATGTTAACACCATACAACACCTCCCGCATGACAGGCTCTGTGTGTTTGCTCAATCCTCACACCAGCAGCTCTGAGAAAGAGGGATTATAATTGTCCCTCTGTTTCAGAAAAGGAAGCTGACACACATGGAGGCTAAGTGGCATCCCCTCATCCAGGTGGCCCAGGCCTCGCTGAGACCAGGTGGCTTAAGCTGGGAAGGTCTGGGTGTACCATCTGGCTCCAGTCTGCACCTTCCAGCAGTCTCTTAGCCAGCCTCTCACAAAAGAAAATGAGTAGAAAGACCAAATTATACTACGATTTTAAATAAAAGATACAATACCAGTTTCCAAATAAAAGGAGAAATTCAGATGTACTGTTTCTAAGGATTTTCTCATGTGTTACCAAAGCCACTCTTGATCAACTTAATATGCAAAGTCTAACCAGCAAAATGGAATTTGGTATATAATTTGACCGTTAGAAGATATAAGGAAATATGCCTCCAAAAATCATGCTTCTTACCTCAATGTCAAATATTTCCATGGTGTTGTCCAGCAGCTTTACTCTGAGGTGCAGGTGCTTCTCTTGCATTCTGGGCAAGAGAGTCTGCCCAGGCTCAAGGGTGCTAACTCCCACAGAGGTCTGGGCACCCAAGCGCGTCCCTGCAGTCTGCAGGACTCTGTATGTTCCTTCTATCTCCCCCATTCTTCACCATGAGTGAAGAAAACACTAAAATGAGAAAAAAAAAAAAAAAACACATGAAGGAATTATCACATTATTTAGGTATTAAAACAAGGTAAAAAAAGAATTATCGGAGACACGGGAATCCTCTGTACTATTACTGCAACTTCTGTGAGTCTTAATCACTTCAAAAGAAAGTGTTACAAAAGATTCTTTTCTACTCAGGCACTCATAGGTGGAGTGTGAAATAACAAGCACCACCCTCAATAACAATATTTCCAGATGCTCTATGAGCCAGGCATACCCATTAACTCATTTAACCTGTTAGACCTCACAAACGAGTGACATCACCACCACCCACCCACCTAGCAGAGGCAAGAGAGCCCAGGGCTGCCGCACCAACCCTAGGCTGCCCACTCCCCGGCACACCTCTCTCCACCAGCCCAAACAGTTATTGTGGTGATGATCCTTTTTAAGTACTAGATGGTGCCATTTCTACAAAACGTAAACAGGCTCCACAAAGCATACCATCAACGCGTGTCAGGTAGTGCACAGCAAGAGCTGAGGCATTCATGCAACTGTTCTTCCCCTCTGCTGACTTTATGTGGAGTAAAGGGCTACTCCAGCTGAGGGAAAATGCCAATAAAGGAGATGAAAACAGCCAGGTTTGTCTTTGCCAGCTTTGTACTCCTTGATTTTTCTAAGGTGTCTCACCAGGGTGGAGTGGGTGCCACTGGTAGTCTGGGAACTACCAGTATGGAATACTACCAGTATTTCACGTATGGAACTGAATGACAGCCTGGATAGGGGTAACAAGGACCACATGCCTGGTAGCAGGAGGCACGTGCCCTTGGTCAGGCCCTTCCCAGCTCCTGCCCATTCTCACAATAACCCCCATCCTCACAATAACCCCCCATCACTATCCACAGCCCACTTAACAGATGACAATGAGGGTGCAAGAAGGTCAAACACCTGGCCCAGGGAGGCGCTCATGTCCTTTTCAACTCTCCTTTCGTGCCAAGGGAAAGGTCTCTGCTTGCAAGCTATTAAGTCTAACAGGGCTATTCTTGTCATTATTTATTTAATGCACTGTAGATTTTATTTTTCCATTCAAACTGGGTATATATTTTTTAAAACAGATTTTATGGTGTATATTTGAAGTCTGCAACATGATGGCATGGGACAAACAAAGATAGTAAAATGTGTCTTCATTGTTTTTAACGAAGATCAGGCTAGTATTAGGTACTAAATATTTAGTATTAAGTATCAGCTACAATTAATAATACTAGCTTGCTTTTAACATTTATTATCTATTATTTATGGCAACTTCCCTTGTGAAATGTCTTATTTATGTTTAAAAATCGATTTTTAAATATTTAATACAATAAAACATAGTATGGCAAAAAATATGGCAAAACTGGTGATGAGATACAAATGCTGGGTGTTTAATCAACAAAGCATGCAGCACTGCACGCATTATTTTATCTCACCCAATCCCTCTCAGAGTCTTCCACTCATCTGTAACCTTTTAAAGAGTTAATCCCACTCAATCTCTGGCCCAGTCCCCTTGCGTGACAACTTAATTGCTCCGAGTCTCCTGGCCCTCTCCTCTTTTTCATGCTTATTTTGTCATCAAGACAAGCAAATCAAGAACCCCCCCTTTTGTGGAGACACAGTCTTGCTCTGTTGCCCAGGCTAAAGTGCATTGGCCCCATCTTGGTTCACTGCAACCTCCACTCCCGGGCTCAAGCAATTCTCCTACCTCAGCCTCTGGAGTGGATGGGGCCACAGGCGTGCGCCATCACACCCAGGTAATTTTTTGTATTTTTAGTAGAGATGCGGTTTCACCATGTTGGCCAGGCTGGTTTTCAACTCCTGGCCTCAAGTGATCCTCCCACCTCGGCCTCCCAAAGTGCTGGGATTACAGGCGAGCCACCACACCTAGAAAAGAACCTTTTTAATCTGTTAATTTCAAATAGGCTCTCAGTGACTTACTGCCAGGCATTTCCTACTGCACACTTAAACCTTACCCAGAAAGACAACCTTTTGAACTTCTGCACACATCCAATTTATCAAACGAGAAAGCAAAAAATGAAGAGCTAAATCCTCCAGGACAAGCAAAATGTGAGTACTATGAACAAAACGACAAGGCACTGCGAGGTCCCATCCTAATTCCTAAGCAAAGCCACTGACTGACACATTTATTAATTACCTGAGCTGCACGTTTGGCACAGGTTGGCAGTTACCTATCATCGTCAGCTGTCTTTCTCCATGCTGGATGCTCCGTGAGGGCAGGAACTAAATTCTTACTGTAAACATTTGCTAAGTATTTACTTAATGTCACTGGCATCAAAAAACATGAACTGGTACATCATGCAATGTACTGTAAAGATGATAACAGCGAAAGACAAGAGACTACAACCACAAACAGAACAACACTTTAACAAAATTACTGTTTTTGCAACACTAATATTAAACATATATGAAGTTCTGAGAATCATAACTGGGCCTTTTCATTTCAGTTCCACAAACTTTTAATTTTTATGAGTGCATAATTGTACATGTTTATGGGGTATGTGATTTTTTTCTTATTTTTTTATTGACATAAATTGTATATACTTATCATGTACAACATGATGTCCTGAAATATGTCTACACTACGGGATGGCCAAATTGAGGCAATTAACATATGCATGACCTCACAAACTTCACGTTTTTTGTGGTGAGAACACTTAAAATCCACAAAAATTAGTAATTTTCGGAAATACAATATGTATCTTAGCAATTTTCAGAAATACAATTATGTTGTTACTAACTAGAGTCACCATGCTATATAAGAGATCTTCTAAACTGCTGTCTAACTCAAGTTTTGTATCCTTATACAAGCAAACAACGTGTAATGGTCAAATTAGGGTATTTGGGATATCCTCCACCTCAAACATTTACAAATTCTTTCTGTTGGGAACATTCCAAATCCACTCCTCCAGTTATTTTGAAATATACAATAAGATATTAACTACAGTTACCCTATTGTGCTACCAAACAATAGATCTTATTTCTTCTTACTGCATTTTTGTACCCATTAATTAATTCTTCTTAATTTCCCACCCCCTACTACCCTTCCCAACCTCTGGTACCATCAATTTTTTTCACTTCCCACATATGGGTGAGAATATATGATATTTGTCTTTTTCACAAACTTTTATTTATTGAGTAGTTAATGCAAAAGTAAGAGAATGCAAATGAAGAAGACTTCCACTTTGAAGGTACCTCCAATGTGAAAACATGAAAATAAAAATAAATGATCTGTATGTTCTTGGTCAGCTCACAACATTTATCAAATATAGAACCACCAACAGTGGGTTCTTCTGAAACAAGGGATAGGATGCTTTACTCTGGTCACCAAAGGCATTCTTTCCCTTAAGTAATGCTACAAATCTGTAAACATTTATACAACTGACATACATTTTTAGAAGTCATTTCTCTTATTTATTCTATTGTATAATTCTCATTTATGTTTTCTTAAGTATAGCTTTAAAAATTTCTTCAGGTTCTTTCTCTTCTACTCATTATAAGAAAGTCATGTCTAAACATCTACTGCTAAAAAAAAAATAGACAAGACTAACCTGTAATCCCTAGAGGTGCACATTCCACTGATAAAACCATAAAAAGAAAACACAAGGAAGTTATCACTAGAAAAGTGGTCCCTTCTTGATGGGAGAGAGGGACTGTCACTGGGATGGAACACAGGGAAGGAGTTCTTAGGTTGGCGGGGCACGGTTTTATTTCTTGACCTGGACAGTGTTCATTTTATAATTCATTAAGCCATACATCTGATTCATGTTTTTATATGTGTTTATTTTATAACAAAAATGTTTAAAACAACAAGCTTCTTAACATTGCTTCCTCTTTCACGAGAACATGACACACTAGACAAATAAAAAACACTTTTCTCAGCTCAAGGAATATCAAACGCTCTTCTCAAATATGTGGCTCACACAGGAAATCTTTACACGTTTGCACACTTTCCAAGCAGCGACTTACATCCTAATGTTCATTTAGCCAAGACAGATGTCAACATGGCTGCAGCTGAGATGCAGGGCCACAACAAGATACC
Source organism: Hylobates moloch (assembly GCF_009828535.3). Lineage (NCBI taxonomy): Eukaryota > Metazoa > Chordata > Mammalia > Primates > Hylobatidae > Hylobates > Hylobates moloch. Next base: position 584,113 of record NW_026652276.1, read on the forward strand.
CTTGTTCATGAGACTGATCTTAAGAAGACAGATTCACTTGAGAGGAGATGAACCTGTGGTACTGTTGCTGATATCCCAAAGAAAAATCTGTTTGTTGTCACACAATAGTAATGTGGCATAAACTATCCATTTAATAATTACTCAGCTTTAAGATTAAGACTTATATTTAAGACTTTAACACTAAATTTAAGACTAAGACTTAAGTTTAAGACTTTAAGTTTATTACTAAGCTTACGAAAGCTTAAAAAGACCTTAATAAAGCCAGGAATAGTGGCGCACACCTATGATCCCAGCTACTCAGGAGACTGAGGTGGGAGGACCACTTGAGGCTAGCAGTTTGAAACCAGCCTGAGCAACACAGTGAGACTCTATCTCTAAAGAAATGTAAAAAAATACATTAATAGAAAACCGGCAGGTAACCCCATTGCTGTGACTGTCGGTTCACCTCAGTGTCAAAGCCTGTCAATCCCAGCTACTCGGGAGGCTGAGGCTGTTTTACATAAATTTTGACTAATGAAAATTACCTTTGCTTTGCTTTGTGTGCTTATAAACAAGTATTAAAGAGGCAAGAACACACAGGCTAGACTAGAAACATGGCAAGGCCATGAACAGTCCTTGGCACACCATGTTCTGTGGTCCTAGGAACCTGGCGTCAACCTCTGCCCATCCCTGCTCCTGCCAGCAAAACTTCCCAGATACCCAGAGGAAAGTGGCAATGTAAACAACCAAGAATTCGTGGGGGACTCAGTTTATTGTGCCATCTTCTTTCAATGTGAATGAAATGCTTTGCAGTCTTCATTCCTAAAAACATTTCTGGTGGCCGATACAATTTGCACTACTGACATTTGGTCCTGCCTACTACAAACTCTGCTCTTGTGAGTATAGTCTCATTTAACAATAACAGAAAACCCTGTGACATGTATTTCCATTTTAAAGTTGGAAAATTTAGCTCAAAAGTCTGCCAAAGCTTTGGGTGATAATGATGTACTGAGTAGGTTTGTAACAAATGGACCACTCTAGTGACAAATGTTGACAGTAGGGGATGCTGTGTGTATGTGGGTGTGGAGGGTATATGGAAAATCTCTTTACCTCCTGCTTAATTTTGCTATTAACCTAAAACTGCTCTAAAAAATAAAATCTATTAAAAAAAAAAAAAAAAGGCCTGCCAAGGAACAAATAACTTAGAAGTGACAGAGCTAGGACTTGGGCCCAGACTTGGCTACCAAAACTCTTCCCCTTCTGCTGGAAAATCAGCACATGGCTTTTTAGACAAAAGCATAGTCCACCATCCACAGTAACAGGTAGGGGCTAACATTTCTATTTTGCAATTAAAAAAAACCACCTTTTCTAAAATATTTTTCACTGTCTGCTTTGGGAAAATAAAAAACTAAACTCCTCTACGACCAATCCAAGAAAGAATATGAACTTAATATTTCACTACACTCGTCTAATATGAAAGTCCACTGCAGCATTGGGAACAAACTTCACTGCTGATGATGTTCAAATGGAATTCTTCCTCAATCCCTCAACCCTGGGGTGCGTTACCTCTTTACTGCAGCACAGCAAGAGACGGATCCTTCTTTATTCTCTTTCTAAGCATTACTAACTTTTAGAATAAGGAACTAAACAGTCAATGTGAGGAAGCAGAGAAATGTCAAGACCTGTACTGTAAAGTAAGGCCTTCAAACTGCTAATGAGAAATGGCTGGCTGGGCAGGTGGGCGGGCCAGCAGGGCTTGCACACCCTCCCCAGAACACTGCTGCATAAAAACACACCAACACTGCTACAGTGTTGTCTGAAGGCAGTGTGGCCCGAGCATCAAAGAAACCACGCTTGGCCCCAGAAGCTTGGGGAGAAGGGTGCTGCAGAACTCACCTGCACACACTTCTCCAGCAGGCGCTTCAGGATGGCTGTGTCACTTGCACAGAGCTGACCACTGAGGAGGATCCATATGTGGGCAACGCTGTCCCTTAAACACCAAGAGGGGCAGTCAACAACTCAAGAACTCTGCTGATGGAAGAGCGTTTACTGACACAGAAAGGTATCTACCAAGCTGTCATTTAACAAAGACCAAATAAAAAGGCAGGCGCTAATGGGGAACAAGGAAGGAGGCAGCAGCAGCTGGGGATGGTGGAAATTCAGGGCCAGCACACTTTATTTATTAGGTTTCAATTTCAACTCTGCCATTAACAAACTCAGCCACGGCACCACTCCCAGCCCCAGCTTTTTCAATTGGAAAATGACAGAGGAAGGGAAGGGCTAATCAGATATTTTTCAGGTCTAAGAATCCATGATTCTGTGATAAGGCAGCTCAATGTGAGAACAAACGGAAAGAAAATGTGTTCTTGATTTCTACTAATTTATAGTGTTTGGTAGCCAAAAATTAAATATACCCCATAAAATCATGTTATCACAATCTTCCTACCTTAGCATAATGCAACAGTGGCTAAATGTTTGCAAGAAAAGGAAGATCACTTTCAGACAAATTCAATAACATAGTATACACACAGACTAATTGTTCCAAAGAGATTTCTTTGTACATAACCAATATTTGAAAATCTTACTTTTACTCCCCAGGTTATTTTTTTTAATTGCCTGAACACTAAACAGATGTATTATTTCCTTTAGAGTGTATTTTAGATCCTCTACACCTGGTATCCTGATTTTATGTTAAAATTCTACAAACTGAAAAACAGAAGTTTTAGGAGCTGAAGTGAATCTGGATAACTGATTCTCAATACTTCTGTGGGGGATGGTATGAAGCCATCCAATTTAACATCAAAATCTTTACAGAAAAAAGCAAGATCTGTATATGCTGCTTTGGTGTGAAAGTGAATAAAAGGTGCAAAACCAGGTGCATGGCATGCTAACCTCTGTTAAAAGAGGAAGAAAAAATATATATGTGTGTGTATATATATGTGTGTGTGTGTATATATATGTGTGTGTATATATATGTATGTGTATATATATATATACACACACACACATATATATATATATATATTTTTTTAGTAGTGATGAGGTCTCACTAGGTTGCCCAGGCTGGTCTCAAACTCTCATGCTCAAGTGATTCCACTGCTTTAACCTCCCAAAGTGGTATGTATTTGTTTACATTAAAAAAAAAAAAGCATAAACCAAAAACTAACGAAAATGGTTACCTATGAGGGAGGAAGTGAACGGGGTAACCAATGTTGGAAACTGTACACGGTGTTTAGTAGTTTTGATATGGGAACCTCATAAATGGTTTCACATAATTAGAAAGCAAAATTAAATCAATATTTTAGAAAAGCAAGTCCTAAAAACCCAAACGAAATGAAACAAATGGTTTTAACTGTAAATCAAGACATCAGCTAAACTAAAGAAAATTACTTCAAGTGACTTCAAAGCCCAGTAACTTCATTCTACATCACCAGGAAAATATATCCTAAGGAATAAAAGAACCACAAAGAAATACTACAGGATAAATGACCTTGTCTCTTTGGTAAATGGCAACAAAAAAAGGAAACAGTGTGTGTATGTGTGTAAATACAAACTGCTAAGACATGTTATCTATAAAGTATGATGTTATCAAATGCTATATATAGGACCTTATTTGAATCCTGAATCAAATATTTACAGATCAGAGAAATGCGAATGCTAACTAAGCATCAGATGATATTAAGAGGTTAATATTATTTTCTAGTGTTTTAGTGGTATTGTGGGTACATGAAGGGCAAAAAAGTCCCTCTCTCTTAGAGATGGATACTAAAGTATTTATGAATAAAATGAAATAATATCTAGCATTTACTCTAAAATAATCCAACGAGTTGGGGATCAGTGGAGGTGGGTATAGGAAAAAAAGATTGTCCATGTGTTGATAATTGACGCTGTATACATGGGCTTTATTATTTTCTCTACTTTTGTGAATGTTTGGAATTTTCCACAAGTGAAAACAAAAAACAAATCTAGCAATAATTTTTGATGTACATAAGAATTCAAGGAACCCATGCAAGAGTTCAAGCTGAGAGAGAGGGAGAGAGAAGTTCCTACTTTATGAAATCCTGGCCCAGTCTCTACTTTCCATAAGAAACTATAGCCTTGAAAACGAAGCTGCTTGATCAAGGCCACAGACCTGATTTGTGCAGGGGTGAGACTAATATCTGGCATGGCTCCCAGTCCAATAGACTACTGTGCAAATTCTTCAAGACTAAAAAACATAAGACTATATTTACAGGGATCATTTCTACAGTTCATTACTGGAGAAGTTTCTCTCAGGATGTAGAGCAGAAAAGATGTATTAAAAATGACCGTGACGGAATAGTTGTCAAGAAAAAATGAAAAGTATTAAAAAGATTAAAAACAAACAAAAAACTGATTTAAAGAACTGTAAATCCATGCATTATGAATTCACTCTTTCCTCCATTTTATTTCAGTTATTGTATTTTTCACTAAAATTCCCACTTCTTTATATCTTCTATGTTCTTGCCAAGACTTTCTATATTTCCATCTGTTTCAAGAGTAGCTTTACTTCTTGGACTATTTTAATAATAAGGGTTTTATAAAGTTTTATTTTATTTTTTAAACTGTAGCCTTAACAAATTTCCACAAACTTAGCAGCTTAAAATAAGAGCCCCTTACTATCTCACAGTATCTACGAGTTAGAAGTTTGAGTGTAATGTTAACTCAGCGGAGTTCTCTGCTTAGGGTCTCAAAAGCTCTAAGTCAAAGTGTCAGCTGACCTGGGGTCTTACGTGGATTTTCTTGGGGGAGAATACACTTACAGGCTCATTAAAGTCTGTGTGGATATAGGACTGAGGTCCTTACTTCTTGCTGGCTGTCAGCTGTTTGTCATTCTCATTCCTTGGCTCACGGCCCCTTCCATCTTCCATGCCAGAAACCTTACGTTGAAAACTTCTTATCTTCCAATCTCTCTGTCTTCCCCAACTGCTACCAGCTGGAGGAAGATCCCTGCTTTTAAAGGCTCATACAATTACCTAAAGCCCACCTGGATAATCTAGACAACAAATCCAGGCTAGTTGATTCGTACCCGTCATTACATCTGCAACATGCTTTTGCCAAGTCAGTCGTATATTCCTAGGATAAACACTAGGAGGTCAAGCTCATGGAGGCCACAAATCTGCAGACCACAGTCTATCAGATAATTCCAACATAGGCACCACCTCAGCTTTAGCCTGTGTCTTTTTTCACGAGTTATTTTCCTGGTTCTTCACATGCTGAGTAAATTTTGCATTGTATCCTGGACATTTTTAACATTATGCTCTTAGAGACTCTTGATCTTGTTTAAATCCTATGGGGAATGCTGGTATTTTGTTGAGCAGGCACTGGCCTGGCTGGATTCAGTCCCCAAGTCCTGACCAGCCTTCTTTTTTTTTTTTTTTTTTTGAGACGGAGTCTTGCTCTTGCCCAGGCTGGAGTGCGTGGCGCAATCTCTGCTCACTGCAAGCTCCGCCTCCCAGGTTCACACCATTCTCCTGACTCAGCCTCCTGAGTAGCAGGGACTACAGGTGCCTGCCACCACGCTCGGCTAATTTTTTTTTTTTTGTATTTTTAGTAGAGACGGGGTTTCACTGTGTTAGCCAGGATGATCTCGATCTTCTGACCTTGTGATCCGCCCACCTCGGCCTCCCAAAGTGCTGGGATTACAGGCGTGAGCCACCGCGCCCAGCCCTGACCAGCCTTCTGTAGAACATGGTATCAGTGTCACTTTCACTTTCAAAGCCTTTGCCGTGTTCCTCAGCAATGTCCTGCAGGTACCTATTTGCTTGGTGGCCAGCCTGCCTTCCAGGCAATGGTCTATCCCATAGTTGAGTTCTGTCTTTGGCAACCTGTTTTGGGTCACATCACGCATGCATAGCTCAGTGTTGAGCCTGTAAGTTAACTAACAACTTCATGGGGTCACTTTCCTGAGCTCTTCCCTCTCTGGAATCTCCCTAGTATCCTTTCCAGTGACCTGCACTCCCCTTTTCAGACTCCAACCAGAAACCTACGGCTTTAATTACTCCGTTTAGCCATGCTCTTCCTGTGCCTGCATCTTGCCTGGGACTGAGCTACAGGAGGGAAGGGAATAAAAAGGCAACTGGGGTCTTCCCCATTCCCTAAGAGTTTTAGGTGTTCACACACTCCTGCCACTGCAGGGCTGACCGGAGGAGAGGAAGCAAGAAGGAAAAAAATGATGGCTTTCTCCCACTTTCTGTCTTGGGGCCCAACTATAAAACTACTCTGTAGCTCTCCCTGTTCACACTGGGTACCTGCCTCCAGGTTTTGGACAGCTGGAGTCCAGGGCAGGGGATGCTGAAGGGAAGACAGGAAACTCACTACTGGTGCAAAGTGGTGCTTCAAATTCTGGCCTTCTCCCCCATCCGCCTGTTACCGTTTACTTGTCGGAGTCCTCAACAACTGCTCCATGCACATGTCCAGATCTTACAGCCACAGACAGTGGCAGAGGCAGGATGGAATATGCTCCCTCCACCTCCCAGAACCACAGCTCCACATCCATGCATTTTAAAACATATTTACGGTGGTTATCATTGGGAGGGGTAAGAGGATTGATTTTTATTTTCTTCTTCCTTATTTTCTGTATTTGTCAAATCGCCTACAGTGATGAGTATACATTATCTTCGAAGTCAGATGGTTTCTCTGCAGAATCTTACAGAAGTACTACCAGCTTTAAAAGTCTTAACTGATAGGGGCTACCTACAGTATGCCATTACTTACCTTCCAAGAGAAAGCTGGAATAACTGTCTTTCCCCTTAGAGTTGTATTTGCTCTTCTTTCAAAAATAGTTCAATTAAAAATTAATATATATATATATTTTTGAGATGGAGTCTTGCTCTGTCGCCCAGGCTGGAGTGCAGTTGCGCAATCTCGGCTCACTGCAAGCTCCACTTCCCAGATTCACACCATTCTCCTGCCTCAGCCTCCCGAGTAGTTGGGACTACAGGTGCCCACTACCACACCTGGCTAATTTTTTGTATTTTTAGTGAGACAGGGTCTCACCGTGTTAGCCAGGATGGTCTTGATCTCCTGACCTCACGATCTGCCCGCCTCAGCCTCCCAAAGTGCTGGGATTACAGGCATGAGCCACCGCGCCCGGCCAAAATTAATATTTTTAAACACTCTCTGGGTTCCATTTCTGGTTCAGATACTGATACTTGTTTTCCAACATTCATCTTATTAACTACTATACTAACAAAGCAACTGAGATTTTAATCATAAAGAGGGACCAGGCGTGATGGCTCACGCCTGTAATCCCAGCACTTCGGGAGGTGGAGGCGGGTGGTTTACTTGAGGTCAGGAGTTCGAGACCAGCCTGGCCAACATGGCGAAACCATGTCTCTACTAAAAATACAAAAAAAATTGGCCGGGCGTGGTGGCGTGTGTCTGTAATCCCAGCTACTTGGGAGGCTGAGGCAGGAGAATCGCTTGAACGTGGGAGGCATAGGTTGCAGTGAGCCAAGATTGCACCACTGCACTCCAGCCTGGGTGACAGAGTGAAACTCTGTCTCAAAAAAATAAATAAATAAAATAAAATAAAAAAAAATAATAAAGGGGACAAGAGATTTATAAAAGCCTAGTAATTTAAACAATTTCTAAAAGTAGTTCCTCCTTCCCAAACACATTCCCACTAGCTCCTGGAAGATTCACTTAGCACTTCACCTCACATTCCCCTACTGGGTTATCTGGCATCAAGCCAGGGACCAGGAAACTACCCCCACAAAAGCAGTTTGACTATAGAGCTAGTCTGGCTCAGGTTTCTGGGCCCTCACTTGCACCAACTCCTTCCAATGTCCCGAGAAAGGACCTAAGCAGAGTGTTCCTATGGTCATACACTTTTGTAAAATTTACCCCCAAAATATTCTAATTGCAATAAATTAAGACTACTGCCTTTTCCCACTGCAACTCTGCCTCTGTTCCTCTTCCCCTTCATGTCAGGTAGCTTGGGAGGGGCTGCTGGCATTTTTGAGATCCACCTAAGGGTACATTAAGTTGGAGAAAGACCCTTAGTTTGGGTTTAACAGGACACATTTATGCTGTTTACAGTTACTTCTACTATGCAAACTTAGGTGATTACCAGCAATCTCAATGCAGGTATTCCTTCTAGAAATACTGCTGTCACCCACTGTGCTGGTTCACCAGGGCTTTTATGAAATAAAGGTGAAGGGCCAGGGATCCTGTGGCAATGTGAATAGGTCCAGTGGGGTCTGACTCAGGGAAGTGTGTGGGCAGTGGAAAGGAAACATGGTTTGAAATGGAGGGAGCCAGATGCTTGTTTGTGGGGAATTTACCATCAGACGTGCTAAAATATAAGCAAATAGATCAGTTACCAGAAAAATAATCAATATAGCAGTACAATTCTGTGTGCCTTAGATGTGTTTTTTTTTTTCTTTTTTGAATGGAATTGTGCGAAACAGGATTTACCTGAACATCTGTTTTTCTGGGACACCAACCTGTAGCAGTACTAGAAACAGCAAATACGTCTATATGTGAAACCATAAGTTTTATGTACCCTATCAACAATAAAAATTTATCAACTGTGCTAGAGGAATCACTGAGTTCTTTCTATATCCTGTCATATGAAAATGTGATTAAAAAGCACACAGCCAAAGGAAAAATATTACACAGGTGTGTTAGATAATTAACAAACGTTATTTTTCTCAATTTAGCCATTTGCATTATTGATCAGCTTTTTCAAATTTGTTACATTCTCATTCTAAATATTCACTTTTTTTTTTTTTTTTTGAGACAGAGTCTTGCTCTGTCACCCAGGCTGGAGTGCAGTGGTGTGATCTCGGCTCACTGCGACCTCCGCCTCTCGGGTTCAAGTGATTCTCCTGCCTCAGCCTCCTGAGTAGCTGGGACTACAGGCACGTGCCACCACACTTGGCTAATTTTTTGTATTTTTAGTAGAGACGGGGTTTCACTGGGTTAGCCAGGATGGTCTTGATCTCTTGACCTCGTGATCCACCCACCTCGGCCTCCCAAAGTGCTGGGATTGCAGGCATGAGCCACCACCGCTCCCAGCCTCACTTTCTAAATTAGTTTTCACTTGTAACTTTGTATTCTTTCTCTTAAAGAGTTCTCCCCTTCCCCCAAATTGTATACCTTCAAGCTCCATAAAACCTGGCATCTACCTCTGCCTCAGAAGAAATCTGATTAATTCATTCAAATATTTATTGAGCTCTATTCTGTTTCAGGCAAGTCTAAATGCTTAGGGATACAGGAGTTCCTAAGGGAGAAAAAACCCCCCTATATAGTGGACAAATACGAAGAAGACAGTACCTAACATGTATTAAATGGTGATTAAGTGCCTTGGACTGAGTAAAGTGAGGATGGTAGAGAGGAAGTTGGCAGCTGGAGGGAGACAGGGAGGAGGCTTCATCAAGAGGACAAGGTCCAAGACAAGGCCTCAAAAATTTCCTGGTACACATTACAACAGCTACCATGTTCCTATATGACCACCACTGCAAGGAGATGCATGTCAAGCCCTTTGCTTCTGTCATCTCATTTAATCCTCACAATAACCATGTGCAGCTGGCATCAAGGAACTCAGGCTCAGAAAGGTTAGTGATTTGTTAGCAGTCACTCAGCTCCGCAAGCGGCCTCAACCCCATGGTGATTGCATGGTGTGCACAGAGCACACAAAGATAAAGAAGTTTAATTCAGAAAGGGAGACAACTGAGAAAGTAACCACTACTACCTGCCCACTGCAGTCACAGAGAGAGCAGAAAGTAAGAGGCAGCACCGCTGGCTAGCCTGACCTGGAGCAGCTTCCCTCACAGGGGAACAGGAGACCAGGTGGACAAAGGGCATAGTGTGTGCACAGGCAGAGGACTACATAGAAACTGCAGGAGCAGCTGGGAAAGGACGAGTATAGTTGGGCTGAGACACCCGAGGGGAGGTGGGGAGGCGGCCTGGGGTTGTGCTGTGCGAGCTCTAGGGGGCCAACTGGATGGAATCCCATACCTAAGTAGGTTTTGCAGCTGGGATAGGACATGACCACATTTTCATTTTGGGAAGCAATCAGGAGGATGGGCTGGGAAGGGTAAAGATGGGATTAAGCAAGATTCATCACTGCATCCTACATTATAGGGCCTTTTTGTTTTTGAATTTTAAAATGGCAATAAACTAAAACACCAGTTTAGGGGAAAACAATTCATGACTCTTAAAATAAAACCACTTACATCACTCTAACTACCCTCCTGATCCTGTTCATGTCCTCATGTATTTTTACAACACTATAATTGCTTTGTACACACCATTTCAACCTTTCAGTTAAGTCACATTTTAAAGCATATTTCCGTGGATCAAAATGGTTTAAATTTTCCTTGGATGGGAGGATGGGATTCAGCTTGCTGAAGCATGTTTACTTGCTATGGAGTACTCTACCATACTGACACAACAAAGTTTATCAGATTGTTTTGAAAAGTGTGATTCCAAAATCAAAATCTTTGCCACATACTGCTACTTTCCAAAAAGATTAGACCAATTTACAGAATCACTGTCAACTAAACGCTCCCTGGAAAATCACCAAAGACTGGGCTTTATCATATTGCTTTGTAGGATCCTCAACTTTTCAACTCCCTGTGGCACTGACAAATACGCTATGGTCAAAGGACTCTATATTCTGATCTCAGAGAACATGACTGGAATTACCTCAGCTCAGCATCCAACACTACAATGGGGTTTTGCCTGTATATCTAGCACTATGCTGTGTTTATGAAGCTCATGACGCACTGAGTAAAGGGGAAGCTGGCAAGCTGATATGAAAGTGGGTGAAGGAAAAATAAGAACAAAACTGAAAGGGTAAGCAGCAGTAAGAAAAATCTGTTACTGTCTGAATATAGAAGAGGTATTGATGTGACTAGAAGCAGGGGTGTTTGGAAAGGAAGGAAGCAACTGAATTCTTTGGGCCAAATGGATTTAAATGAGCTCACATGGAATTGCCCATGCATTGATCTTTGCTTTGGCAATCCAGTTCATATCATTCCCTCCAAACAGGATAAATTTGCTTAATTATTGCCTAATTTTTTCTCAACTGTGTTTTGTAAATATCCAGGGTTAGCTTGTTCTACTTTCTACTCGGATTATTTGTCCACCTGATAATAATAATGGCTAACATTTATTAAGCACTTACCTTGTGCCAGGCATCTTGTTAACACAGCTTTTTTTATTTTATTTTTTTTTGAGACAGAGTCTTGCTCTGTCGCCCAGGATGCAGTGCAGTGGCACAATCTTGGCTCAACGCAACCTCCACCTCCTGGGTTCAAGTGATTCTCGTGCCTCAGCCTCTCAAGTAGCTGTGATTACAGGCGTGCGCCACCAGCCCAGCTAATTTTTGTGTTTTTAGTAGAGATGGGGTTTCACCCTGTTGACCAGGCTGGTCTGGAACTCCTGAGCTCATGTAATCTGCCTGCCTCGGCCTTCCAAAGTGCTGGGATTACAGCCACTGTGCCTGGCCAAGGTAAGTAAATTTTAAACTCATTTTTTGAATAAGGAACCTGAGGCAGAGAGAAATGAATACACCTTATATCAACTTCCTCTTTGGGAAAGGAATTAGTATAGAAGGAACCTGGAAATCTACTAACGACTGATAGTCCTATAGGTAAATAAGCCAGCAAACTTCTGCAGTCCAGGAAACTGCATCGTCAGCATTTAGTTTGTTAATAGTGAACCATCTAATGAGAATCTGCAACAAGAATAGGGCACATGAGAAGTACAGATGGTATTTGCAAGTACCTAGGTGTGACCCTAAACTGGTCATTCCACCTCTTTCAACCTCCCTTTCCTCTATTTTAAAATAGGGCTATGCAACTTGGTCATGTCTCTGAAGAGTTTTGGAAAAGTGAATAAATAACGAGCATGAAGTGCTTCCTAAACCTTTAAGGACCTCAAAAAAACAAACAAAAAAAACACCAAAAAAAAAAACTTTCAACAAGCAGATGTAGAAAATTTAAATTATATTTGGCCTACAAGTAAAGGTTACTCCGTGTTTCCCTACCTCAAATGTCCTCTCCCATCTCTCTGGTACTGAGAAAATTTGCGTCGCCTGTTATAAGGCAGTCTACACAAGGCCAACATGCTAACCCACGGCCACCTCAGGGTTATCAAACATTTACACAGTGGCCCAGACAAAAATACCCCACGGAAACAAAACAGAAACAAACCCAGAGAGAAAAACCACCTTTTAAAGATTTGGCCTTGGGTTTTAAATCTGCCCATCCTTTTTTAACACTATGTATTGACAATCTTTCCTTCAATGATGCCTTGTTCTAATTTCTGTTTTTCACATCCATTAGTGGCACACGATAGGCCAGCGGTTGCTGCCATAGCGGGAATGGAAAAGGTGCCTGTAATCTGGGTGTGTAATGTACTGGGCCATATTCTGGTCCCGTTTTCATGGGTTTCCCATGGTAGGCTACCCACTGGCTTAGGAGTATTTCTAGCCCTTAGTGGAGTAAAAATATTAACACCTAACACTTGATTCCCACCTTTAAGATACAATTTAAAGAAATGCTAAAAAGGCAAACGGCTCAAAATGCATCCACCAGGCACCTCCAGGCCCATACCGTGCGCGTCCCTATGGCCCACTCTGGGGTGTCCTTCCGGGGTGGGACACTCCCCGGCCCACGGCCCTGCCGGCCTCCACGGGGCACCGCTCAACCAGCGAGTCCACGCGGGACACTCCCCGGTCTACAGCCCCACCGGCCTCCTCCACGCGGCACTCCTCAACCCGGGAGTCCACGCGGGCCACTCCCCGGCCCATCGCCCCGCCTGCCCCCACGGGGCAGGCTCCCTACAAACGGACGCTCCTCTAACCAGGACCCGCCTAGGAGCTCCAGCCGCCTCACGAAGGCCTTCAGAGGCCGGGCGGGACCATCTCTGGTGGACCGCGGCCTCAGCGCCCGCCCCGCCTGGGCCTCTCGCCTCGGGCCTCGGGCTTCGCCGCCCACCCGGAGAGGCCCACCCCGGCCCTGCGCGCCCAGGCCGCTCCACGTCCTCACCCTCGGCCTCTCGCTCGCCTGCCGCGTCCTCACCGGCCTCGCCCGGCCTCCGCAGTCGCGAGCAGCAGCCTCCAGACTGGCGTCGGCGGCGCTTGCTCCCGACTGCCTGCCGGCAGCCCCCGCGCCGCGCGCCCCGCCCTGACCCCGCCCCCGCGCCGCGGACGCGCAGTCGATTGGCCTGCGGGGCGCCAGGGCGGAGCCTCCCCATCCCGCGGCCTGAAAGCGCAAGACCGAGTTCTGATTGGTGAACGGACGGAGAGGGGGCGGGACCAGGCAGGCAGCGGCGTAGGATATAAATCTGTGCAGCGCTCGGCTCGTTGGGCGGGGCGTCGGCTTGCTGAGCGAGGCGATGTCCTAGGCGAATTTTAGGCTCGCTGGGCGGGGCTAGATCTTGGGCGGGGAGTCGGCTCGCTGGGCGGGGCTAGGTCCTGGGCGGGGAGTCGGCTCGCTGGGCGGGGCTAGGTCCTGGGCGGGGAGTCGGCTCGCTGGGCGGGGCTAGGTCCTGGGCGAGGTCTAGGCTCGCTGGGCGGGCATAGGTGCTGGGCGAGGCCTAGGCTCGCTGGACGGGGATAGGTCTTGGCCTGGGCCTTGCCGGCTCTCCTTGCACTCTTTGGCTCAGTCCCTGGCCGCCAGCCTCCTCCTTACTCCTATGCATTGCATCCCTCGTGGGACTACAGGGACCCAAGGGGATCATCGAAGGATCGCGCGAGGGTGTGCTAAGGCTGAGACAGGCTGCTCCGTGGTGGCGGCCAGGATGGCCGTCCTCTGGCCTAGGGACCCCCACCTGAGAATGGAAGCCTGACTTGCCGCAGCATACTTCCCTTCTCTTGAGAGGTTCATTGAACTCCTATGTGTTCTTCAAGACCCTACCCATCCTGCTCTCCTAGCCCGGCCCTGTCACCCACTGTCACCATGTGGCTGTTGAGGGAATAATTAACTTCAGGAAACACCCGGGAACTTAAGAGACTCCTCCTATGGTGCTGTGGATTCCAGAGTGAAACCTGACCCTTCGTTTCCCAGAAGCCTAGGCAGGAGAAATGCTGGCTCAGGGGAACCTCCGTTTCTCCTGAGACAACTATGGGGTCTGAGACCTGAGCACACCGACACTGGGCTCAGCTGTGCGGGATGCTCCCCTCATGTGCCACCGACCTCTGGGGCTTTTCCTCTAACCAGTCCCCAATGACACCACCAGGCCCAGAGTGGTGCACACACCCCAGAACAGAGGATCCCTGCCTGCAGACGGGCAGGGCTGGGTGGGGATAGTGCAGATGAGAGCCTGGCCAGAGGGTGGTACTGACCCCTGGTAGGCTGCAGGGTGTGTGCTGGTGACCTGAGGCTGGCAGTCTGGAGAGAAGGCAGCAGGTGTGGCAGCTTATCAGCTGAGGAACTAGAGAGAGCAAGAGTTTCAGTACCCAGGGGTCTGTCTATAAGGAAGCTCAGAAAACACTGATAGCAAGGTAAAAGGGGCCCAGGTGGTCCTGGGATGGTCAGTCCAGTGGGCAGCAAGAAGGCTAGAGGCCTTGGAGTGTAGGCATCCAGCCACCCAGATCAGTTCAGATTTCCAGTTTCCTTTACTCAAGTGGTAGAGCCGCCTTAGCCTATTCTTGAAAATTTATAGGTTAGAAATTTCTTCCTAGATATATTTCAATCATTCACTTACATTTCCAGTAATTTAGTAGTTGCTATTATCAATGCGATCTTTCTTTTCTCACTACATTTTCTAATTAGTAAATAGATATCACTGACCTCTTAGTGTTAATTTTCACCAGATGTCTTGTACTAAGTAGATGATCTGATCACCTGTAAATAATTCCTTTCCAATCTTTTGTGCTTTCTTTTGGGCTGGATCTCCAATACGTACAAAGTTGTCCAGTACTGATGCTATTGATGCAAGTAATTTTTCTTGATTTTATACACAGATGTTGTCAAGACTTTGAATTTTCCCAGAAAACCTCACAACTTTCCCTTGCAAATAACCAAGAGAAATACTCATTTAATATCTAAACAATGGTGCTTTATTGATAAAAGGTTAGGTTAAATGGATACAAAATTACTGTGTAAAATAAGTGTTTTCAAAATACATTTCTATAGGTAGAGACTACCTCTTAGTAAAAGAGCAGTTATCTATTATCAAAAGTATCTGTTTAGATTTGGGTAGTAAAACTAAAGGGGATCAGAAGTGTAGCAGTGTGGGTTCTCCCTCCCTGCATAGCTGTTACCAGGAGGCAGCGTGCCTGAAGTACTTTCACTCACATATGCGGGGTTTAGTCACCAGCAAACTTTTCTTTTTTACAGATTTTCCAGCAAAGTTATTAAATGTCAAACGCAAATAATGGACTCTGCATGGATGCACTCTGAAGTCATGGAACACTTTTTCTTAGTTACCTTCACACCATAAGCCATAACATATAGCTTTTGGCTATTCACAATTAAGCAACAGTGAAGGGCAAAGTTAGCAAGAACACCAGATTATTTTCTGTAGCACACCTTCATAACTATTATTATTTAACTGCCTCATTTTATGTTTTTTCTAGCCTCCACAAAAACCATAAAACCCTGTCTCATCCTCAGATTAAGCATTTTTCTCCATCTCCCTACACAACCATTGTCTCCTTTCATCTGTCACTTTCTGGGGTTGAATTTCCCAACTTCAGTAGAAATGATAAAAAAGGCAACCGCTGGAGTGTACCACAGGGAGACACAAGAGGAAAGGTGACACTAAGGCTACAGTGCACAGAAAACAGACCAGGTGTGGCTTCGACTGTGCGGACCTGCCCACTAGCCTATGCTACAGATTTGAAACGTCTTTCGCTTTGACACAACACATGGTTTATATTACACAAAATGAATGAAACGACAATGGCTAAAAATAAATGAGACAGCCTGCACACACAAAAATGATTACTGCTACTTTCCTCCCATCAGAAAATCACTCAAAAAGGGAGTATTTAAAGGAAACCCAAATCAGGAGAACTCGGTAGGCATCAGAGGTTCAAGGCACCAAGGCCTTAGGGCAGGAATACTTTTCAACACAAGCTGGGCTTCAGGGGCACGCCCACCAACAGACCCCAATTTCCACAGGGGAGGCAGATCTTCTATACCTACAGTTACAGAAAATACACTAAAGTGCAGTATAAAATATAAAAAGGTTGGATTCCGAATAGACCAACTGCTAATTTTCCTTAAAAATATTTTTAATTTGGTTGAGTAAAAATAGTTTACTGAATCTCATTTTGTAGGTAAGAGTCTTATTTGCAATACGGAAACCGGAGCTCATGACTACTTTGATTTTCTCTGTAGCACAGGATAACCAGGATTAGTGGAGAACACTACAAAAAGGGGCTTGCGGTGAGTTCTTTGCATAGTGGTTTTAAAAACAACCTAGCATCAGAATTAAGAGACTTCTTTAAAACTCACCTCTAAAAAAGCTGTTTAAGTATAAAGATATATCTCATTAGGAAATTCTATTATGTTTTATTTGGTTAACAGATAAAATCGCAGACGAATCAACAGTATAGAATTATAGCAGCAAAACTGGTTTTAGGTGTTGTGTACAAACATAAAAGCAAGGAAGCAAAGAGTCTCCAAGTGGTGTGATGTGGTAAGCAGATGGCACACGCCTCTACCACTCAGGAACATTACGGCTAAACCTGAATGTTCTAGATATAAATCAGGAGTGCTCATCAATGGTTAGTCAGTTGTGAAGTCAGTTAAATCAAAGAAATTCAGTATTAAGTATACATGCCGATTCTTGGAAATCAATTCTAACATTACTGGTTAGGGAGAAAGAGAGAAAACATTCACCTCACAAAATACAGACTATAACACAGCAATGAAATACATATGTTAAAAGGACTTCATACTAAAAACACATCAAAAGTCTTTTAAAAATTAAATTCTCAGGCACAGGTACTGTTAAAATGTGGATGGCACCCTCCCAAGGATTGAAAACACACAGCTGGATCATGCATCTGGAATGTTTTCTTTTTTATCCAGGAAAGTGTTTTCTAGAAAAAAGAAAACAAAACACACTTCAGTGGGAGTGAGGCAATGTCTGCTGCCTTAATCATTAACAGTTCTACTTTTCTCCTTAACAAAGGGCATAAACTGAGCAAAAGGCAGGGCTTACATGACCACAAAGTTAACTAAATCACAACGCCATTCATGAGGCTCTTGGAAACTGGAAATGCTGCAAAACTAAAAAGTATACAGAAATAAAATTTTATCTATCTAAAAGTAAAATTTTCATTCCATAAAGGTTGAAAACCAGAAGCTCAGAGAAAATAAGCAAACACCTGTCACTGCTTCCTGCTTCAAATGAGCTGCATCACTGAGGCATCCTTGTCTCTTTCCACTGTACCCTCACTTCCCCAGTCACATACCATTAACTGGTTACACAGGACCAGACTCTAGAGTCAGCAGGCCATCGTTTAAAAGTCATGGCACCATCGGCAAATACTTTTAAACTCTCTGGAGCAGCAACAATTTCCTTATCAGTAAAGTGTGAACTGAGCACATACCCTCAGGACTATTCTAAGGTGTCAATGTGATGATGAAACTAAAGCAACCAACTTGGACTCAGTTGGGGGTGACATGGATGTTTTCTTTACAATAACTTATTAAACTGTACATACATATTTGTGTGCATTTTGTGTAAATACTGTATTTTACAATGAACACCTTTCCCAGTAAGCTGCAAGAGGATTTCGTGACTAAGGCTCCAGCAAGTCACTCTGGGTCCTTCCTCAGCCACCTGTCCACATGCTGTGGAGGCCTCAAGACTCCCTGCCTTCTGCCTAACCCACCCTGCCGTATGTCGGTGAAGGCTCAACTCCCCTCCCTGTTTTCATGAACACACTCATGCTTCCAGAATGAGGTCCCTGAATTGTAGTGGAGACCTTCTACCAAATTCCCAGTGTTTCATCCTCAGATCTTGGCCAACTCAAACTCTATTTCAAGCTCTGATCAGATCTCTTGTATGTTTGCCTTTACCCCAGTTGCATGTGACCTACCCTCTTCTTTGGACTGTTAGGTCATTACCTGACTTTATCTTTCATGCTTTTCCTCTGGCAAGTGATGGGAGTGGCCACCTGGACAGTTCGGAGAGCCTGCCTGTCCATAAGATACATAAGATACAGGGGAGTGGGCATGTGCCTTTTCCTGGTCCTGAGTCTCTGGAGTCTGCAGATTCTTTTCAAGCAGGCAGACCAGCATACACCACGCCAGACAGATATCTATTCACTAATGACCGTCAGTCGGGACAAAGCTATCTGAGGAACAGGAGGTCAGCAGTCACCATCCAGGGAACCCTTATCTACCTCGCGTAATTCTTCCTCCTTGTGCCATCTTTACTTTTAATCTGTACAAGCTGTTTAATAACACATTTTTATTCCCTTTAGAGAGATGTTTTAACAATTAACAAATTTCCAATACAACTAATAAAGGTGCTTTAATACATAATTTCCTTCTAATGTTGGTATTTGCAAGCTTAGAAAATAACCTGCAAATGTACCCCAATAAAAGTTGAAATTATTTAAAAAAAAAAAAAAAGAGACAAAAATATGAAAAATCTTTACTAGAAAGTAGGTGGCAAAGTAGTGGCTTCTGTTTTTCAGGAGCAATCTCTTCTCGTTTAAGATTAGTGATGGAGTTACTTCAAAATGCAAAATATTAATGAGGCTTAAGGAGGAACCTGTCATATTTAAGCTGACACAATAATGTTAGTAACAACTGCCTGTCTTCCAGGCTAAGGGACAACAGGGCCTACCTGACTTCTTGCTACGTGCACATCACCTTACACGTGGTGCCCGAGAGCCCCGCCATCGCCATCCCCGCCCTGCATCTGCATCTGCATCTGCGCCTGCATCCTTGCGATCATCTCTTGCATGCGGCGGAGCTGTGAACACACACACATTATAGGTTTTCAAGGTTTGCTGTCTTTGAACATTATTTCTGGGTGTTCCGGGATTCCTAAAATTTCAACTTCTACACTTTCCCAAAACATGACAAAGTTATATAAAGACTTTTTACCAATCAATAAAAAAAAAACAGCTAAAGAGAAAACCAAGTAAATGATACGAATATGCAAGCCAAACAGAAACAATAACCAAAGAAAGATAAGACAACATGATAAATTTTCTTAAGACGGAATCTCACTCTGTCTCCCAGGCTGGAGTGCAGGGGCGCAATCTCGGCTCACTGCTACCTCCGCCTCCTGGGTTCAAGCGATTCTCCTGCCTCAGCCTCCTGAGTATCTGGGATTACAGGCACACACCACCACGCCTGGCTAATTTTTGTATTTTCAGTAGAGACGGGGTTTCACCATGTTGGTCAGGCTGGTCTCAAACTCCTGACCTCGTGATCCACCCGCCTCCGCCTCCCAAAGTGCTGGGATTACAAGTGTGAGCCACCGCGCCCGGCCAATATGAGTTTTCTAACCTAAAAGGAGGGAAAGAGACTGATGACAGTGGGAAATGCAAAGTAAAGGGGAATGGGAATGAGTCAGCTTTTCTGGAGGGCAATGAAGGCCTCACAATAAAACTAATATATATACATACGTATAAATATACATATACATATGCATATACATATACATATATATGTTAAAGGGATGGGATCTTGCTCTTTCACCTAGGCTAGACTGCAGTGGCACAATCATAGCTCACTGCATCCTTGAACTCCTGGGCTCAGGTCAGGGGATCCTTCTGCCTCAGCCTCCCGAGTAGCTGGGACTACAGGTGCATGCAGACATGCATGGCTAATTATTTTTTAATTTTTTTGTAGAGATGGGGGGTCTCACTCTGTTGCCCTAGCTGGTCTTAAATTCCTGGCATGAAGTGATTCTCCCACCTTGGCCTCCTAAAGTACTGGGACTATAAGTGTAACCCACAGTGCCTGGCCAAAAATAGTAAATGTTAATTCATCTTTATCCTTATCATTATGATTTGTATGTGTTCAGAAATGCCTCCAGGAAAGTATTATAAAACATTTAACTAAATTTTCTTCAGGTGACTTTGTGGTTATTTTTAACATTTAAATATTTGATCAATATTGAATTAATTTGACCAAAGAAGTATTTTCTTTTTGTTTTCAAAAGGCTAGCCCATTATGATCCTATTGTTTACTGAATAATGTGTTTGCCTTCCAAAACTCCAGCTGATCTGAATGCCACCTTTACAACAGAGCATATTTCCATATTTATGATCTACTTACAAAAATCAGTGACATTACTAAATTGTCTCCAGTCTTTCAGCTAAATATATGAAGCATTATGTATGCTATGTAAATATCCATGTTATCATATATAGATGTGTATATATAGTAATAGTTATATGTATCCTCAACAAATTAAAAAAGAAAAACTATAAACTTTAAGTTACTTACCAATGATATCTATGGATGTAAACAAAACACCTTTAGTCACAAGAATAGTACTTTTCGGCTGGGCGCGGTGGCTCATACCTGTAATCCCAGCACTTTAGGAGGCCAAGGTGGGCAGATCACCTGAGGTCAGGAGTTTGAGACCAGCCTGGCCAACATGGTGAAACCCCGTCTCTACTAAAAATACAAAAACAACTAGCCAGGCATGGTGGCGGGCACCTGTAGTCCCAGCTACTCGGGAGGCTGAGGCAGGAGAATCACTTGAACCCGGGAGACAGAGGTTGCAATGAGCCGAGATCACGCCACCGCACTCCAGCCTGGGCAACGGTGCAAAACTCTGTCTCAAAATAAACAAAACAACCAACCAACCAACCAACCAACCAACCAATAGTACTTTTCTACTTACCTCAGCTTCTTTTTCCAGCAAGATCTGGTCTTTATTCATGTCCTCATTCTCCACTTTCCTAAGAATCGAAAGAAATCAGAATTATAACACTGCAACAAATAGTTATTTGATACTCCCCCCAAAATTCTACTTTAAAATTTAAAATGACATGTATTTATCATTTTTCATTTTATACTGAGATGGTGTCTCGCTCTGTTGCACAGGCTGGAGCGTAGTGGCATGATCTTGGCTCACTACAACCTGCACCTCCTAGGTTCAAGCAATTCTCCCACCTTAGCCTCCCAGGTAACTGGGATTACAGGCACGTGCTACCACGCCCAGCTAATTTTTTGTGTGTTTAGTAGAGATGGGGTTTTGCCATGTTGGCCAGGCTGGTCTTGAACCTCAAGTGATCCACCCACCTTGGCCTCCCAAAGTGCTGGGAATACAGGCGTGAGCCACCACACCCGGCCTATCATTTTTCTAATTAAAGATATAATGAATAAAAAGGGAACAGAATGATTTAAAAAAAAAGGTTCAAACAACATGAAATGGAACATTCAAGAGACTTTTCTTACTCTAAGCTTGAGCAACACCACTTGCTCTTACCCACTCAAAAAATTGGTATTATCTGAAGAATTTGCTTTGAGATAAGTTATTCTTTATTAATACGAATGTAGTCACCACATTTAAGGAGCAGGATCTGCGTGAGTGAACGAGGGGCAAAGCTCCTCAAGCACACCTGAGAACTGTGCTCTGCAAAGCACACTAATCCCCATCTCTGGGCCAGCGCCTGCTCAGCTTCCAGAGGGTGGAATTTTCTTGCTGCCTCTAAAATCTTTCTTAATGTCTTGTTTCCAAACTCATAATTAGACTTCAATGTGTACAACATATGTATCTGGAAATCCATCAAATTATTAGAATGTGAGAATTTTAATAAATTACAACACAGGAAACTTTTGTTGTTGAGACAGGGTCTCACTCTTGCCCAGGCTGGAGTGCAGCCACCATAGCACACTGCAGCCTGGACGTATTGGGCTCAAGCAATCCCCCTTCAGCCTCCCTAGTAGCTGGGACCACAGGCATGTACCACCACATGTGGCTAATTTAAAAAAAATTTTTGTAGAGGCGAGGTCTCCCTATGTTGCCAGGGCCGGTCTCAAACTCCTGGACTCAAGTGATCCACTTGCCTTGGCCTCCCAGAAAACTTACATAAAAACATATTAGAATGGTTAAAAAGAAAAGGTGAGTGAGGGTGGCTGCAGGACTTTGTGAGGATCGAAGCTGCTGCTTCAACAGCCACTGGCTGCTTGGAAGCCACTCATCCTGGCCTCACCCTTAACTCGGGTGCTGCAATTTCCTAATGGGAACAAGTTTGTCCTCATGTACAGAGTGATGCTTTTGAAGGAGGACTTGACACAAGCCTCTGGCCTTTCCATCTAAAGTTTTTGTTTGTTTTTTGAGACAGGGTCTTGTTTTATTGCCCAGGATAACGTGCAGTGGTGCAATTATGGCTCACTGCACCTCCCAGGCTCAACTGCTCCTCCCAACTCAGCCTCCCAAGTAACTGGGATTATACGTGTGTGCCACCATGCCCGGCTGAATTAATTTTTTTTTTTTAAATTTTTGTAGAGATGGGACTTCACCATGTAATCCCATGGTCTCAAAACTCCTGAGCTCAAGCAATCTCCCTGGCCTTGGTCTCCCAAGGTGCTGGGATTACAGGCATTAGCCACCATGCCTGGCCTAAAGTTTTTATGTGCATATCATTAAATGTACTTTTTCTCTAAAAGGCTAAAAGAGCATAATTTGATTAAATTAACAACTCTTTTATAATAGCTTTTGAGTAGGAAACCAAACCATGTTGCTTAATGGTCGATAAGGCTGAGCTGAACACATAGAGGAGGAGGCACATTGTGGCTCAGGGTGACACGATACAGAGAAAGGGGCACAGTGTGATGACCTGCCGCCTCTCTTGAGTCTCTCAGAACGGAAGTTTTCATAATGAAGGTCCTGGGTCACCTCCTGGAGATCCTGCATGTGGGTGCTGAAAGAGAAGAGGAATGCACCAAGGTGGCATCATGCACATGACATTCTCATGAGAAAAAAAACCACCCATCAAGTACATAGAAGAAACAGTTAATTTAAATTACTTGGTAAATTGTACATAAAGCTGCTGGGATTTCAGGATAATAAGTATGGCCGTGGAAATGTCTAGTGAGGTGTAGCTCTCCCTTTCTTCCCCAATAAATAACATACAAACACAAGTCTCGACTGAGTCTCTCAGGGGGATTTCTGCCAGAGGCACTGCCACCCCTGTGTGAGGCCATCACTACCACAGGATGGCAGACAGATTTTAAGAGATTTTCAGGTCAACAATGTCTGAAATAGAAGACACTCTTTTAAAAGGACTTACGGAAAATGTAATGAAAATATTCATGCCTCCTATAACTCAAAATTTATATATTACTCTCTTATGAGAAAGAAGAGTTGGTTAGCTTCAGCTATGTAGAAGACCATAAAGTGAAGGACTAATATTCTGGATCCAAGAATATTAGCCAACAACTTAACCTTCCATTCATCTTATGAAACACTCTTAAAAAAATTTTTTTTAATTGCCTAGCTTATTCACAATACTTAAGCAGGCAAGGATGAGCAAACATTGTAACACATTCCTATTTATTCAGGATCCAGGGAAATGGATTCAGATAGCCAAGGAGTGGCTCACTCTACCTCATTGTGAGAAACACACAACTGACACTAAAGTCAAGTCCCCAAACCCTGTCTTCAGCCTCTACACCCCCCTCAATAATGGGGATCGGGATAGCCACAAGGATGCAGCCCTGGAGGGGCTGAGTGCGCTTAACTTCTTACACAACCATTAAATCGTGTTTGACACAGCTCGGATGGTAACGTTACTGATTTCAATTCGCTACAAATTGCTAAACTAAGTGAGACATCGGCAATTATGTAGAAACTTTCAGCTAATCAAAACACTGATTTATCCACATCAGTCATTCTTTGAAGTCCTCTGATTAAAGAGGTATAGTTTAAGCAATACTCTCAGCCTGTTCTTTTTTTTTTTTTTTTTTGAGATGAAGTCTTGCTCTTGTTGCCCAGGCTGGAGTGCAGTGGCGCAATCCTGGCTCACTGCAACCTCCACCTCCAGGTTCAGGCGATTCTTCTGCCTCAGCCTCCCAAGTAGCTGGGACTACAGGCACCCACCACCACGCCCGGCTAATTTTTTTGTATTTTTAGTAGAGAGGGTTTCACCATGTTGGCCAGGCTGGTTTCACCATATTGGCCAGGTTGGTTTCAAACTCCTGACCTCAAGTGATCAGCCCTCCTGGGCTTCCCAAAGTGCTAGGAGTACAGGCGTGAGCCACCGCACCCGGCCTCAGCCTCTTTTTTCAAGAGTAAAAGCAATGTATGCATGTTACAATATGTGAAATTTATTTATTTTTTATTATGATTATTTTGAGACAGAGTGTCGCTCCATCACCCAGGCTGGAGTGCAGTGGTGCAATCTCGGCTCACTGCAACCTCTGCCTCCCGGTTCAACAGTGATTCTCCTGCTTCAGCCTCCTGAGTAGCTGGGATTACAGGTGCGCTCCACCACGCTCGGCTAATTTTTTTTTGTACTTTTAGTAGAGATGGGGTTTCACCATGTTGGTCAGGCTGGTCTTGAACTCCTGACCTCATGATCCGCCCACCTCAGCCTCCCAAAGTGCTGGGATTACAGGCGTGAGCCACCACACCCAGCCCTGAAATTTATTTTTAAAGGAAAAGACGACTATTTTTTCAGGTCTGTAATTGTTATTAATAATAAATGGAAGACAAAAAGCTAACCAGGGCCATACAGTGAGTCTCAGACTGGTGAGCGGGGCACCAGG
This sequence comes from Hylobates moloch, assembly GCF_009828535.3. Classification (NCBI taxonomy): domain Eukaryota; kingdom Metazoa; phylum Chordata; class Mammalia; order Primates; family Hylobatidae; genus Hylobates; species Hylobates moloch. Next base: position 608,772 of record NW_026652276.1, read on the forward strand.
TGTGGCTCAGCGTAGAGCAGCGGACCAGGGGCCTGTACAGCCTGACCATTTCCTTACCAGCACTGGGGACCTCTCAGACCCCAGTTTAGGTTCTAGTCTCCTTTTAACATCAAAGATGTAAGATCTTAGCAAGAAGGAACGGTACTACAGGTTACAGGCCACAGGCAGAAGAGCTAGTTTAGTAGTGCCACAGAGGGCCCCTGGGTGAGGGTTCTCAGCACCAAGCTGCAACAGCCCCACACCACTTCTGCAATGTGAGAAACACTGAGGACGGCAATGAAGCTGCTGGCTGCAACTATCTTTGGGGCCAAGTGTACGTCCCGTTTGAAATCCATATTCTTCATGCCAAATTCTGCCAGAAGGAACACACCAAATGTCTTACATGAGCATGGTTCTCAGCTTCAGAAAGTCATTGTGCTCTGGGTTCTCCACTTCCACAACACCCCAGGGGTAGAGGCGGCCTCTGACCTTCTTTCCTTTGGCTTCAATCAACTGATTGGATCCAACCACAGAGAACGGGATGCTAGCCTAGAAAGAGGCACACAGAGTAGACAGGCTCCACACAGGGAACCCCAGAGTTCACTGGGAACAGGAGAACATCAGCAGACTTAACACACTGCTATTGACTACAAAATTTAACTGGAAAGCTGGGGGTATGTAACATTTTCTTGAGAGGTGTCAGGTACTTTCTACATGGGACAAATTGTATGAAAACAAATTAAACCTACAATAAAATTTCTAAGCTTTAGGTGATAGCTGTATCGATTTTTTTTTTTTTTGAGACAGAGTCTTGCTCTGTCGCCAGGCTGGAGTGCAGAGGCGCGATCTCGGCTCACTGCAACCTCTGCCTCCTGGGTTGAAGTGATTCTCCTGCCTTAGCCTCCTGAGTGGCTGGGACTACAGGTGTACACCACCACATCCAACTAATTTTTGTATTTTTGATGGAGATGAGATTTCACCATGTTGGCCAGGATGGTCTGGAACTCCTGGCCTCAACTGATCCATCTGCCTTGGCCTCTCAAAGTGCTGGGATTATAGGCATAAGCCACTGCATGAGGCCTTAAAATATATTTAAAGCAAAAATACTATCGTAACTGAACATACCCAGGCAATCTCTCTCACCTTAACATGGACAACAGTAAATAGGAGTTATTTATGTTGTGGATTTGAAGCCAGTTCTTACCTTGAGAAGTCTAGTCTGCTCTTTAAAATCTTCATCTTCATCTGATTCTGCATCAGGTAAGTGATAGATTTTTATGTTATGTTCTTCAATTTCATCCAAAATCTGAGAGAATGACAAAACCAGAATCAATTTTAGCAAACTGTGTATGTTATCGTAGCCAATTCTAACTCATCCTGTAAGAAATGTATCAGAATCATCCAAACGTCAATAATCAAACTGATTACCAAAGTTACTGTCAAATAAATTGATAAAACTGCGGCCGGGCACAGTGGCTCATGCCTGTAATCCCAACACTTTGGGAGGCCGAGGTGGGCGGATCACAAGGTCAGGTGAAACCCTGTCTCTACTAAAAATACAAAAAATTTAGCTGAGTGTGGCAGCGGGTGCGTGTAGTCCCAGCTGCTGGGGAGGCTGAGGCAGGAGAATGGCGTGAACCTGGGAGGTGGAGCTTGCAGTGAGCCGAGATCACCCCACTGCACTCCAGCCTGGGCGATGGAGCAAGACTCCGTCTCAAAAAAAAAAAAAAAAATTATAAAACTGCTAGAAAGGTATTTATACTTGAATTTTGAGGATCCTCTGTACAGAATAAAAATAACATTAGCAATAATGCACCACTACCCTCAATGTACAAAGCAGCAGGAGGACTAATAATAGCCCCAGCACAACAGATAAAATGGAAATCATACCACAACCAACCTCAAGAAGGGGCAATTGCCACAGAGAAGTTACAGGCATGAGAAGACCCTGGAGAACAGGCAGGAGTCTTAAAAGCAGAGAGAAGGGAGAGGTACCCAGATGGAAAAAAAGAAAGAAAGAAAAAAAATCTCGTCAAAGGCACAGATTTTGAGAATAACAAGAAATTCAAAAGGTTGGAATCTAAGACATCCAGTTGGATAAGGGAACAAAAACTGGAGTTACAAAGTGGAGAGTACCATGAATACCAGGCTAGCGACCTGGGGATCTGTATTTCATTCAATAGGCAGCCAGCAGTCAGCAGGAAAATCCCACAATCTGACCTATCAAGCAGGCAGTAGTGTGGGGGATGGGGCTTGGGGGGAGAAAGAACTGGGCTGAAGTTGAAATACGAATGCATTCATTCAATCACTTAAAACCCTAGCACTCAAATGCCCACTACATGGTGGGCATTCTAACAGGAACCAGGCAGGCCACAGTTTTGTTTGGTCTCACCCCAGTACCTGAGCCATTCAGGGAAGAGAGAACAAAAGCAACATGAGCAGAAAATATCCTGACCTCAAACTGTACACTGGATTTGCTTTCTGGTTTTTAAGAATAGAAAGCCTTAACGTGACCTAAAAAGGGCCTTGAATGGTCAGAGATTTGGTCTTAGCGCAATGTCTGCACTAATTCAGAACTCCAGAAAAGGCCCTCCCCTCTACACCCTTTACTCTGTAACTCGACCTTCAGTCTTTTCATAAATCCTTACTCCTAAATGGGGGAACCATCTTATCTCCGGGAGAAACTGAGCAATAAGAAACATGAACTTGCTCACCTGTCCTCATCTCACAGCCCCTTTCCTGGTCTATTATCCATCCATGCTAACCTCATCTTTTGTCCTATGCTGGCCTCATAAAGATGGAGCTTATACTTTGGAGGAGAGAAGAGTTCGGAAACATTTAGTAAGCTATTTAAAAGTGAGGAGAGGAGTCAGAAAGTGATGAGTAAAACATAATTTACACATTTCTCCGTCTGGATGATTTCAAGAATTGTGGGACCATTTAAAGAGACAGGGAAGTTGGAAGGACAGGAGTTCATCAGTGGTCAAAAGAGGACTCCTGTGGGCAAATGTGGTTCACAACAAGAAATAAGATACTTGGAAGGGCAAATCAGAAGCCACAGAAATAATGTGATCAAAATAATATTAAGGAATACTGACCTTCAGGGATCAGGAAGGAAGGTGGTAAAAAACAGCAGATAGAAAAGCAAACACAGTGGCTCAGCAGCCAAGAAAGGGACGTTTCAGGAGCAGAACTGCCAATCACACAAACCCCACAGGTGGGGCCCACATCCGAGAACTGAACTGTTGGCCAAGCCCATGAGAGCAATTGCAGGTGGATGACAGGAAGCCTGAGTGAACAGGATCATGGGGAGGGCAGGTAACAGCTACCAGTAAGTGTCTGACTAAAAGAAAGGCTGGTGAAGGCAAGAGGCTAGTAGAGGCTGGCAGGAGGCAAGAGGTTCTTTTAGATAGGGCAGAATGAACAAACTGGTAGGCATCAAGGAGAAACTGGAGGAAGAGAAGTGATTAAAGAGGCCCAAGAAGGAAAGGATAAAAGCTCGAACTATTTCAATTCATCTCAGATGTTGTAATCAAGCACTAAATGTTCTGGATACAGGATTAGAGATTAGAATTAGAGCATTCTAACCCTGACACCACCCCCATTTCTGCCTCAGAGAAATTTAATGTAGCAGAGTACAAAAGGTAAAGTTCCCTTAAGTGGGAATTGCTAAAGTATTTATTAGCATAAAAACGTCTATGCTTCCAGGGGTTCTTCAAAGGTTCAAATACTTCCTAAAAAACTGGCAGGCACTTGAGACAATTTAGGAAAAGGCTGCCAAACATGACTACATGCTGCTTAAAAACTGCCTTGAAAAAAGGCACCAAGAAAAATGTGAAAAAATGAAAGTCAAACCAGGTGAAATCATCTGCAGCGTGATAGTCAACATCTAAAAATAACAAGTGTATCTGTTAAGTCAATAAAAAAGCAAGAGCCAAGCCCCTGCAACCTGAGAGAATACACCAACCGGCATCAGCACCAGGACAGATACTTACATCGGCAATCAAGGAAAGGCAAATTCAAATGAGATACAATTTCTCCGACGGGAAACACATTACAAAAACTGGCAACATAACCATGACAGTTTTAGGGGGTGGAGAGAAGAGTACACTTTGGAAGTGTAAATTGTTACAAACTTACTTTAGAGCAAATTTAGTCATCCTTCAAAAATTTAAATGTATACTTATTTCCTAAGAATTCGTTTGGCTCACACAATTGTGAAAAGACAGATGTGCACCAATGTTCATTACAACAATTATGCAACAAATCTATTATGTGCCAGACATTATTCGGAACTCTGGGAATACATAAGTGAACAAAGCAGATTCCTGATCTCAGGACCTGAGGTCAGGGGTCAGGAGAAGCCAAAAAATACACTTTATGCGGTGTGGCGGGAGTGCTACCAGCACAGCAGGGGATGCAGATGTGAAATCTTGTGTGCAGCGCTGCGCTCAGTGAGGGAGTTGCCCACACAGATCTCTGAGGGAAGACTGTTCCAGGCAGGGGGTATCACTAGCAAAAGGAGCGAGCAAGGGGCAAAGAAACAGTAAATTTGGTCAAAGAAAAAAAGGGGCCAGAGCAAAACAAAAAGTAAGCCAAATATCCAACAACAGGAAACTGGACAAGTTAGAGTATATTCATACAGTGGAATGCTGTGCATCCAGTAAGAATTAGGATACAGTATATATGAGGATGCTTCCAAATATTTTTAAATAGAAAAATCAAATGGCAGAACAGTATTACTATGTGATTTCATTCTGCAAAACCAAAAACATACGCTATGTTCTAGAAGGATATACACTTAACAGTTGTTCTTTCTGTGGGTAATTACAGATTTTTTTTTTTTTTTTTTCCCTTGAGACGGAGTCTTGCTCTGTCACCCAGGCTGGACTGCAAACAACCTCCGCCTCCTGGGTTGAAGCGATTCTTTTGCTTCAGCCTCCTGAGTAGCTGGGACTACAGGTGCCCGCCACCACGCCCAGCTAATTTTTGTAATTTTTTAGAGACGGAGTTTTCCCATGTTGGCCAGGCTGGTCTCGACCTCCTGACCTCTGGAGACCTGCCTGCCTCAGCTTTCCAAAGTGCTGGGATTACAGGCGTGAGCCACCACACCCAGCCTAGAAAATTCTTTTATTAAAAAACCTTTTTTTTTTTTTTAGAGACAGGGTATTGCTATGTTGCTGAAGTTGGCCTCTAACTTCTGGGCTCAAGTGATCCTCCTGCCTCAACCCCCTGCTGTATCCCCCTACCCTGCCCCAGCAATTGGGATTACATGCACATATCGGTATGTTCAGTTAGCGATTTGTATTTTTATGCACATACCGGTATGTTCAGTTAGGGATTTGTATTTTTATGCACATACCGGTATGTTCAGTTAGGGATTTGTATTTTTAGAGTTTAGCATATATAAACTATTTGGACTTTCTTAAGGAGCATATAATTAGAACAAAGTAAGCAATTTAAAAATATATAGCAGGGAATCAATAAAGAGGCTTTACAGACATACACGGAAGAGGGCACTAAAACTGGGACACCACAGGAGCTGCTGGGGGGTGAGAGACGCTTCGCTGGCTGACAACTGCTATGTTTCCAAACAGAACAGAGAACCAGTCTACTTAAGATACATCCTTGTATGGGTCATTTGCAGTAAAGAATTTAGGTAAAATAACAAACTTCATGGAGAGATCACATTTCTGTATTTGAGTCATTTAACTCCCATGGAATGTACTTGTGTGTAACCAACTGCTACTCACTGAGGACATTTTAAATATAAGGAGAATTTAAAGAATAGAAATTTGATACCTTCATGAAGGCAAAAATTAAACTTTGTTAACTATTAGGTTCTCCTTGAAAACCACCATTAAAATGCAGGAAAAATTCTCCCGCCCTGCCTCCCGACACCTGGGCAGACTGAGCCTGCGAACACACTCCGTTCTTCATCCCCATGCCCCCGAGTCGCACCCAGAGGGAGAGCAGGAGGCCAGCCTCACTCACCCTTTTCTTCAGTCGCTCCCGTTCCTTCAGGGTGAGAGTGTCAGCTTTTGCAATGACAGGCACAATATTCACCTTGTTGTGTATTGCCTTCATAAACGCCACATCTAAGGGCTTAAGTCTAAAATTAATTTTAGAAGTGTCACTTATTTAAAAAAAATACATACAAAACTCTTCTCTCTCAAATTATCTTAATTCTTATATTAAAATACAGTTTGGGTAAAACTTACAAACCCATGTAGTAAAGCATTTCTCCACGGTAAACAATTACTTACCCATGTCCAAAAGGCGAAATAAAGTAAAAGCAACAATGCACCCTATTATCAATGATGTGCCGCCTGTTCAAGCCGCTCTCGTCATGCAGGTACCTCTCAAATTGCTCATCAATATAGGAGATAATTGTCTTAAAACTGAGAGAAACAGAAACATTAACAATAATCATAGGGTATAAAACAGGGGGTCCCTGACTTCAAAGGGAAAACAAGTGCTTCCGCCCAAATATATATAATTTAATAATTCATTTTCAAGATGAGAACAGAAGACTGACTCCTAGATTTGGCAAATGGAAGTTTTTGGAAACTATGCCAAGCATAACTGCCCCTAAGTGCTGAGAGTCAAAAGCCTGAATGGAATAGGTTATGATGCACCTGAGAGAGGGCCAGTGTAGACAGGGCTGCCAATTCTGTTTTTTTTTGGGACTGAGTCTTGCGCTGTTGCCCAGGTTGGAGTGCAGTGGCGTGATCTCGGCTCACTGCAACCTCCGCTTCCAGGGTTCAAGCATTCTCCTGCTTCAGCCTCCCGAGTAGCTGGGATTATAGGCACACGCCACCACACCCAGCTTATTTTTGTGTTTTTAGTAGAGACAGGGTTTCACCATGTTGGCCAGGCTGGTCTCGAACTCCTGACCTTGTGATCAGCCCACCTCAGCCTCCCAAAGTGCTGGGATTACAGGCGTGAGCCACCACACCCGGCCAGGGCTGCCAATTCTTTTCAGGAACGTGACTGTGAAGAGGGGCAGAGGAACAGGGTGGTAGAAAACATGGGTCAAAAACAGGTTTATCTGAGCTGGGAAACAGCATTTATCTGAGCTGGGAAACAGCATTTATCTGAGCTGGGAAACAGTACAGCACTTTCACATGTAAGAAGGGAGAAATTCCTCAATGTAGGAGAAAGACAACAGAACCTTCCCCTTTTCATCTAGTGGTGGAAAGCTGATGCTTTATGTTGACAGGATTAGAACCAGGAGGGAGTTTGTACAACAAAAGCGGCATTCTTTGCACAGTACAGGTGACAGACTGCTCTATCTTCTACTTCTTCATTTCCTTATTTGTGAAGATGATGCCAATGAGTGGTCATTTAGACACTGTGACTCAACCCACTCTCTAACAGGTGTTACTTCCTTCCACACAGAAAGGAGGTACTACAGTATCTTGTTCACCAGGCACGGCTCAAATCCAGGCGTTTCACTTATACTAGCAGTCTATGGATGACTGGCTTTGCGATCTCAAATCGCAGTACAGTACCAGAAAAAAATTACTCTCCATAAAATTCCTTATTTAAAAAATCAACATTTAACACGCTTTAAATTGTCTAGCTGTTTTATTATATACAGCAATCCCAAACTTAATAATCACTCATTAACACTACCTATAAATTTAAGTACATTAAATAAACAAATGCAGATCCCTGGGCACAGGGGTGCATACCAATCTCTGCAGTTGATAGCATCACCATAGCCAGGGGTATCTACCACTGTCAGGCGTAGCTTGACCCCTCGCTCTTCAATTTCAACAGTTGAAGCCTCAATCTGGACGGTTCTTTCAATTTTTTCTAGAAAAGAAACAAACTTAATAGGGAATATAAGCAGCATGCGAAGAGGAAAGCTCACGTTAATAACACTCTTACAACAAGTGACTTCAGAGTCTACTACCTCTCTGCATTGGTAGGTTCTCCAAAGACACCATGGGGATTATGCAAAAATGATCCCAGAGAAGTCAGAATGGGGAAGGTTAAAGCTAAGATTATTGTGCTACTGCGGAAGGTTAAAAACACAAATATTAAAAATTATAATTTCTGTTCCTGGGAAAAAAAGCAATTTACGAATTCATTTAAAAACGGAATTCAAAAATATTCTGAAAGGGCTACATATTCTTGTAGCAGCCCAAGTCCTAGGCTCTCACTATGTGTGCCTAATCCATTCAACAGTCATTTGTGGATGCTGGTGTCCTGTGCTGGAACTTCCTGACAGTAGATGAATTAGAACATCTATCCTAGTAATCTTCTAGTTACACAGCATTTTTGATGTAAAACATTCTCACTTAATCCTTCCATCAAATATTTAATATAGGCAGAAACTACTTATTACATTTTACAGACAAAATAAACTCAGAGAGGATGGATCCATGGATACATGTCAAAGAAAGTCTACAATCCAAATCCAAGGACCTCGGTGCAGCACACCTACCCCATTAAAAGTGTTCTCCTTGTGTTCAAAGCTGAACAAGAACAAACAAAACACAGAGCTAAGACATAAAATATTAATTAGGCAGTCTTCAGTATCTTTCATGTAGAATTACACTTACAGTAACATAGCAATGTTTTTACCTGCTGCTCCAGGTATGACTCTTTCTGGGTAGAGATCAGTTAGGAATAGGCTGTTTATGAGAGTTGATTTTCCTAGACCTGATTCACCTTTAAATAAAAAGAAAAACCTTGTCATGACCTTATCCATATGACACCACTGAATCGGTTAAGTGTTTACACAAGGCCTGGTACCGGGCTAAGTACCTCACAAACATCATTCTGTGTTTAGTACCTACAGTACTACTACGTTTGCAGTATGATCTTTGAGGGTACTCAAAGAAACTCTAATTTGCCCAAGGTCAGAGTACTATCCAGAGCAGGGCCAAGATCTGAATCCAGGTCTATGAAACTACAGAACTTGAACATCGCATGATTAGAAACACAACTGTTCACAAATGTGAGGAATGTACTTTAGAGGTTGGTTTTTATTTTTGACAAATAGAATGCAAAGCAGGTTTTCAATTATCAGTTCTGCTAGTCACTAAACTCACCACATTTTCAGAAAACTGAATATATCTATCCTATAGTGTCAACAACACTTGTGCTTCCCGAGCTGCAGAAATGGGTGAGCAGGACAGGGCCTGTGGTCCGGTGGGCTCACCCGCACACCCTCACTCTGCAACCTCCCCTTCTGCCACCTTGTCTTCTTCCTGCTTTAAACCCATCCCCGTTTCCCAGCACTGGCAACTGCCATATGTCAGGCAACTTTCCCGCTCACTTTGTTGAGTTCACATGACTAATTCAGGTGACACATATCCATGTAAGCTTTCAGTGAGGTGAGAATCTCCCAACTACTGTGACTACATATTCTGAATATTTGAAATTTAACTTCAAAAAAGATGCAAAATACCAAAAATTAAATTTTACATTTGAAGGAAGCACAAATTCCACTGCTTCATTGTAGGTTATCACCTAAGTCTTAATTTTGCATGGAGAAGTGCTTCTGATCTTGGTACTACTGGTGCTGGACTGTCCCCCGGGTACCCTAAACCACCCTCTGTTAAGTTCTGCAAAGCATGAGGAAGGAGTACACATCTCTTTTGAAAAATTATTATTTCTGCCTGGGCACAGTGGCTCACACCTATAATCCCAGCACCTTAGGAGACCAAGGCTGGAGGATCACTTGAGGCTAAGAATTCAAGACCCCGCCTGGGCAAAATAGTGAGATCCCCATCTCCCAAAAAATCAAAACAAAGTAAAAAAACCCCAAAACCTTAGCCAGGTGTCATGGCCTGTACCTAGAGTACCAGCTACTTGGGAGGCTAGGGCAGAAGGACTGCTTAAGCCCAGGAGTTAGAGATTCCAGCAGGCTATGATCATGCCACTGCACTTCAGCCTGGGTGACAGAGTGAGACCCTGTCCCTTACAGAATAAAACAGTTCTGGAAAAATCAAGAACAAATAAGTGAATTTGAAATGTGCAGACCCACGCCCAAGCGCGGTGGCCCACGCCTGTAATCCCAGCACTTTGGGAGGCTGAGGCGGGCGGATCATGAGGTCAGGAGATCAAGACCATTCTGGCTAACATGGTGAAACCCTGCCCCTACTAAAAATACAAAAAATTAGCCGGGTGTGGTGGCGGGCGCCTATAGTCCCAGCTACTTGGGAGGCTGAGGCAGGAGAATGGCGTGAACCCGGGAGGCGGAGCTTGCAGTGAGCCGAAATCACACCACTGCACTCCAGTGTGGGCGACTGAGAGAGACTCCATCTCAGAAAACAAAACAAAACAAAAAAAGAAATGTGCAGACATACAAAATTAGGACTGCATTTTAAGTGAACTGCAATTTTCACACATGAAAAGAATAATGTGTTGAACATGCCTAAATATGAGTGTAAAAATTTGACTAAATGCCTATTATCCCATTAAGTCATCCTTTTAATAAACTGTGGTGCAATGCCCCTTTACATTTTTGCTCCTTTACCTATTTCTTTAGAAGTCTGACACAATTTTAAAAACTATGCCTTTCCTCTTCAATAGTCTCTCATTTACTAATTAGGTGTGTTAGGGTTTTCCTGATATACCCATTTTTCTTGAGCTATTAATACTACAATTTAAAAGTTGAGGATTCTTGTGGCTTTCTAGTTCTACTTTTCACTACTCACCCTCAACCCCCTACCTGTTTTCTTTTAAATCCACTTTATTGAGGCACAATGTACAAATACTAAAATACACCCATTTAAACTGTACAGTTTTGACAAAAGTAGACACTCAGATAACCAAATTCCACTCAAGATAAAGATTATTTTCATAACCCTAGAGTTGCTTTGTGTAACTGTGAAGTCTACCCTCTCCAGTCCCCACTGCAGGCAAACACCAATCTACTTTGTCACTATGTATCAGCTTTGCTTATTCTAAAACTTTAAAATGGCATCATACAACATGGCCTATTTTGTGTTTGGCTGCTTTTGCTCAACAAAGCTCTGAGACTGATGCATGTCGTTGCATCTATGAGTAGTCCGTTTCTTTGTAGTGCTTGGCAATATTCCATTGTATGGCTACACCACAATTTGTTAAACCCACTCTCTAGATACCTCTGCTGTCCCCAGTTTGGGGCTATTTTGAGAAAAGCAGCTATGAATATTCATATACAAATCTTTACCGACATGTTTTCATTTCTTGTGGGTAAACACATACAAGCGGTTTTGCTGGGTCTTAACTGTTAAGGAAGTTACCAAGCTGGCTTCCATACTGGTTGTGGCATTTTCACATGCTCACTAATAAGAGTTCCAGTTGTTTCACATCCTTGCTGACACCTGGAGTGCCTGCCTTAGTGGCTGTGTAGTGGCATCTCGTGGTTTCAATGCATATTCCCCTGACCACCAAAGATGAGGACATCTTTATGTGGGTTTACCGGCTATTTGTTTTATCTTCCTGTGAAATGTCTATTCAGATCTTTTGCTCCCTCTTTGTAAGTGGGTCACTTGTCTTACTGACCTGTACAATATTTTTATATATTCTGGACACATATCCTTTGTCAGATATGGTACTATGAATACTTTCTGAGTTCTTCACATTTTATTTTCCTATTGATGTCTTTTCAAGAAGGCAAACTTTTAATAATGCACAATTGTTTTTATAATTTCTATTCTTCATGTCCTAAGAAATCTGCTTACTACAAAGTCATAAAAATTTTTTTGCCCATTTTCTTGTAGAATTTTTGTAGCTTTACATTTAAATCTATAATTTCAGGTTAATTGTGATATACAGCGTGAAGCAGGAGTTGAAGTTCATTTTTTCACACATAATCATCTAGTTGTTACAGACTGTAAAAAGACTAACCTTGCCCCCATTGAATCAACTTGGCTTTTTTCTCAAAAAACAAAACAAAAAAAACAACTGAACTTATTATATTGATGGGTCTACTTCTTGGCTGCTGCTCTGTTCAGTAGATTTGTGTATCTACCCTTACCACACTGTCTTGATTACTGCTGTTAAGTCTTGAAATCAGAGACTGTAATCCTCCAACTCTGCTCTTTTTCTAAACTGTTTTTGTCTGTTCTAGGCCCTCTACATTTACATTTAAACTTCAAAATCAGCTTGTTAATTTTTATTTCTGAAAGTTGGGGCTGGACGCTGTGGCTCATGCCAGTAGTAATCCTTGTACTTTGGGAGGCTGAGAAGGGTGGATCACTTCAGGCTAGGAGTTTAACACCAGCCTGGCCAATATGACAAAATGCCATTTCTACTAAAAATACAAAAATTAGATGGGCATGGTGGCGCATGCCTGTAGTCCCAGCTACTTGGGGAGGCTGAGAAACGAGAATCACTTAAACCTGGGAGGTGGAGGTTGCCAAAATCATACCACTGCACTCCAGCCTGGATGACAGAGCAAGACTGTCTCATAAAAAATATGGGACAATTTGGGGGAGAAAGGGCATAATAGTTCCAATCCACAAATTGGGCAGATCTTACAACTTTAGATTTTAATTTCTCTCAGCACTGTTTTGTAGTTTTCAGTGTACAGGTCTTGCACGTTTTGTTAAATTTATCTCTGAACAATATTTTTTGTGACTGTTAAGTGGTACTGTCTTAAAATTATTAATACTCTCGTTTGCGATTTTCTTTTTTTTGAGACGGAGTCTCGCTCCGCTCCGTCATGCAGGCTGGAGTGCAATGGCATAACCTCAGCTCACTGAAACCTCCCCCTCCCGGATTCAAGCGATTCTCCCGCCTCAGCCTCCAGCATAGCTGAAATTACAGGCACCCACCATCATGGCCAGCTAATTTCAGTACTTTACAAAAGTACTAAAGAGATGAAGTTTTACCATGTTGGGGGGGCTGGTCTTAAACTCCTGACCTCAGGTGATCTGCCAGCCTCGGACTCCCAAAGTGCTGGGATTACAGGTGTGAGCCACCGCACTCAGCCTAATTTCTTATCTTCAATGGGTCCTGAATGTTTACAAATTCGTTTTTCAGCTAACATCATCTTCCTCCTTGATAACTACACTGAATGACAATGACTCTGAATGTTGCATCATGTATTCCTGAGATAAACTCCATTTGTTTAGTCGGTCCTAATTTGAAAATGAGAATTTGTTCCAATGGGATTGATATATTAAGGAACAATAGCAGCGTAATACAAATTTCGTATTTGCTTATTATATATGATCTCATCGGTGAGAAACTAGGTGAATACAGAAAACTGTGTTTAATTCTGCATCCAACAGAATCAAACCACTTGGGGATATTCCCAACACACACCCCTAAATATCTATCAGCTATCTTTCTTCACTGCCGGTTATGAGCCACACCCATTTACACCTAGTGTTACGACTTTCCAACTTTAGAAAATCCTCCTTCCACAGCTACACAAAAGCGCACAAGTTGCAACCCTCCTGATGTCCACTTGCACAAACCAACCTCAGGGCTTCTATGGTGCAGTAATTATTTTTAACCATTTGCATGTGGACTGGTATAATTCTTATGTTCCTATCTTTTTCCCATTGTGTCGCTGATGAAGATTCTGAGTATTGTGTCCCTATTTTCTCCGTAAGCCCTGTGGTGTTTATTCATCATGCTGTATGGCATGGTGATTTTTTTAGAAACACACGGTTTGCATCATAGCAGAACTCAGTGCATTATCTTTTTATTTACATATATTGCTGGACTTGGCAAGATTTAATTAAGATGTCCTCGTCTAGCTCGTGTATATGTAAAAAGTAAAGTAGAGGCTCCTCTTTAAAGACTTTCCTCCCTGTCTAATTAGGAATAAATACTAACTTCTCTTAGAAGTAAAATTTATTCAAAGACTTGTGCTAACATTCTGAAACATCTGCTAGCCGTAGTGAGGAAATCAATGTACTTTATGTTCTTAGCTCCCACAATTCAGCCTAAACATTTGCCCTGGCATGCTTATGCTGGTCCAAGCAAGCATTAGGTCATAGCCTGTTGCTCTTCCTTATTTGAAGGTGATTTTACCTTTCTCAACATTCCTCCTTCCTTCGTTCTCCTCTGCCTTTGCCTCTTTTAAAAAGTTCTAAGTTGCCAGCCAATCAGGACAAATACAGAACGTGAGCTCCCATTCCAGCCAATGGAAACCGGACACAGCAGTAAGGTAGACGCATCAGGTTATAAATGACCCAGGTTATAAATGATCCTCTTTGTTTGGTGTACTCTCTTGACAGAACTGCTGGCGAGTGTACCCTTTCTGTAGAAAGTAAAAATGGCCTTGCTGAGGAAACTCAATTTATGTTCAAGTGCTATTTCTTTATGGCACCGAGGAACAAGCATTTCTAACATATATTAGTCTGTAGTTTTCTTGTCATTTGTAATAGGATAATGCTGGCTTAATAAAATAGGCTGGTAGGTGTTTCCTACTCATCTATTTCGTGAAGAAGTCGGTGTAAGATTTATATTAATCCTAGCACTTTGGGAGGCCGAGGCAGGCGGATCACGAAGTCAGGAGATCGAGACCATCATGGCTAACACGGTGAAACCCCGTCTCTACTAAAAATACAAAAACAAAATTAGCCGGGTGCGGTGGCGGGCGCCTGTAATCTTAGCTACTTGGGAGGCTGAGGCAGAAGAATGGCGTGAACCCAGGAGGTGGAGCTTGCAGTGAGCCGAGATCCCGCCACTGCACTCCAGCCTGGGTGACAGAGCGAGGCTCCATCTCAAAAAAAAAAAAGATTTACATTACTTCTACTCCCCGCCACATACACCTTTTCTCATCTTTAAATCTCTACCTTTCTTTTTTTGTGTGAGATGGAGTTTCGCTCTTGTTGCCCAGGCTGGAGTGCAATGGCGCGATCTCAGCTCACCGCAACCTCCACCTCCCGGGTTTAAGTGATTCTCCTGCCTCAGCCTCCCAAGCAACTAGGATTACAGGCCTGCGCCACCACGCCCGGCTAATTTTGTATTTTTACTAGAGACGGGGTTTCTCCATGTTGGTCAGGCTGGTCTCGAACTTCCCACCTCTGGTGATCCATCCGCCTAGCCTCCTAAAGTGCTGGGATTACAGGCATGAGCCACCGTGTTTTGAGATGGGAGTTTCTCTCGTTGCCCTGGCTGGAGTGCAGTGACAGGATCTCGGCTCACTGCAACCTCCACCCCCTAGGTTTAAGTGATTCTCCAGCCTCAGCCTCCCGAGTAGCTGGGATTACAGGCATGTGACAACACGCCCAGCTAATTATTTTTTTTTTAGTAAAGGCAGGATTTCTCCATGTTGGTCACGCTGGTCTCGAACTCCCAACCTCAGGTGATCTGCCCACCTCAGCCTCCCAAGATGCTGTGATTACAGGCATAAGCCACCGTGCCCAGCCAATTTCTACTTAATTTTATTTTTTGAGACGGAGTCTTGCTCTGTCGCCAGACTGAAGTGCTGTGGCACAATCTCGGCTCACTGCAACCTCTGCCTCCCTGGTTCAAGTGATATTCCTGGCCTCAGCCTCCCAAGTAGCTGGGTCACAGGCACACATCACCACGCCCAGATTTTTGTATTTTTAGTAGAGATGGGGTTTTGCCATGTTGGCCAGGCTGGTCTCAAACTCCTGACCTCAAGTGATCCTCCTGCTTTTGCCTCCCAGAATGCTGGAATTACAGGCATGAGCCATCACGTCCGACCAGTTACATTATTCCTAATGACAATTCAGTGGTCACTCCTCTTATCTTCAATCCCCTGTATGTAATAAATTTCTTTATTCTGGCTACCTTTTTTTTTCTTTTCTTGAGACAGGGTCTCACTCTGCCACCCAGGCTGGAGCGCAGTGGCACAATCACAGCTCACCACAGGCTTGACGTCTCAGGCTGAAGTGATCCTCCTACCTCAGCCTCTCAAGTAGCTGTGACTACAGGCATCCCCTACCAAGGATGGCTAATTTTTATATCTTTTGTACAGACAGGGTTTCACCATGTTGCTCTTGAACTGGTCTTGAACTCCTGGGCTGAAGTGATCCACCCATCTTGGCCTCCCAAAATGCTAGGATTACAGGCATGAGCCACCACACCAGGCCTGTTCTGGCTACTTTTAAAGACCTTTCTGTTTATCTATGATCTATTGCTTATTACATGCTTTGGTGTGCTTTTCTCTATTATTTCTTCTGCTTGTTGTTTCATCAGTAGTTTCTGGTAGCGTGTTATGATGCGTCCTGGTGTAGTTTTCTTTATATTTATTTTGCCTGGTATTGCCACGCTTCTTGGATCTGTGCATTTACAACTTTGCTGAAAATTGGACAATTCCCAGGCATTATTTTTTCATGATTTTTTTTTTTGCTTTCCTGTCTTCTCTGTAAATATAATCCATATATTAGACTGCTTACAGTGTACCAAAGGACATTGAGGACACATTCAATTTCTTTTTTTTTCCAGCTTTTCCCTTACTGTGCTTCTACTGCCCTTTTTCTCCTGCAGTGTATAATGTGCTGTCAGGCTTATCATGAAAATTTCTTATTTCAGTTGTATTTTAATCTTTAGAAGTTCCACTTGGTTCTCTGTTGTATCTTTCCTTTATCTTATTACACTCATGCTTTCCTTTAAGTAATAGAGTTCTTCTTTGCCAATTCTATCATTTCTGGATCTGTTTCTATTGCCTGCTTTTTTTCCTGATTATGTACAGTTTTTGTTTCTTTGATGCCACACAATTTTCTGTTAGACATTAGATATTGTGAATGTTACACTGTAAACGCCTGGATTTTTTTTTTTTTTGAGACAAGGTTTCATTCTGTCACCCAGGCTTGAGGCTTGAGTGCAGTGGCATGATCTCAGCTTACTGCAGCCTCAACCTCCTGGGCTCAGGTGAGAGGAACTACAGGTACATGCCACCATGCCTGGCTAGTTTTCATATTTTCTGTAGAGACAGGGTTTCACCATGTTGCCCAGCCTGATCTTCAACTCCTGCCTGCCTCGGCCTCCCGAGGTGCTAAGATTACAGGTGTGAACCACCATGCCTGGCCTGGGGGATATTTCTGAAATGGGTCACTTACACAGCCATTGGCAGGCCTTGGTTCCTTACTTGGTGGGCTTCCCTGTAAGGCTACTTGAGTGTTCTCTTGACATGACAGCTGGCTTCCTCCAGAGTGAGTAATTTGAGAAGAGGCAAGGTGGGGGGCCACAATGCCTTTTATGACCTAGTCTTAGAAAATGACACACTTTCATCTCCACAATGTTCTGCTGGCTACACAGGTAAAACCCTATTCAATGCAGGAAAGGACAAGAAAGTTGTGAATACCAGGAGATAAGAATCACTGGGGGCCATTCTGGAGCCTAGCTGACACAATGAGTAAACTTTCACTACATATAAATAAGGAAGTGACAGAAAAATAATTTTGCTCCTGAGAAAAATTTTCTAATGAATATACATATATTTGTTCAAATTCTCAAGTTATTTGACTCTGCCAAATTTTCCTCTTACTTTATAGGTCACGTTATCATACTCCAGAGATTGGAAAGGGGAGATATTTATTAAGTTGGAGACTATAGATTAATTTCTTACCGACCACCATCAGTGTGAACTCAAAACCTTTTTTCACTGATTTTCGGTGAACTTGATTGGGGAGATTTGCAAATCCAACATAGCCAGGTGTTTCTGGATTTATAAACTGAGTTGGCTGTTGCTAAATAAGATTAAAAAACAAACAAACAAACACCTCAGTAGTTGCTTTTAAGATATAGTCAGTTAGATGTGAAACAAACATAGGTTATCAGTTTTCACAAATTTTTTAAAAAGTATAGATAAACACTTCCAGAAAGTCCTACTTCTATCAGAAAACCAGTAGTATTCAACTAGGAGCATTAAAAAAAGAAAAACTTATCTAGTATAACTCCTTAGTTATATGCTGACTGAAAATTAACATTTTGTTAATCAGTATTCTGTTTAGGAATTTAACAATACATAGAAGATACATGCTTAATACACCTTAATGCAATTTCAAATTTCGACTTGAGAGACTATGGAGTTCCAGGAAAATCAGTCAAGCTTACAAAGTACTGCTACAGCTGACAGTACTTTGAATGAATGGTTTCATTCAAAAAACTTGGCTAAAGAATAGCTTCTCCCAGGTATTAGGTGCAATGTATTTCTGAAAAGTATCCAGGAAAAAGGCATCTCTCTTGCTGTGCTTCTAGCTCTATAGAACAGAGTTTCACCGAGGGTGAGGCAGGCAAATTAGGGGTAGGATGTTGAGTATCTAGTGTCAAAGACCAAGAAAGAAAAGACAGAATGAGAAGATCATAGCTGACTACACTAAAGCATCAACATTCCTTGATAGAAGGGTATCTGATGAAGAGAGAGGACAGAGATATGAGAAGACAAGAATAGCAGAAGTAACCACAATCTAGACAGTGGCATACTGAAAATGAGAAGAAATTAAAAAAATCAATTTATTAATTGAAAAAGGCAAAACATAAAATAGTATTTCCTTTAGGATTACATTTTGTAAACGTATAGTCAAATGCACACACAGGTGAAAAAGAATATATGTAACATATTAACAGTGGTTATTTCTGAGTGAAATAATGACTTTTTTTTTTTTTTTTTTTTTTGCTTATCTGTGTTCCACGCTAACACTGCTATAAAATGCAAACACTGGTATGATGATCTTGCATTGCATAGTAATGAACACCCACAGGATTCAAAGATAAAAAAACCAGAGAAATAACAATCTTGCAACGTTAACCACAAGTTCTGCTTTTCTCAGAATATGTTCTTTAGAACTAATTTATCTCTGAAATAACTTGCAAGGGCTGATTTAAACCAATTTATCAAGTCTAAGAGCCCCATCAATTTCATCATAATAAATTATTAGAATTCTAAATTATCTGGTCTGCTGGGAATGAACTAAGGGGGCTAAAAGGACTGTTACTGATGTGTGTAGAGAAAAGAAAGTAGAAGCCTGAAAAAAGAGAAAGCTCCAAGCTTTTAAGATGACAATTAGGCCAGGCACGGTGGCTCACGCCTGTAATCCCAACACTTCAGGAGGCCAAAGTGGGCAGATCACGACCATCCTGGCCAACACGGTGAAACCTTGAATTTACTAAAATACAAAAAATTTGCCAGTGTGGTGGCATGCGTCTGCGGTCCCAGCTACTCCGGAGGCTGAGCCAGGGGAATCGCTTGAACGTGAGAAACAGAAGTTGCAGTGAGCTGACATTATGCCACTGCACTCCAGCCTGGTGACAGAGCAAGAAGACTCCCGCCTCAAAAAAAAAAAAAAAAAAAAAAACAACTAAATTAGAACTCTTTGTCTTAATGAATCAAATGTATCAGTTGTATTAAAAATAATGAATCGTATAAATCCTGACTGTCAACAATCTGAAAACATAAAGCAATTTCTCCTTATGCTGTAGATACATGAAGTATGATCTTACCTTAGACATCTTTTGTGAAGCTTCGTCTGTTAAAAAAAAAAACACACAGACACACATAAACGCACGTACATAGTATGTATGTATACGCACGTATATTTAACAGCGTGAACTGACCTGAAAAAGACTTAAACATACATAGGCAATGTAAAAAGAAAATACAATTTCAGGACCTTCCAAATTTATTAGGCCAAAGGGAAAAGTTAAGCACTGACAGCTGGCTCATGTAATATTACTACTTTTATTCTTTCTGACTTTTGTGTTTAGATGTATACATTAACCAGACTCCCTATCCTTTATTCAAACCTAGACTAAATGACTGGGAGATGAGAGATCCTTATGACTGTTACTTCTTTACAAAAGGAAGTTAAACAAATCCCTTGAAGTGTAATCAATAGTAGCCAACCAAATTTGTATCTTTAAATGAGCCTTAGTTCAGAAAATGTTGTAATTCTGTTTGGCACCTCCATTTTGCCTATATAAACAATCCTCATTTTTCCCCACCATGGGAGCACTAATCACCATTCCTTGGTGTAGCTCGGCTTACACTTTGTACTTAAATGAATTCTTTTAGCTGAATCAGGAGCCTTTTGATTATTTTAGGTGACAGCATCTCAATTACTTCAAACATTTCCCTAGGAATAAGACAAGCATCTATCATTACAAAGGTAAATTCGATTAAAAAAATTAGGCCAGGCGTGATGCTCATGCCTGTAATTCCAGCACTTTGGGAGGCCGAGGTAGGCGGACCACTTGAGGTCAGGAGTTCAAGACCAGCCTGGCCAACATGGTGAAACTCCATCTCTACTAAAAATACAGATGCAGCCAGGCGTGGCAGTGCGTGCCTTTGATCCCAGCTACTCAGAAGGCTGAGACAGGAGAATCGCTTGAACCTGGGAGGCGGAGGTTGCAGTGAGCGGAGATCATGCCACTGCACTCCAACCTGGGCGACAGAGTGAGACGCCATTTAAAAAAAAAAAAAAATTAGATGGTGGCTGGGTGCAGTGGCTCATACCTGTAATCCCAGCAGTCTGGGAAGCAGAGGCAGGACTGCTTGAAGCCAAAAATTCAACACCAATCTGGGCAACATAGCAAAACCCTATCTCTACAAAAAATTTAAAAATTTAAAAAATTTTTAAGTTGATAAAAGCAACTGTATATATACATGTACGCACATATTCCGTATTTTCAACAATATTCAAATTTTTTTTCAGTACTAATTATATGTTAGACACTAGGGACACAAATGGGATACACACAGATACATACTTCTCTGACCTCTGGAATTATGTCATTTCCTCTCTCTCTCTGAAATCTTTCAAGGGGTAAGGGACATCATTACATAGAGCACTGTAACCTGAACATGTCTGCCACCCACTGGAGTTTCCTAGAGCTACCTGAGAACTAGATTTTGACACGGGGGTACAGGGAACAATGTGAACTACATTTATGAGGAAAGGAAATAGCACTGAAGACATCTGAGTGTTAGAAAAATGTGACAATAGTTTTAAAGATATGTGGAATTTTTTTCTTTTTTGAGACGGAGTATCGCATTGTCTCTCAGGCTAGAGTACAGTGGGTGACAGCTCACTGCAACCTCCGCCTTCTGGGTTCACGCTCTTCTCCTGCCTCAGCCTCCCGAGTAGCTGGGACTACAGGCGCCCGCCACCATGGCTGGCTAATTTTTTTAAAATTTTTAGTAGAGATGGGGTTTCACCGTGTTAGCCAGGATGGTCTCGATCTCCTGACCTTGTGATCCGCCTGCCTCAGCCTCCCAAAGTGCTGGGATTACAGGCGTGAGCCACCGTGTCCGGCCAGGGATATGTGGAATTTTTATACAAATTTTAGAAACCCTGAAGCTTTGGAAAGCATGGAGTCTGTTGGCTAACCTTCAGTAACAACCCCAAGAAAGATGACTGCTGTCAAATTTTGTTCCCTTTGGAGCTTAGAAACTTATTAAAAAGCTTCTCTTACTTTGCCTCTCGATTCCCCTCCTCCAAATCTTAACTTCCTGAATACTGTGTACTCTGTTTCCCTTTTGACTGGAAATGTTCCCAGCTACCTTGGAAGAAATGAGATCCCTGCATCCCCAATGTTATTTGGCTTGGTTAACCAAGGGATAGTAGCAGTAAGATTCAAGAGCCTTTAACTTCAGCAAAACCTAAGAATTGAGTGGCCGGGCGCGGTGGCTCACGCTTGTAATCCCAGCACTTTAGGAGGCCGAGGCGGGCGGATCACGAGGTCAGCAGATCGAGACCACGGTGAAACCCCGTCTCTACTAAAAATACAAAAAAATTAGCTGGGCGTGGTGGCGGGCGCCTGTAGTCCCAGCTACTCAGGAGGCTGAGGCAGGAGAATGGCGTGAACCCGGGAGGCGGAGCTTGCAGTGAGCCAAGATTGCACCACTGCACTCCAGCCTGGGCGACAGAGCAAGACTCCGTCTCAAAAAAAAAAAAAAAGAATTGAGAGCAAGTGTGAGTGTGGAGGAGTAGAACTTCGTAAAGGGAAAGAGAAGGGTCAGATGTAATATAGACAGTTTTGGCAGAAGGAGTTGGCATCTTGTTTTCAAATAATATAGAAGTAAGTAACTGATTATGAAAGTAAAAAAAGGGCCGGGCACGGTGGCTCACGCTTGTAATCCCAGCACTTTGGGAGGCCGAGGCGGGCGGATCATGAGGTCAGGAGATCGAGACCACGGTGAAACCCCGTCTCTACTAAAAATACAAAAAATTAGCCGGGCGTGGTGGCGGGCGCCTGTAGTCCCAGCTACTCGGAGAGGCTGAGGCAGGAGAATGGCGTGAACCCGGGAGGCGGAGCTTGCAGTGAGCCGAGATTGCGCCACTGCACTCCATCCAGCCTGGGCGACAGAGCGAGACTCCATCTCAAAAAAAAAAAAAAAAAGTAAAAAAAAAAGGTAATCATTAAAGAAAATAACAATGAGAACTTCCAAATTAAGAGAAAAATACGGAGGAAACAGCAACTTCATCAAACCAGCAAAAATATGGAAAAGGAACAAGAAGAAACAAAATAAGAAGTAATCCTAAATCAAGACAATGGGGACAAAATTCAAGAATATCAGTCATCAGTATAAATGTGAAATAACCAAATTCTCTGCTAAAGGAGAAGACAGATTGACCTAAAAAGCCAAAAACAAAAAACAAAAAACAAAAAACAAAAAAACAAAAAAAAAACCGTCCAGCTATAAGGTATATGCTTAAAGCAAAAGAAACAAAGAGAAGCTGAAAATAAAGGGACAAGGTAAACAATAGCAGGCTAGTGCAAACACAGAGGAGAGACAACACTATCAGCCAAGGTGGGAATTAAAGTAAAAATAAGCAGAATAACAGGGATAACAAGTTATAATGATAAACAATTTATAGGGAAGATGTAATATTCATAAGCCTGTATATTCAAATAATCACTGTAGATAAACACATAAAGCAAGCACTAGGAAAAATACAAAGTTAACTTAAAAAAAAATACAGTTCAAGTGAGAAACTTTAATAGAGTTCTCTGAGAACTGGACAGATTCAGTAAACACAGTATGTGTAAGGACAGAGAAGAATTGAGTAACACAACAAATAAATCTGATTTAGCAGACATAGAAAAACTTGAATCAATACCTTAAGAAATGTTTGAAGTCATGTATCTACCATAAAAAAAGCCTAAGCAAAATTTGAAAAACATTTTTACAGTCAATGTTCTCAAATAATGATCTGCATAAATTGGGTGGAAAAAGATGAAAAGTAACTCCCAGTAATTTGTTACATTACTGGATATCCCCGGGATCAAGGAGGGTAACAAAAGCAAAGCCACAAGCAATCTCTAGAAAGCAATGGAAGGAAGATAAAAGCAAAACTTATGAGATAAAACAGGAAATCAATAAAGAGAAAAAATGAATTATTGGGGGGGAAAAGAAGGGTAAACAAATCCAAAAGCTGGTTTTCTTTTTGTTTTTTGAGACAGAGTTTTGCTCGTCGCCCAGGCTGGAGTGCACTGGCGCGATCTCAGCTCACTACAACTTCTGCCTCCTGGATTCATGCAATTCTCCCGCCTCAGCCTCCGGAATAGCTGGGATTATAGGTGCCCACCACCACGCCCAGCTAATTTTAGTATTTTTAGTAGAGATGGGGGTCTCACCACGTTGGCCGGGTGAAACTTCCTGACCTCAGGTGATCTACCCACCCTGGTTTCCCAAAGTGCTAGGATTACAGGCGTGAGCCACCGTGCCCGGCCTCAAAAGCTGGTTTTCTAAAACAAATTCCTCACAAGCCCAATTCAGGAAAAAACAGCAAATATAGAAAAGTAGCTAAAATAATGACAGAGGAGACTACATGTAGCAAAATGGCCCCAAATCTGAAAATGTAGAAAAAATGGGCACTGTGAATCACCAATACAGAACCAAAAACTGGAAAATCTGACTAAAACAAGTATCACTAAGCAGCTGATTAAAGACATACCAATGAAAATGACCAAGACTTGACGTTAGAGTTGAACTCCATCTAACCTTGGACAAGACCAAAGTCATTTAACTATTCCAAGCCTCTACAGAGAAAAGGGAAAACAATTTGTTTTATGAAGACAGCACAGTTTTAATAACAAACCCAGATGGAGACGTAAGAAAGGAACAAAGGAATGAATGAACACCATAGATCAATCTCACTCACAAATATAAATGCAAAAATCCTGAATAAAATATTTGCTGGCAATTACATTCCAGGAATGTATCAAAAGCATCTATCAATATTAATTCAACAACACAATACAGGGAAAAAAAATCATGCATTAATAGATGCTGATGGGGCCTATAAAATTCAGCAACCAATCGTAATGAAAACACTAAGTAAGAAAACTGCTGGCGGAGTGTGGTGGCTCACGCTTGTAATACCAGCGCTTTGGGAAGCTGAGGCAGGAGGAGCGCTTGAGCTCAGGAGTTCAAGACCAGTCTGGGCAACATGGTGAAACACTGTCTGTACAAAAAATACAAAAAAATTAGCTGGGTGTGGTGGCGGGCACCTGTAGTCCCAGCTAAGTGGGAGACTGAGGTGGGAGGATCCCTTGAGCCCAGGAGGTGAAGGTTGTAGTGAGCGGAGATGGTGCTGCAGCACTCCAGCCTGGGTGACAGAGTGAGACTGTCTCAAAAAAAAGAAAAAAAGGAAAACTGCTTAAATCTAATTCAGGATATTTCTGAAAACCAAAGGTAAATGCTATTCTCTAAACAACAGAAGATTAAATCTATTTAAATTACAACCGATAATTAGGCAGGAATGCCCTTCCATAATTATTTTTAAGCACTTACATGAAAACTTTTACATGAAGACCTACACAAAAAGCAAACAAAACCCCCATGTGCCGTCCATTATCCAGCTTCAACAATTAGCAACTCAAGGTCAATAATGTTTCATCTATTTTCCACAATCATCAATGCCACTTCCTGGATGATTATGAAGCAAATACGAGATATAATATTTCATTTATATTCCACTACACATATCTAAAAGTAAGGGCTCCTAAAAATGACAAACCATTACCCATAGCTAGTTCTTTAATGCAATCAAATATCCAATCAGTATTCATATTCTCCATTCTCTCATTTTTTTCATGTGAGTCAAGATCCAAGTAAGATCTAAATATTGCAAATTTCACCACGATTATTTAATACTACCTTGGTGAGTTTACTGATATAATGAAACAAGAAAATCAAAACAAAACACTTTTTTGCTGATTGGACTGAATACACAGAAAATACAAATACTCAGCTGAGTGCGGTAGCTCATGCCTGTAATCCCAGCACTTTGGGAGGCCAAGGCGGGCATATCACGAGGTCAAGAGATCGAGACCATCCTGGCCAACATGGTGAAACCCCGTCTCTATCAAAAATACAAAAATTAGCCAGGTCTGGTGGCGCGTGCCTGTAGTCCCAGCTACCCGGGAGGCTGAGGCAGAATCGCTTGAATCTGGGAGGCGGAGGTTGCAGTGAGCTGAGATTGCACCCCTGCACTCCAGCCTGGCAACAGAGCAAGACTTTGACTCAAAAAAAAAAAAAACAAAAACACACAAAACAGAAAATACAAATACTCTGGTTAAGAAAATTCTAGAATAAGATAATTTAGTAAAGTAGCTGAATATAAGATCTCAAGTCAGTCAAGTACCAGCAATGAACATCAAGGAATAGAAATGGGGGCACATCATTTACAACAGAATTTTTAAAAATCCAAACAAGTAGGGACCAAACTAGAAAACAGGTCCTACATAAATCATTTTTATTTCCCCCAAATTAGTATATTATTTAGTCCATTTCTAACTGGAATCCCTAATGGTGTGGCTTTTTTCTTAAAGGATTGGATAAAATGAGCTTCAAGTTCACATGGAAAGATTAAATGCCAATGCTGAGGATAGAAAAGAGCAAGCACTTACCTTATCACCTATTACATGTATCTGATTTCAAACCCACACAGTGCAACACAGAAATACCATAGAGCACCTCTCCCTCACCTCCACAGAACCCCTCAGCCTCACTGAACCCTGTGCACACATACGGGAAAACGGAGAAACTATATGTCTTAAACTGACATTTCAACTTTACTTTGACTTTACCAAGTTTCTCCCGCCATCTTTTTTCCTGTTTTTTTTTTTTCTGAAACATAACTTGGATCCACAATGTTTTCTCTCATAATTTATTAACTAATGTGAAATGGAAGGTGAAAGACGAATAATGAACCTTTGAAGCACATAGTTTTCAGTGAGAAAGCCTTGATCCAGCAACATAAAACTGCCAAGCACTGTGATTAACTTAAACACTCGTGCAAATTGGATCAAAAATGTAGTCAAATGAAAATTTTTATTCCTTCAGATCGTGTTTATTCCACATGCCAGAAGTTGTTTGAAGTTCTTTAATCTTGACCCATAGCTTATTTCTTCCAGAGAATACTCCCAATACATATAAAAAACCGATTTTCACAAAACAAAAGATACAAGATGAACAACATCCTGCGATGTAGAACCCGGAAGGTCCATGATCTTATTCAAAGCATCTGGATTCTTTGGATTTGGGGAAGGTCCACGTTCAGTATAAGCAGGTAACACTCCTAACAGGGACTGAGGCAGGGATAAGTGGCATGTATGACCACTAACAGAATAGACTATACAAATGGCCTTGCCTCAACTCTGCTGCCAAATGAGTTTTGGTGTCCCCTTTAATCCAGACCAAAAAAAAAAAAAAAAATACCCACAACTTCTTCTTTTACAGCAGTTTCTGTATGCTGGTATTGGGGATAAAAAGGGGCCCTGAATTACATTTATGAACGATAGAGGGAAACCCTGGCCCCTTTCCCTAGGTCACCTTCCTAGTTTAAGAGCCAGTCAGAATGTAAATCTAATTAAAACGCTCTTGTTTTTTATTCCGGGCTGTGGCACTGGTGAGAGAGATCAAAGTGGAAGTTGGGGAAAAAAAATCAGGACAACCTTTACAGCTAATGACATCAATGCCAAGATTAGACATAACAGTACACGTCACGAGTTAGGATGCTGGGTGGTGCAAAGAATCCACTAACGGGAGCTATCAAAAATCACTGAAAACAATGAAACTCAAATCAGAAGTATCAAGAATCAGCTTTCATGATCCCTACACCATCATGTTTTTCTTTATGACGGCAAAACTATTTTGACACATTAAATATATCGGCAGGCACTGTGATTTAAGTCATTCAAAAAGTATTTGAGAACCTGCTAGGTGCTAGACACCAACCGAGGCAATGAGTATGGGTGACAAGATGTGCCCGGCCCCTCACAGTACCAATAGTCCAGTGGACAAATACCATCTGGAACGTCAGGCAAACACCTAAGCCTGTCTGGAGGAAATCTAATTTGGGTGGAATCCCACAAGCAGGGACTAGGTAAGGAGAAAGCAGTTAAGGTGGGAGGTAACCAGATTTAAGAGTTCGGGCAATGGCCAAAGGTGCAGAAGTTTGAACTACAAGAAGTTCAGTGCAGTTGGTTCATGTGTTTGCGTGGAGAGAGGACAAGGTCTGGTGGCACTGACAAGAATTAGACCGAAAAGGTAAAAAAAAAAGCAAGCCAGGTCTTGTCTGGGCCAGTAGACCAGGTCACACTTGCGACTTCACTGAGACCACGGAAGCCACAGGTTTGCTTCTCATCCTCGGGCCAACTCGGCGGCCTCCAACCCTATACCCTAACCCCCGCTGCCTGTCCGGGCCTCGCTGGTGCAGACCTTCGTCGCCCCTCCTCGCCGAAGGTATCCGCAGACAGGGCCCAGTCGCTGTCCCCCGCTTATCCGCCGCATCCAGCCGATGGGCTTGGAGGTTTGGGGGCTGGCCAGTCCTCCACGCCTCCGGGAGGAAATGGCACCGTTAGAAAGACAAGATGGCCACACAAGCTCTAAGTGTTTGTCGGGCCAAAGCCTGTATCCTCCCTCCAAGCACCAAACCTCCCGACCTCGACGGCACTCGACGCCCCGAGGCCCAGCACCGACGACCGTGCAGCGGAATTCCCGCAGGGTCAACAAGGGGTCACCGGAATCCCCACTCCCGCGCCCGGCCCTGCCCGTGTCGGAGCCACTGTCGCCAGCACTATGACCGCCCGGGACAGGGGAGCCCACGACAGGGCCCGAAGAGCCTGGGCTCGGCCGCCCCTCCCCCACACCGCCCCGCCGGCACCCCAGAGCCAGCCGACCACGGCCCGAGGGTATGGGACGAGCGGGACGTCCCCCGCAGCTCCTCTGGAGGGCCGGCCCACAACTTGTGCCCCCGCGACGGCGCGGTACACCGGCGAGACACTCACCCGCCAAACAGCCCGAGAATAAGCGCCGACCGACCGCGCCGCGGACCCGCCCAGCGCCCGCGGTCGGCTCACACCCCGCCCCGCCCCACCCAGCGCGCAGGCGGATTGCGTCACCGCGTCATCCCGCCCCTTTGCCAACTCCTTCCTGGCTTAGTGCGGCCTGGCCTTCTTCCCCTCCCCCAAGCGGCCGGCTTCCGAGTGCGCAAGCCCAGACTCGTCCGCGTGGTCCGCCTCTGCGCAAGCGCCATGCTCCTCCCACGGCAGTTGGCCATATAGAGGCTGGGGGTGGGGGGGAGGTCAAGCGTAGCCTCTTCTCCTTTACCAAGATGGCGGCTTGCCCCTGTTTCGCCACAGTTCCTACCTTATGAGCTCGGTTTTCTTATGCTAATAAGAGTGGAACAGGTAATGAGAATCTTCGCCTTGCGGTGGGTAACTGGACTGGGGGGAAGGCCGTTTGTTAGAAGGAGACAGGTGCCCACTGAGGAGGAGAGAGGCGGTCGCGGGAGGGCAGGTGGTGGCGGGAGTGCGGAGCTATCACGGGGAGGGGGAGCCTTAGTCTCTGCTCTTGTCCTCCAAGAAGATGGCGGCAGCACCGAGCTGGGGCGCCGAGTACGACTGGGAGCGGGGGGACGGCGAGTGGTCGCGCGAAACTCGTCAAGCCCACCACCGCCGCCGTCTCGATGATCGGGGGGCCTCTCCGGGATTGGCTGTGCGCACGTCACGTGGGGCCGACGGGCCCTGCGCAGACCATCGAGTCGGGCGTCCCTCCCCGGGGACGTGGCCTTCCTGTGCCCGGGCTGGGGCCGGCCGCCCCGCGGGGGAGGGCGGAGCTGGCGCGGCCCCTAGCTTTCTCCTTCTGGTGTGGGGCCCGAGGTGAGACCTGGGGAGTGCTCCGCGAGCCCACGAGCAGCGACGTGGCTCGGGGACGGGAGGGTGCCGTGCCTGGCTGCGGCCTGAGCGGGATGGGCGCGGGCGGCTCCGGCCCGCGGGTTGTGCCCCGGCCCGGGGTGTCCTTTCCTCCCTACCGCGTGGCCTGGAGGCACTGCAACTGTCCGAGACTCACGTCAAGGCTCGGCGCAAATACCCCTCGTTCAGGAAGCCTTCCTAGGTTTCCCCCGCTTAGAGGAAACACTTCCTGAGTTCCTGATGGCTGACCCGCATGGTGTTGGGAACCTGAGCCTTTCTGACACCGTGGCATGTTGCTAGGGCATTTTTGTGCGTAGCTCCTTTGAAAAGTGGTTAGGTGCTCAAGGCTAGCTGCTACATAGCCTCTCCATTCGACTTAGAAAATGAGAGGATCAGACTTGACATGGTGTTTGGACGCCATGTAAAATCAGAGGAAGTCGACTTGGGCTTTGCTTATTAAACAGTGCCTATTACGGTGAAATTAAACGTCTGAAGGAATGTGGTTGAGTCGTAATCTTAAGGAACATGACGATTTGCCCCTCAGTTTTGCGTTTTATGTCCTCAGATTCATAGCTACCTATACGCTAAGCCCTCAATCAATGACTTCACATTTATTTGGTGTCTGCTTAAGGATAATCAGTCACTTTCTTAGCAGCTGACTTCCTTAAAATCCTATTAAGATAGGTTAAGTCACAATTAGGATTTTGTCTAAGGCTCCTGGTAGCGGCACATTGCATAATAAGCTTAATGTTCATTTAGGGAAGCAAATCTGGGATGCTGAAACACTGGATGAAACGTAGTGCTTAGGTTTATATTTTGATTTTTTGACATCTAAAAGTATCCCTAGGCTAAATTCATTAAGTACGCATGGTATTAGGATACTTGGCAACAGTATTTAAAAATAGTTGAAAAGGTGTTTGGGTAAGAATTATTTCCGTCATTTGAATTACCGAATCTGGGTCTGAAACATCAACCTATCAATAGTTTTAGACTTGGGGAAAATGGAGCTGGAGCCTGCTGCCTCAAGTCTCAGGGACAGCGTTTGAAACTCCATTAAATAATTCATCATGAGGATTAAACTTTCCTGTTACTACTATTAGTTTTGCTTGGTGCCAAGCACTGTTGAAGGGACTTAGCTCATCTTATCAGGAGTCAAATTAATGTCATTCGGGTAAAAGTGCATTGACTGTAAGGAGAGCACCTCTAAGATGTAGTTGACCTATGTCCCGTCCCTCAGCGCCACTAGGCTTACTTGAATCCTTGTTACAGTGTCCTCTCCAGTGGGCAAAGCTAACTTCTCAGTGGCCTGGTGGGAGAATTTCTTCTTGAGTAAATAAGTATTTTTCCAGATTTTGTTGTTTTGGCCTTCCAGTTGTCTGACTTCAGCCTCATGGCCTCACTTCTTCATTTCAATTAAAAAAAAAAAATACTTGCTGGAAATTGCTGTGTAAGGTTAAGGGTGCTGCACATACAAAGGTTGAGAGGATATAGTCTTTTCGGCCGGGTGCAGTGGCTCACGCTTGTAATCCCAGCACTTTGGGAGGTCGAGGCGGGTGGACACTTGAGGTCAGGAGTTCGAGACCAGCCTGACCAACATAGTGAAACCCCGTCTCTACTAAAAATACAAAAATTAGCCTGGCATGGTGGCACGCGCCTGTAATCCCAGCTACTCGAGAGGCTGAGGCACAAGAATCGCTTGAACCCAGGAGGCAGAGGTTGCAGTATGCTGAGATTGTACCACTGCACTCTAGCCTGGGTGACAGAGTGAGACTGTGTCTCAAAAAACCAACAACAAAAAAGAGGATATAGACTTTTCTTTTCCTCAAGCAGCTTGTGGTCTAGTGTGAGAGACTCATTTGTAGAAGAGTAATTACATTATGGTGTGATAAGTGCAATGATAGAAATACGTATAAGGTGTGGACATAGGAAATAGGCTATGATTACCTGTTGGAAAGTCTTCCTACAGAATGTGCTCCTTGAACTGGGGTTTAAAAGATGAGTAAGAGTTTTTGCAGGTGGTGCTGAGTGGACAGGAAGACTAGGAAAGAGGAGGCTGACATTTATAGTTGGTGGCATACATGAGCAACAGGTTGAGAATTTGGTATACTCTTGCTATTGCAAATGGTAGAGAGCTTGGCTCAGAGTGTGTACTGAAGGACTTGATGCCTTTCAGTGAGTTTTATCTAAGATACTCTGACCTGAACAGAATTTGAGATGATTGTGCCGGGTCCACTGGGATATCTTACTATCCTTCGTGGGTCATATGGATTCTCCATTAGTGCGTCCCAACTGAAACTTACAGAAAGGGCTTAAGCAGAGAACATGCTTTTTGGAGTACAAAGTGGTATTTCCTTTTGGTATGGCCTGTTCATTGTGCATCCATCCCATAGGCAAATGGTGATACGAAAGCTTTTCCCTCTCTGGTAAGCAGTAACCAGGTTCTGGAAGAAGCGTACCATGCAGCTTTCCCAGTTGCCAGGTTATGATGACACAAAGTCCCAAATGCTTGTGAAGGTTTTTGACCAAGTAGAAAAGCAGAGAACCCCAACCAGTATAATGTGTCAGAATGCTTTTTCCCTTCAGTTGTGAAAGCACCACAACGTTCAACATCTGGAAACCAAGAAAATAGTGAAAAGAACCTTTTTTCATGTGTATAATATTTTAAAAATTGGTTACATGTTATTTTTTGGTATTTCTAAAGTCAGAGACATTTTAGAAGTGAAATCCCTAGTAGGCTGTTGTTTTACCAAGCACACTGAAGTTCCTCGAATACTATTGAAGATGAGCCAGACACTTGTTCTGAGACGTGTCTGGACATCGTGGGTTGTGTTAGTCATCTTGTTGATACTTGTTAATTTGGTAACAATGCATAGACTACATACTCTCCCTTACTACTTTGTATTAGCGTTCATATTAATCTTATTTCAAATCAAGGTTACATCTTCATGTAATTTATAGAGTCAGATAATCCTAGAAAGGCTTGCAAGAAAGAAGTGCCAACGTCCTTCCCCAATCATGTTTCCTCCCCTGCAGAGTATCTACTTCAGCCTTAGTAGATTTCCTTGATCTTTGCCTCCAACTCCAAAGAGCATATTTGCTTGACATCTGTATTTGTGTCCCCTACCCCTGTTTCATATGATGTCTCTTCGCTTGACACTGAGAATAGGTAGGAAGTTCCTAGCTTGCTTTCACCCTCTGCCTTCTCAGTGCAAACGGATCCATGGCTGCCCAAAGTGATATATCCTTAATTTGGTTAGTTCAGTATTGATTGTTTATATTATGACTACATACTGCCATTTACAGCTGGACGAAGTGGTATAATAGGATTGTTTTCCCTTTTCTGGATAACTTTCTGTTTTCCTGGGTTATTACAAGTCTTATTTGTTTTTGTTTGCTTGCTGCTTGCTCAGTTTTCTATATTTTATCACTACAATTCAACCCCAAATTCTGAAGCAATTGTCTAAATCTTTCAAGAAATTGTCCGTTTTCTTTTGAAGAAAATTAGTATTCCTATCATTTTATCTCGAATAAATCTCTTCCAGCACCTCCAATTTGCTGCAGGCTTGTCTGTGCCTGAAATCTTCCTGTAAATCTCATCACTCCCTCTTGTGTTGGAGCCTCACTTTTCTGGAACCTATGTCATTCTCTTGATTTTGCTCTCTCACTTTGTTGGAGCACATCCTTCACTGGTTGCCTGAGAAGTGCATGGCAGATGAAGTTTTGAGAATTTGTGTGTACGAAAGTGCTTCATTCTGCTCTTACCCTGAGTAGGAGTTTGGACATCATTTTGCTCCGCTGTCTTTAAGTTTCCAGTGTTGTTGAAGTCTTAAGCCGTTCTGATTCTTTTTTATTGATACGTAACATTTTTAGAGGCTTTGTGTGTGACTATGTTTTTTCTCCATGAAACCTGAAGGTTTTTCTTTCTTTTTTTTCTTCTTCTTTCTTTCTGTTTCTTTTCTTTTGTTTTTTGTTTTTTTTTTTTTTTTGAGACACAGCGTCTTGCTCTGTTCCTCAGGCTGTAGTGCAGTGGCGCTGTCATAGCTCACTGCGGCTGCGATCTCCTGGGCTCGAGTGATGCTCCTGCCTCGGCCTCCCAAGTACCTGGGACTACAGGCATGCACCACCACACCCGGATAATTTTAAAAACTTTTTGTAGACATGAGCTCTCTATGTTGCCCAGGCTGATTTTGAACTCCTGGCCTCAAGTGATTCTCCTGCCTCAGACTCCCGAAGTGCTGGGAGTGAAGGCTTTGCATCTGGCAAATTCACAGGCTTTTCTTTCTGTGAAATTCAGAACTCCCAGAGCAGTGATGTCCCTTGGAGACTGTTTTCATCCATCGTCTTGCCTACTCTTTGGTCCTGTTTGTTTGCAACTCATGTTCTTCAATGCTGGGCATTTTTGTTGATTTATTGCTTTGATTTCTTCCTATTTGCTTTCTCTCTCTAGAATTCTACTCTTGGACCTTCTAGATTGGCACTCATAATTTTCTTAAGTTTTTTTTTCCTCCTTCTAAGATTTTTGTTTTTGTTTTTATCTTTTAAATTGTAAATTGACAAATTATACTTGTACATATTTAGGGGGTACAAAGTGATGTTATGATTTGTGAATACAATAAATAATAAAATCAAGTTAACATAATTCATCACTTCAAATACTTTAAGCTTTTTTGGTGAAAGCATTTGAAATTTACTCTCAGCACTTTTGAAATCGACATTATTATTTACTGTATTCACCGTGCTGTACAATATATCTGAAAAAAGAAAACCACATTCCTCCTGTCTAGTTGATGTTTTGTACCCTTTGGTTTTTCATTTTCTTTCTGGAAGTTATTCTCAAGTTTATCTTCCAGCCCTTCTGCCGAGGTTTTTCTCATTTCTAAGAGCTTTTTCTTGTTCTCTCTATTCCTATTTTATAACCTATTTTTTGTTTCGTGAATGTGGTATCTCCTGTTAACTGTTTGAAGATATTAATGAGGTTTTATTTTTCCCTGTTTTCTTTTTCCTGAAGTCACTGAGGCTGCTCTGGTTTGTTTTGGGGTTTTTGGCTTTTGTCAGCCTTTTCTGGGCTATGCAGTGATGTTCTTGTGCCTGCTCGTGAGTCACAGGGCCTCTGAGCCCTGTCTGTGGCTTGCTGACTGTGGTTTCACTGCAGAGGCACCTGGCCGGGCCCTTTCCTTACAGCACCCCTGTCAGCTTCTTTAGGTTTCTTCAGATTCCCCAGAGAAATATCTTGTAGCCCTTTGCCTGGCGAAGTGGCCAAATGAGGAGAGAGGCCTGGGAGCGCAGCAGTAACCGTAGAAGAGTTTACTTCCCTCTTTTCAGAATTGTTTCCCTCCTCTGTAACTGGTGTCCCCAGTCCAAAGATTCTACTTCCCTTTGCAGACAGAAAAGCGATACCATTTTGCCAGGATAGGAGAGGGACTGTGCAGGTTGGCTCTGTGTGGCTGTGCAGAGTTGTGGGGTGCATCTTAGGGATCTTCCTGCGTTTTAAACCTGTCAGGCAACTCTGTTTTTAATTCAGGTCTCCTGGCTTCCCGTCATATTGCTGATTGGCCTTCCCCACTGCCGATACAGGATTCAGCCCTTTTAGGTCTGTTTCCAGTTTCTAGCCTCCAGTATTTTAATGTTCTTATCTCCATTCTTATTCTTTGCTTTTGTGATTTGTATCTTAAAAAAAAAATCATTTACTATCATTTTAGTGGTGCTTCAGGAAGTAGTGTAAATGTATTGATCTGACAACTGCCCATGCTAGAGACACTTCCAGGAAGTGGGATACAGTGAGGAAAATGCCAGTGTGTTCTCATGCACTTTCATGGAGGCCGCATTTTGGTAAGGGGTGTCAGGCAGTCAGACCAGCAGATACGCAGTATGTCCAATGTGGACAAGGAGGAAGGGGGAAAATGAAATATCGAGGGGAGTGGAGTGGGGGACACAGCGGCAGTTTGGCATAGTGGGGAGGCCTTGCTGATTGAGCGACAGTTGATTCAAACTTGAGATGAGCAAACAAGCCATGGGCAGCCATCTGGGGAAGGGCGTTCTAAGAGGAATGGACGGGAGGTGAAAAGCACGGGGGCAGGACTGTGTTGTGCACGTTAGAGGAATGTGGAACACCAGTTATTAGACCAGTGTGGAGCAGGGCCAGAGGGTGTAGGAAACGGGCAGGTCAGGGGAGAAGCCAGGGCTCCTAGCAGTCGGATCTTGATGCCTTTGGAGAGCTGGAGCAGAGTGACTCAGTACTGGTGGTGGATCATAGCGAAGTGACCACGGGCCACACCATTCACGTTTCTTACTTTTCCCATCACCTGTAGGAGGCAAGTATTGTTGTCATCACAGGTCAAGGTAGACCCTGAGGCAAAGACTAGAGTTAGTGGTTTGGCTCGAGTTTGTGCCTTCAACTGCTTCACTGCTTCCCTAACCTGGCCTTGTCAGTCAGCCTCAGTCTACCACCTACCCAGGTCTGCGTAACCCCCAGAACAGTATACACTGACACTTTTCTGCAAGCACAGTTACCTTTTGGGGGAGCCCCTCTCTTAAAGCAGAGTAGGTTAATGTTTGTGAATGAAACGGAACTTTGGCAGGCTGAGGTGTCTCAGGCCATCAGCTTACATTGTCTACTGTGTGACTAATTGAGGCAGAAGGTGTCCTTTTTAATAGTATTTTCTCATCACTTTTGCCCGGGTGCCCTTTCGGAATGTTATTTTTGGGATAGAACTTGAGTTTCACTTAAATTTATAGTTCTTTCTGTTCATTCCTACTGCTCTGTTGCCCAGATGTGGATTTTGCTTTGTCTCACAAGCATTGCTGAAACACTGGTAGAAAGGTGGATGACGGATTGGTTGTGATTAGTTTGATCTTCACAGTAGGGAAATTCAAATGGTCAATAAGCTCAACAAGATTGCTCTCACTGATGATCAGAGTTGCCATTAAAATCGTATTTCCCCCACATCAGGCTGGAAAAAAAAATAAACATGATCATTTTAGTTGTCCTCAAAGGAGAAGAGGACAGGTATTCTGTAATCAGGTGTTGTGAGTGTAACTAGTTAAACTCTTTGGGAGGTGGGCAGTTTTACCTTGGCAATATCTATCAATGCATTGCCTGTAATCATATAATTCCATTTCCAATTCAATTTATCCTATGGGGGTAGAGGCCCAAGTGAGCAGACGATGTTCTTTTCAGCATTGTTTATAATCGAAAAAAAAAATTAGTTCAAGGGTCCTATCAGTAGGGGATTTATTAAGGTATGTTTACTCCACTCAACATGTAGTTGTTAACAAATGAGGTAAATTTGTATTTGATACTAGGAAAGATGGCCATGATGTCTTTTCAAATGAAAATAAGTGTAGCAGATGGTGAAAGAATACATATAAGATCCTATTTTTATTTAAATCATGTATTAAAATTATAATTAAAGTATAATTAAAATTACAGTTTTGAAGGTATACTTTAGATTTATTTCTTGGGAAAGCCTCATGGGGGGTTGCCAGTTTTTACATTGTTTTGTTGAGTTATATTTTAGAATATTTTTAAAGCTATAAAATCAAGTTCCTTGGTAGACCATCACTACAGCAAGCCCACTGCAGTATTAATCTATTAATGCGGCCAATGTTAATTAAACCATTATTCGTTTAGCTCCTACCCATCCCATTCCAGTCTCTCAGGAGGCTTAGCTGTGTCTCAGAGACCCCCGTGCTATGGCCGCAGGTCTCTCCTGGGGCAAGAAGAGGTTAAGAAGTGGCTGATGCCAAAGTCAACAGTCAGCAAGCACAGTGAGCAGTCTTGATGTCTTGATGAATTCTTTCTTTTTTTTTTTTTTTGAGACGGAGTCTCACTTTGTCGCCCAGGCTGGAGTGCAGTGGCGCAATCTCGGCTCACTGCAAGCTCTGCCTCCCGGGTTCACGCCCTTCTCCTGCCTCAGCCTCTCCGAGTAACTGGGACTACAGGTGCCCGCCACCACGCCCGGCTAATTTTTTTTTGTATTTTTAGTAGAGATGGGGTTTCACCGTGGTCTCGATCTCCTGACCTCGTGATCTGCCCGCCTTGGCCTCCCAAAGTGCTGGGATTACAAGCGTGAGCCACCGCGCCTGGCCTGAATTCTTTCAAATAAGCGTTTTTCATATCTACTCTAGGGCTTGCCATTTCCCTCTGTTGTAGTCTCAGAAGTTCTTGAGGTAGACCTTGTGAGACCTGCAGCAGTACTTGCTGTCTTAGGTACAGAAGGCAAGATACTGATTCTTTCTCCCTGACTCAATGAAGAGTTAGATGTTTATCCAGGTTAGGATGACGCTGCCCCCCTGTGCCCCCCCCCCCCCCAAAAAAAAAGAAAGGATGGTGTCTTTGACTGGACTGGGAGTCGGGAGACCTCACTTCAATTTTGGGCTTTTCTTTTTTTTTTTTTTTTGAATAGGTTCAGAGCTACTCCCTGGACCTGTTCTTATCAGCCTTATGACTTGGGGCCTTGGGATACTTTTTTTTTTTTTTTTTTTTTTTAATTTATTGAGACGGAGTCTCTCCCTGTCGCCCAGGCTGGAGTACAACGGCATGATCTCGGCTCACTGCAACTTCTGCCTCCCGGGTTCAAGCAATTCTCCTGCCTCAGCCTCCCGAGCAGCTGGGACTACAGGCAGGCACCACCATGCCCAGCTAATTTTTGTATTTTTAGTAGAGACGGGGTTTTGCAGTGTTGGCCAGGCTGGTCTTGAATTCCTGACCTCAAATGATCTACCAGCCTCGGCCTCCCAATCAAGTGCTGTGATTATAGGCATGAGCCACTGCTCCCAGCCTGAGTTGGGGTACTTTTTGACCTGAAGGACTTCAGCTCCTTCCTTTTAAAAATAAGAAAGCTGAGGCCAGGCGCAGTGTCTCACGCCTGTAATCCCAGCAGTTTGGGAGGCCGAGGCAGGCAGATCACCTGAGGTCAGGAGTTCAAGACCAGCCTGACCAACATGGAGAAACCCTGTCTCTACTAAAAGTACAAAATTAGCTGGGCATGGTGGCTCATGCCTGTAATCCTAGCTATGGGAGGCTGAGGGAGGAGAATTGCTTGAACCTGGGAGGCAGAGGCTGCAGTGAACCGAGATCACGCCATTGCACTCCAGCCAGGGCAACAAGAGCAAGACTCCGTCTCAAAAAAAAAAAAAGCTGAATCTTTGGGATTTTCATTTTTCATTTTATTTTTTTAAAACAGATGCCTCAGAACCTGGGTAACTCAGTTTATCAGAAGTTCAGTTTTCAAGTTTGGAAGGCTAACACTTGGAGCTGATAGTCACTCATAAAACATCTGATTTTGGGATCACTTTTAAGAGTCCATGAGTGATATAAAAATCCTCACCTATTAAGACTTTTTGGCCGGGCGCGGTGGCTCACACCTGTAATCCCAGCACTTTGGGAGGCCAAGGTAGGTGGATCACGAGGTCAGGAGATCGAGACCATCCTGGCTAACACGGTGAGACCCCGTCTCTACTAAAAATACAAAAAATTAGCTGGGCTTGGTGGCAGGCGCCTGTAGTCCCAGCTACTCGGGAGGCTGAGGCAGGAGAATGGCGTGAACCCGGGAGGCGGAACTTTGCAGTGAGCCGAGATCCCGCCACTGCACTCCAGCCTGGGCGACAGAGCGAGACTCCATCTCAAAAAAACAAAAAAACAACTTTTTATTCATTGCTTCCTATATACCAGTCATCACGCTATTTATTTCTAGCAGTGGTTATCACCAGGGTGATTTTTGTTACCGAGGGCACATCTGGCAGTGTCCAGAGACCTTTGTGGTTGTCATGACCTACAATCATCTAGTGGTTGTGGCCAGAGATGCTTACATCCTGTGGTGCACAGGGCAGTCCCCGCAACAGAAGTATTCGACTCAAAATGTCAGCAGCGCTGAGGTTGAGGAGTCCAGCTGTAAAGGGTCAGTCCTTGAAAGGGCTCTAGGGTATAGCCGTCACAGGCCCCATTTTTTTGTTTGGAAAGAGTAGAGCCTGGCCAGGTCCAGTGGTTCACGCCTGTAATCCCAGCACTTTGGGAGGCCAGGGCGGGTGGACCACCTGAGGTCAGGAGTTCGAGACCAGCTTGGCCAACATGGTGAAACCCCAGCTCTACTAAAAATACAGAATTAGCTGGGTTTAGTGGCACATGCCTGTAGTCACAGCTACTCGGCAGGCTGAGACAGGAATATAACTTTAACCCAGGAGTTGGAGGCTGCAGTGAGCCAAGATCGCGCCACTGGACTCTAGCCTCGGAGAGACAGAGCGAGACTCTGTCTCAAAAATTAAAAAGTAGAGCCTGGTAGAGTGAAGCCACTTGCAGGAGTCGTTTAGTTAGGGCTGTATTGCCTTACAGTGCTGGTGTCCTCACAGATGATAATAGTAATAAAAAACTCCACACCTGTTTACTGTGTGCCAGCTCGGGTTAAGCGCTCTCTATGTATAAGCTCATGGTAACACTAAAGGCATTAATATCAACTCCTTTTTACAGGAGAGGAGACAGGCCCGATCAAGGTCTGTAATTATTTCTTCTTTTTGTTATCTTGGCCCTTAGCTTTTAGAAGTTCACACATTTAAACATTCCATCTTGACAGATTTACCCAGCGTTTGAGTGTCTGTGGGGCTTCTCTAAAGCGCAGGGTCAAAGGGGATATCCTGCCCACACAGCACTTTCTAGTTCAGGAGTGGGACCAACCAGGCCTTTGCAGCAAGATAGGTATTTGGTGCCGAAATACACGCTGTAAAGTTGTCCTGTGTTTATTGGAATTTTGAATATCTTTCATTGATTCAATTGGCATTTATTTTTCACCAAGTACATATTCAGTAAATACGTTTTGGAAAAACAGTGAACAAATCAAAGTCCCAGCCCTAAAGCCATTTATGCACTCACGGCCTATAGCTGCAGTAACCTGCTGCTTGTTAGCACTGGGACCAAGTCCATCTGTGGCTGCCTTCGGGGGTTGGCTTCTAGTCTAGACTCTTGCTGGGTTAGTGTTTCCATCATTCTGTCAAGGATCCAGCTCTAAGGCTGATAGCCACCTCCCTGAATTCATGTGATGGATGCACAAGCCTCTTGGACTAACTCCCCTCTTCATTTTACTGCTTCCACCCCAAGCCTGGGTTACGCGTGAAGCCATTGATGTGCTATTAATGTATTGGTGATGCTTTTACTTGGTTTGGATCCCTATGGCTTAGCAGAGTAACTTGATCATGGCAGGTGCCATATACATATTTTGAGGGATGAACAGATAGGATAGTGTTGATTGCTAAAAAGGTAATGATCTGGCCGGGCATGGTGGCTTATGCCTGTAATACATACACATGCACTTTGTAATTCTAGCATTCTGGGAAGCTGAGGCAGGAGGATCACTGGAGCCTAGGCATTTGAGACCAGCCTGGGCAACAAGGTGAGACCCCCATCTCTACAAAATATAGAAAAAAATTAGCTGGGCCTGGTGGCATGCCTTTGTGGTCCCAGCTACTCAGGAGGCTGAGGTGGGAGGCACGTTTGAGCCCAGGTCGAGGCTGCAGTGAGCTGTACTCACACCACTGCACTGCATTCTAGGTGACAGAGGGAGACTGTGTCTCCAAAAAAGAAGTAATATTCTGAACTTCTCCTTTCTTGACTTTTTGGTGAGTTATAATGGGCTGCCAGAATCTAGATCAGCTTTTTAGGCTCTGAGGGATATGCTTCATGTAGAAATAATCCAGTCTGAAGGCCAGGTCTCAAG
Source organism: Hylobates moloch (assembly GCF_009828535.3). Lineage (NCBI taxonomy): Eukaryota > Metazoa > Chordata > Mammalia > Primates > Hylobatidae > Hylobates > Hylobates moloch. The sequence goes on from NW_026652276.1 coordinate 649,535, forward strand.
GTGTCACTTTTGTATTCTTGGATGACTGTCGAATGTGTGGTCTCGACGAATGGCTTTGTGGAGTAGCTTTCTCCAGAGACTTGCATGTGCTTGGATTAACAAACTTGCGATCCAGGTATGCTAAGTAGGTGCCTTCTGTGAACAAGCTCAGTATTGAGGGCCCTGTTGTCCTCGAGGCAGCCAAGTGTTCTTGTATACAGCTGTCCTGTGTAGCAGGTTAAGTGCTGCCTCTCTTCCTCTTGCTTGTTTTCTGTAATGTGTCACCTTTCTTGGCATGATTCCTTTGTCCAGTCTTCCAGCGTCCTGTTGTATGGTGTGGGTGGGCTGGGGATTGCATAAATGAGTTGGAGCAGTGACGTTCTTGGCCTTGCTCTGTCCGTGAGAGAGGACCCTGCACCATCTGGGGCTCCTGGAGTACCACCCTGCACCGGCAGGACGCACCTCTTCCTGGCCCTGCTGTCGGCCTCTAAACACAGTGCAGGCTGACTTTCTTGTCACAGCTTGTTTGGCTGGCTGGACCAAATGCTACTTGTTTCTTTCTGGAGTGAGGAAATAACTTCAACTTCAGTGTGTATTATCTCAGCTGCAGAAGCTGTTCTAAATGCCCTTCTAGGGAACTTTTGCGGTGTGAATTTAGTGGTTGTGCTGCGTGTTAGTCCTGCCCAACACTAGGCCCAGGTAGCTAGAGTTAGTCGTTGGGCATTGGTAGGGCACTGTGAGCAAAGACTCTCTTACCTCGGGCCTGGCACAGAAGGACGCAGTGGCTGAGCTCACCTGCTCCTTGGTCGTCCTTCGAACCTCTGAGTGCGGTTCCTCGGGGAGAGAAAGCAGTCTTCTCGTGGGTGCCAAGACAGCAGCTACCCGCATAGCAACCGCTCCTGGCCTATTAGGAGATTTACATGTGGAGACTCTGGAGAGAGCTGCACTTCTAAAGGGGTTGCCACAACAGACAGCCTTAGGGGAAATGGGGAAACTGGAGAAAAGGGCTCTTATCCCAAAAGGACCAGATCCATTGGGACAGATAGAGGTAAGGAGGCAAAGAGAAAGCAACAGTACAAATGTAAAATTGGGAGAAATAGTTTTTGAAAGGGGGTCGTTTATTTGGCACTTTTACCAATTTGTTTTGAAACAATCTCAGTCAGTCGCCCAGGCTGGAGTGCAGTGCTGTGATCACAACTCACTGCAGCTTCTAACTCCTGGGCTCAAGTAATTCTCCTGCTTCTGCCAAGTACCTAGGACTATAGGGTGCCTGGCTAATTTTTATTTTTTTGTCAAAATGGAGTTTTGTTATGTTGCCCAGGCTGGTCTTGAACTCCTGGACTCAAGCAGTCCTTCTGCTTCAGCCTCCCAAAGTGCAAATGCTGGGATTACAGGTGTGAACCACCTAACCTGGCCTCTAGTTTGTTTGTTTGACACAGGGTCCTGCTCAGTCCCTCTAGCTGGAGTACAGTGACACTGTCATAGCTCACTGCAGTCTCGAACTCCTGGGCTCAAACGATCCTTTTGCCTGCGCCTCCTGAGTAGCTGGGAGGCATACTGCTAGCCCTGTGCCTGGCTAATTAAATTTTTTTTTTTTTTTTGTAGAGATGGGAGTTGTGGGAGGTCTCACTCTGTTTTGCTATATTGCCCAAGCTGATCTTAAACTTCCGACCTCAAGCAGTCCTCCCACCTCGGCCTCCCAAAGTGTTGGGATTACAGGTGTGAGCCACTGTGCCTGGCCCTTGGCCTCTTTTACCATTTTTGAAATTGAGGTTTTGAAGCAAGTGACTTGCTCAGAAACAGTTCTACCCCTTAGGGCTTCCTTTTCAATATTATAAGATATGTGGTTTCTGATTTATTTATTAGAATGGGAAACTTTTTACCTTGTTTAACTTTTTCTTCAAAAATTAAAAAACAAAACAAAACAAAGGGAAAGGATGGCCCTTTGGGATCTTTTCTGCCTGTCTGCTGTAACCATTCGACAGTTGAGAACCGTGTTACTTGGTGTCTTGTAGCTTGTAAATAGAAGACTGAAGTGTGTGTGAGTGGAACCTTAAAATTCACTTTTCCTTTGCTTTGTCTTCTTTATGCTGGAGTTTGCTGACTCCTGAGTGTATATTATTAGATGATTACAAGTGTGTACTATTCACCCCAGTATTTGCTGGCTAGTGTGAACAAAATGAAATACACTGCATCATCCAAATGTGTTTTATTTTGTAGCAATGTGTATATTACTCTTAATTTTCACTCTTCTTATGTGATATGCTTTCTAATTTTATTAATACCTAGGTCATTTGACTGTTTCAAATGATATTACTGATTTAATTATATTTACTTTTTAAACATTTGCTGATAAGTAGAAGATTAGGTGGTTTTGTAGCATTGGTTTAAATCAGTATGTGTGTGGCCGGGCGCGGTGGCTCACGCCTGTAATCCCAGCACTTTGGGAGGCCTAGGTGGGCGGATCACGAGGTCAGGAGATCGAGACCATCCTGGCTAACACGATGAAACCCCGTCTCTACTAAAAATAAAAAAAATAAAAAAATAGCCGGGCCTGGTGGTGGGCGCCTGTAGTCCCGGCTGCTGGGGAGGCTGAGGCAGGAGAATGGCGTGAACCCAGGAGGCGGAGCTTGCAGTGAGCAGAGATGGCGCCATTGCACTCCAGCCTGGGCGACAGAGCGAGACTCGTCTCAAAAAAATAATAATAAAAATCAGTATGTGTGCACGAAATCAATTCACTTTGAAGAATACAATTTTTTTCTTTTGAAACAAGGCTTCTATTTTGATCTAATTGCTCATGCTTGGAGCTGCCTGGCCAGCCCGAGACCCAAGTTCTGTGTTCCCTTTGTGGTCTGCACAGCGAGCTCAGCAGACTGCCGGCTGCCTATGTACGGGGCTCCGGGGCGTCCCCAGGTTTAGCCCTGCAGTCTGAGAGAGAGGAGGACCTGGCCTGTGAATGACTGAGGTGGTGATGTGGAGGTCTTTTCTCCTCCATCAAATCTTGCCCCAGTTACCTTGTGTAGTATTTAGATTGTTGTTATCAGTTGCTCATATGGCTTTATTGAAGGCTGGTTTAGCAGCATATTTAGAACTTATTTGGCATGCATTCGAATTCTTCTTCTTAGAGTGTTTTAATTCCAGTATGTACTTAGCTTGTCTTCTCTACCTGCCCCCAGTCTTGAAGTGGGAATGTGTGTGTGTGCGTGTGTGTTTTCCTTAAGCCCTTGCTGATTGATGCAGTCACTTGCTTTCACCCTGCTTAAATATTCCTAACTCTTGTTGGGCAGTGTTCCTGTTACGTGTCGTGGGTTACTCTTATTTGCCTAGTGTCTGAGTTTTGCCTTTTGTTCGTCTTTTAGGGCAGTGTGCGATTGGGGCTCAGCCGTGCTAGTGGCTGGCCCAGATGGAGCACGTGGGGGGTGGGGGGGGGGGGCGCCAGCCTTCTAGGAAGAACTGGGCGGGGTAGGGGGAGTTCCCCATGTGGACCTCGAAGTTGTTTGGGATGTGCTGCTGTGCATATCTAGGTTGTGCTGTGGCTTTCTTGACACTTTCCGGTGGTTTAAAAATCTACTTTCTCATGAAAGAACGTGAACCAGAAAAAAAAAAATCTTTTACGAAGTTCGAGAAAATGATTGGGTGACAGACTTTAGTATCATGACAATATCTTAGTATAATAATACCTTTATGCTTTGCTATATAAAGTTTGGATGCAATGTGCATTCATTTTGTAGTTGAACTCGTGATTAAACAGATATAGTCAAAATTTGTTTTTTGTTTGTTTGAGACGGAGTCTCGCTCTGTCCCCCAGGCTGGAGTGCAGTGGCGGGATCTCGGCTCACTGCAAGCTCCGCCTCCTGGGTTCACGCCGTTCTGCTGCCTCAGCCTCCCCAGTAGCTGGGACTACAGGTGCCCGCCATCGTGTGTGGCTAATTTTTTGTGTTTTTAGTAGAGATAGGGTTTCACCGTGTTAGCCAGGATGGTCTCGATCTCCTGACCTCGTGATCCACCCGCCTAGGCCTCCCAGAGTGCTGGGATTATAGGCATGAGCCACCGTCCCGGCCCCAAATTTGGGTTTTGACTTTGAACTGGAATGGTCAGTGTTATCTGCCATCCCTCTCCTATATTGATGTTTATTTCCAAATTAGGGTGTTTAGTTTTTTTTTTTTTTTTTTTGAGATGGAGCCAGGCTGGAGTTCAGTGGTGCGATCTTGGCTCACTGCAACCTCCACCTCCTGGGTTCAAGTGATTCTCCTGCCTCAGCCTCCCGAGTAGCTGGTACTAGAGATGCATGCCACCATGCCTGGCTAATTTTTGTATTTTTAGTAGAGACGGTTTCACCATATTGGTCAGGCTGGTCTTGAACTCCTCCTGACCTTGTGATCCACCCACCTCGGCCTCCCAAAGTGCTGGGATTACAGGCGTGAGCCACCGCGCCCGGCCTTAGGGTGTTTAGTTTTTCTAATCACAGTTGTAGTACATATCCTCCATTAGTTTTTTTGAATTTACAGAGGAGGTACAGGTACCGTACAGCTCTTTATCCGAACCACCTGAGAGTAAGTTGGGACCACGAGATCTCACCCTGGGATATTTTCGTATGTTTACTTATAGACAAGACACCTTCCTCCTTAACCGCAATACAGCCATCAAAGTCTGGAAATCAACATGAATGCGTTGCCACCTTCTGATCAGGCAGCCCATTCGCATTCCACTGAAAGGATCTGGTTCAGAATCACAGTTCATTGTCAGATCTCTTTAGTCTCTTTCAAACTGGAATGGTTCTTCTGCCTGAGCTTGACACCTTTAATGATTACCAGCAGTTATTTTGTGGGGTCCATTATTGTGGGTTTGTTTGGTGTTTCCTTTTGATTAGATCTAGGTTTTGCGCCTCTGGCTGGAACAGTACAAGGAGGCGGCTGGGTTCTTCTCTGCATCCTATCAGGTGGTGCAGAATTCAGTTAGTCCCCTTGGTGGTGATGTGCACTGCACTTGCTTGATTCAGGTGCTGCCTCCAGGCTTCTCCACTGTGAAATCTTTGTAATTGTTAAGTATATAGTAGGGAGATACTTTTGAAATAAAATCCAACTTTCAGTTATCTCAACTGTCTCAACTTTAATCAGAGTTCAATTTACTTAATTATATCAATATTGGTTCATGGTTTCCCTAGTTAATTCGGTTGATTATTATCCTTTTACCATGATTTTATTTGATATTCATCATCTCAGGTTTGACCCATGAGAGCCCCTCAAGCTCCCATGTCCTTTATTTATTTATTTATTTTTATTATTTTTTTATTTTTTTGAGAGTGAGTCTCGCTCTGTCGCCCAGGCAGGAGTGCAATGGTGCCATCTCGGCTGACTGCAAACTCCACCTCCCGGGTTCAAGCAATTCTCCTGCTTCAGCCTCCTGAGTAGCTGAGATTACAGGCACGCACCACCACGCCCAGCTAATTTTCTGTATTTTTAGTAGAGACAGGGTTTCGCCACGTGGCCCAGGCTGGTCTCAAACTTCTGAGCTCAGGCAACCTCCCGCTTCTTCCTCCCAAGTTGCTAGGATTACAGGCATGAGCCACCATGCTTGGCCTGTTTTGTTTGTTTGTTTGTTTGTTTTTTGAGACAGGGTCTCACTCTGTCCAGGCTGGAGTGCAGTAGCGAGCTCTCGGCTCACTGCAAACTCAGCCTCCCCGGTAGCTGGGACTACAGACGTGTGCCACCACGCTTGGCGAATTTTTGTATTTTTAGTAGAGAGAAGGTTTCACCATGTTGGCCGGTCTTGAACTCCTGACCTCAGGTGATCCACCCACCCGCCTTGGCCTCCCAAAGTGCTGGGATTACTGTCTGTGTCCTTCTGATATGTCCTCATTATTCTCTTTCTCTTCTCTTTTCTTTCTTGTACCACAGGATATTCTGGGCTCTTCATGTACCTTCCCTGCCCCAGACCTGGATTCTGCCTTTTCTTCAAGAAGGCTTGCTTCCCTTTTTTGGCAGTTGGTTCTCAGAGAAACAGGGTCTAGGCACCAGCTAGGTTGTTGGAGTGTTACTATACCCAGGCCCTCTCAGTCGACAGAGTATGTGTATACATACATATATAAAACATACACATAGATACATGCGTGTGTATTTTTAACACACTGTCTCATTTTTTAATATCTCCATGTATTGAAAAGCATGAGTTTATTCCAGTACCGCCATTTCCAGTATAATACCATAGGGTTTATTCTAGTTTCTCGCTTTCCAAGTGGATAACTCCGTTTCCCAACAGTGACAACCTTAGATCCCAGTGTCTCTAATATGTTTACTTCCTTGATTATTCACCCTATATGGAACGAGGCTCCTCTTGTTGACCTTCCTGCTTGGATGCCCGCTGCGTCCTCATCTCACTCAGCTGCTGTCATCCTGCACCTCCACCTACTATGAACATCTTCCTCACTCCACTTGGGCTTTGATACCCTAGCTATGTAGATATTCTCTTATGTAGAAGCCCATATCCCCAGTTTAAAACAAAAAAAGTCCAAGTCCTATACGCTGTCTTTTTGCAGCTTGATCATTTTCATTTAATGTACAGTAATCTGTGCTTTTTCCAGACTGATACGTGAGCCGTTGGATTATTGTTGGTGACAGTGCCTTACTGTGTGGTGTCCACTTCCCATTTAGTATTACTGCCTTCTTGCTGATGCACACTCGTGTTCTTCCCAGTTCTTCGCCTGTAGCATGCTGTCGTGAGCCTCACCTGACACACCTACGCTTCTGTATTCTTTTGCAGGCACTTCTGGAGAGTAGCATTTTTGAAGTGTGATTGCTGAATTAGATTGTATGTTTCTATTGTTTGTTATGTGTTTCTAAATTGCCTTCTAATTTTATACTTCATCAAAGGTTGAGTAGTCTTTTTTACCCCTTACTGTTATAAACACTGAATGATCACTTTTGTTCATCTTTGCTGATCTCATAAAGGCTGCATGAAGATGAACATCTATTCATGTGTTTGTGGGCAATTTTATATTAATTTTCTGTGATTTGTGTGTTCATATGTCCTAACCTATTCAGATGTTTTCCAGACATTGAAAAACTCCATTTGTATCTTGACTTCTGTATTAGTGTTCTATAAAATTCTTATGCTCTGATAGAGTCAAATAAATCAATATCTTTCTCAGTGGTTTTTACAGTGTATATTGTTGGAGGCTTTTTGCACCCCCAAATCACAGGTTTTCTTCCTTAATCTTCAGCTCTTCAAGGTTTGATTGTTTACATCCAGATCTCCAATCCAGCTGAAATTTATTTTAGAGTGTGTTGTGAGGTAGGGATCAAACTTTATATGTTTTCAAAATGGATGACAAATTGGCCCAATTCCTTGCTGATTTGAAATGGCACTTGTATCAAATAATAAACTCACAGGTACACGTCAGTCTGTTTCATGCATCAAGTGCCTCTTTCTTAGCCAGTAACACCAAGTGCTAATTACCATTGCTTTGTAGTATGCTTTGCTAATTTTAGTTGAATCCCATCTTTTTTTTTGCAAAATTTCCTAGCCTGGTTTTATTTTTAGGTGAATTTTTAGGAGAATCCTTGTTAGAGTTAAACAAAAAATCCTACTGGGATGTTGTGTTACTTTCCCAGGGCTGCTGTAACAAATTACCACACATTTGGTGGCTTACAACAGGAATGTATTCTCACAGTTTTGGAGACTGGAAATCTGAAATCTGGCAGGGCCACACTCCCCCTAGGGGATAGGAGAGAGATCGTTCTTTGCTTCTTCCATCTTCCAGCTCCTGCCCCACAGTCCTTGGCTTGCAGCTGCATGGTTCCCACCCCTGCCTCCCTCTTCACGTGGCTTTCTCGTCTGTCATGGGTGGCATTTAGAACCCACCCAGATAATCCAGGATCATCTCCTTATCTTAGTATCTTTCACTTAATCTCATCTGAAAAGACCCCTTTTCCAAGTAAAGTAAAACAAATTTCAGGGATTGGGACTCCCTATCTTTGGGTGGCCATTTTTCATTCTATCACAGATGGTATTTGGAGTTTGATTGGGGGTGTAGATGAACTTGGAATAGAACAGACATCTTTTGTGATGAATCTCCTGGCTAAGTCTTGGCATCATCTCCATGATTCAGGCTTCTCGTGTATATGTGTGTGTGTAAAATTTTTGTTTTGCCAACTTGCCAAGCTTGCCTTCACTGTTACTAGGGCTTCGTTATAGAGATTTTCTAAACAGGTCATCTGCAGACAGTGATATTTGTCTCCTTGCTTAATTCTGTCTCTTTAGATGGCCTGTTGGACAGTCTTTGACAATAGTAACATCTTGGTCATTCTGTTATTTATTTTAATACTATAATATTAGCTTTTTAGTAAATATATGTTACTTTGGGGAAATACTGTTCATATAGCCATTTGCTGATGTTAAACTCCATAGAAAGTAAATAATATATGCTGAATTTCATCAGTTTTTTTGGGCATTTTTGAAATGGTCGTTGGTCAGCCACATATATGTTTGTTTGTCCTTTTTTTTCTTTGAGACCGAGTTTCGCTCTGTCGCCCAGGCTGGAGTGCAGTGGTGCGATCTCGGCTCACTGCAGCCTCTGCCTCCTGGGTTCAAGCGATTCTCCTGCCTCGGCCTCCCGAGTAGCTGGGATCACAGGCACCCACCACCATGCCTGGCTAATTTTTAGTGTTTTTAGTAGAGATGGGGTTTCACCATGTTGGCCAGGCTGATCTTGAACTCCTGACCTCAAGTGATCCACCTGTCTTGGCCTCCCAAAGTGCTGGGATTACAGGTGTGAGCCACCGTGTCTGGCCTATTTGTCCTCCTTTTAGCCATAAGTATATATTTTCTAATTTTAAAACTGTATCCCTAGAACAGACCATTCTTAGTCATGATGTCTTGTTCTCTAAATTTAGTGATCAATTTATTAGGCTAGTGTTTTGTTTAAAATTTTACATGTTTTCCAGCTTGGGCAATATAGCAAGACCTGCCTCTTGGAGAAAAAATTAGCTGGGCATGGTGGTACGCACCTGTAATCGCAGCACCTTAGGAGTCTGAGGTGGAAAGGATCGCCTGAGCCCAGGAGTTCAAGGCTGCAGTGAGCTATCTTGCACCACCGTACTGCAGCTTGGGCAGCAGAGCGAGACCGTCTCAAATAAATAAATAATAAAATAAAATAGAAATTTACGTGTTTGTAAAATAGTCTATGATGATTAATCTCTGCAAAATCTACTCATTGTTTTGGGAAGACAAAACGATGCCGATTTTCCTTTGGGGAACAACTCTTTCTACCGTGTATAAGCCATGTGTTTTGGATAGAATGGCTCAGCTGCATGGGTGGACCTGGTTGGCTATGGCTAATAGACATAACACATGCCCTTGGCCCCCTGATTATAGTTATTGGTCCCTAATGAGATCAGAACCCAATTAATGCCAATGAGATACAAAAATAATTTGTGGCACCTGTGAGACAAAGAAGCTCTTATTTCCTTGGGAGCTACCAGAAGATACAATTACTGCCATTTATAACACTTCTTATTTCAAAACCAGGCAAATATAATATTGTATCATTGTAATCTCCGGTGTGTGTTCTTTTCTTTTGTCAGACTAGGGAGAGTTAATTGCTCTTCAATTGCTTTTTTCAAAGAAACTGATTTTGGTTTTGATTGACCAAGCAGCTATGTTTCTGTTTTTGTTTTTTTTGAGGCAGGGTCTCACAATGTCACCCACGCTGGATTGCAGTAGTGCAATCACGGCTCACTGCAGGCTCAACCTCCTGGGCTCAGGCGATCTTCCTGCCGCAGCCTCCCAAGTAGCTGGGGACTACAGGCACGTGCCACCATGCCAGGCTAATTTTTTGTATTTTTGGTAGGGATGAGGTTTCTCTATGTTGCCCAGGCTGGTCTTAAACTCCTGGACTCAAGCGATCTGCCTGCCTCAGTCTCCCAAAGTGCTGGGATTACAGGTGTGAGTCACTGCACTTGGCCTGTTTTCTTTTAATTTTTTTTGAGGCAGAGTCTCGCTCTGTCACCCAGGCTGGAGTTCAGTGGTGCAATCACGGCTCACTGCAGGCTCAACCTCCTGGGCTCAGGCGATCTTCCTGCCCCAGCCTTCCAAGTAGCTGGGACTACAGGCATGTGCCACCCAGGCTGGGAGTGCAGTAGCGTGATTATAACTCACTCACTGTAACCTTGAACTCCTGGGCTCAAGGGATCCTCCTGCCTCAGCCTCTCAGTAGCTGGGACTACAGGTGTGTGTCATCATGCATGGCTTTTCTTATTTTATTTTATTTTTTATTTTTTTGTGGAGATGGGGTCTTGCTTTGTTGTCCATGCTGGTCTCAAACTCCTGGGCTTAAGTGATCCCAAAGTGCTGAGATTACAGGTTTGAGACACTGCACCTGGTCTTATATTTCATCAGTTCTTTTATTCCTTCTACTTTGATTTTCACTTTACATCTTGACTTGAATGCTTAGTTCATTCATCTTCATTAATAAAGTTTACAAGTTTGATTCACCCTCTGAGTGTAGCTTTAGCAGTGCTCTGTAGTTGTGGATAAGTGGTACTCTTTGCTCTTTTTCTTTTCTGAGATGGGATCTTGCTTTGTTGCCCAGGCCGAGTGCAGTGGCACAGCTCACTGCAGCCCCAACCTCCCCGCACTCAAGTGATCTTCCTGCCTCAGCCTCCCTAGTTGCTGGAGCCACAGGTGTACACCACCACACCTGGCTAATTTTTTGTTTTCTATTTTTATTTTTGTACAGGCAGTCTCACTATAGTGCCCAGGTTTCTTTTCCTTTTTTAAACCTTGTTGGGAAAACTTTGAAATATACCTCAAAATAAAAGAGAATAGAAGAGAATCATATGCCTATCACCCAGCTTTCACAGTTGTCAGCATTTTACTATAGCCCTGCCCACTCCCAATATTTTGTATGTTTCATTTGAGTATTTTAAAGCAAATCTCGGACTTTTAGTCACCTCTAAATACTTTAGCATGTATTTTTTTAGGAAATGTGGGCTTTAAAAAACAACCACAATACCTTTATCATAGCTAACAACACCAACCACGCTCCATTAATATTATCTAATATTTATTCTGTGTTTGGTTTTCTCCAAATGTCATAAAAAGCCCTTTTATACTTTGTTTGCTTGAATTGAAATCCAAAGAAGGTCTCCACATTGCATTTGGTTTAAGCCTCTTAGCTCTTTGAAAATCTGTAACTTGCAGACTCTTTTCCCTTTTTTAGTTTTTGTTTTTAATGCCATTTATTTATGAAGGCAATAGGGTCGTTGTGCTGTGGAATGTCCCAGGTTTGGGATTTGGTTGACTGTGTTGTGGCACTGTCTAATGTGTTTTTCTAATCCTCATATTTCCTGTAGCTAGGTCAGGATGCTCAGTTGGTTTCAGGTTGTTTGTTGTTTGTTGGGGGGTGGTTTCAAGGATATTCCACAGACTGTGCTTTGTGTTGCACATTGAGCAGCCAGGTTACATGATGTCGGGTGCAGTGTTGGTAGGTTGAATTATAGAGTTCTTTATCAACCGGTTCTCTACTGGGTGTAATGGCCATTTGCTTGTTGCTTGTACCCGTTATTTAGTTGATGTATTAGTTTCTATTGCTGCCGTACCAAATTACAGCACTGTGGTGAATCAGTCTCACTGGTGTAGAGTCTGGGTGTCTGGGTGCCATCAGGGAGCTCTGGAGAGAATCCGCCTCCTGGCCTTTTCCAGCTCGTGGCAGCCATTTTTTGGCCGTGGCCCTTCCTCCATCATTAGAGCACATGATCTAAAGGACACTTGTGATTGTGGTTAGGTCCCACCCGTATAATCCAAAATGATCTCCCATCTCAAGATTCTTAATTTGTCTGTAACATATCCAAATCCAGAAATTAGGACTTGAATATCTTTGGAGGCCATTGTTCAGCCTACAGCTGACAGTTACAAAGTGAAGATGTTTATAATTCTATTCCTATTTAAAGAAGATTTCCCATATCAATTTTGGAGGTTCTGAAATGTGGTTCCTGCTGGGGAGAAAGAACAAATGAATGATTTCTTTCCTTTATCAGTGTTTAAGATGCACTGGAACTAATAGCTTCCAAAGTTGAAGTTCATTTTTGTAGCGTTTCCCCCTAGTATTATAAACCTGTGGATGTGATTGTGCTTAAACCCGTGGATGCCATATTTTGGTGCTTCTGTTCTACCCAAGTTGGCTTGTGTCATCTTTGGGTGTGACCCCTTGGTCTGTGACTGCTCCCTGCCTGCCTGTCACAGGAGGGTGTTGTACCTCGTCCGTGTTCTGCTTAGACCTAGAGTCAGTCATGTTTCTAAGGAACCCCAGTCTCCTGCCGTGAGATGGTGTTTAGACATCAGTCAGTTCAATATGTATCATTCTCTTATGCTAAAGTCTTGGTTCTTGATGATATTAACTTGCTTACCTATTCTAAATTTTGTGACTCTGCTTTTCACTGATTTGTAGTAGCCGATGATGCTTAAGCATCTTTTATTCCCTTTCTAGATGGAGGTATCTTTGAAAAGTAAAGAGCTTCATATAATACAGAGCTTCCCCCTCCTGCAGATAACTCTCACAAACATTTAGCATGTGTCTGTCCAGAGTTTCCTGTTAAAACACACTTTTGGAGGTATGTAGTGTATGAATAAGTGCCATTTTCATGGCACGTATTTTTCATACAATATATCTTACAGTAACGATACTAACATTAGGATATATCCCATTTGGAATATATTGTCAAATTATTGTGTTTTAAAGTTAAATAATTTGGCTGGGCGCGGTGGCTCAAGCCTGTAATCCCAGCACTTTGGGAGGCCGAGGCAGGCGGTTCATGAGGTCAGGAGATCGAGACCATCCTGGCTAACATGGTGAAACCCCGTCTCTACAAAAAATTAGCCAGGCGTGGTGGCGGATGCCTGTAGTCCCAGCTACTCAGGAGGCTGAGGCAGGAGAATGACATGAACCCAGGAGGCGGAGCTTGCAGTGAGCCGAGATCGCGCCACTGCACTCCAGCCTGGGTGACAGAGCGAGACTCTGTCTCAAAAAAATAAAAAATAAAATAAAATAAATTTTAAAAAAAGTTAAATAATTCTCTGATGCTTAGGCCGCTGATGTAACATTGTTAGATACATTTGTTTCCATTTTCTGTGTAAACTTTTTATTGAGGTATAATAAACATGCACTTTTTAATGTATATAGCTCAGTGAATTTTCACTAACTGAACTCAGTCATATAACCAGCATTGAGATAAAGAAGTGGAACGTTTTATTTTTAGAGTTTAGAGTCTCTGATTTTTTTTTTTTTTTTTTTTTGAGACAGAGTTTTGTTCTTGTTGCCCAGGCTGGAGTGCAATGGCGCGAACGCGGCTCACCACAACCTCCACCTCTCGGGTTCAAGCATTTCTCCTGCCTCAGCCTCCCGAGTAGCTGGGATTACAGGCATGCACCGCCACGCCCGGCTGATTTTGTATTTTTAGTAGAGACGGGGTTTTTCCATGTTGGTCAGGCTGGTCTTGAACTCCCGACCTCAGGTGATCCACCCACCTCGGCCTTTCAAGGTACTAGGATTACAGGCATAAACCACTGTGCCCGGCCTCTTCTGATTTTTATGGTCCTAAAACAGAGCTGTCACTCTTGTTCTGTTCAGATGAGCTTGACTTCCATCCCTGTCCCCTGTCCCTTCTTTCCTTACCCCATCATTTTCTTCTCGTATTTCTTTCTAAAAATATAAATAGACATACACATTTGTTTGTATTTCTGACTCTTTCTTACAGAAAGGTAGCATACCCTGCACCTGCTGGCCTCTGTTGCTCTTTTCATTAACTGTGTACCCTGAAGACTATGCATAGTAGTGTATGGAGGCTTTCCTCCTACCTTTATGCTATGTGTTGCTTCACTGCATGGACACAGCATGGTTTCTTCAGCCCATCTGCATATTGAGTCCACCATACTCACCCCACATTGATGCCTAATGTCTGCTTGAGGTTTCCTTTAGAGGGCACTCCCTACCTTTGGTGCCAGCCATTCTGCCATTCTGATCCTACTTCCCCTCATTACTGATCTTCCTTTTGCTGCCATCCTGGCTTCCTGTCCTTGGATGCCTTTGGAGTTGCAGAGAAGCTGTCTTTTATCTTCCTGGTGTGATACTTGTTTTCTAATAGTAGGAAATAGTGTTTTCTTGTTCTGCCCAGTTTTCGCTCTTTATAGATTAGACATCTTAGTTCCTGCTCCCTGGATGTATGTCAGTTTTTCTCTTACATGGTAATGTTCTGATCTGAGTCCGGTATCTCGGTTGTCTAACTTTGCATAGAGGAACATACCCGTGCTTTGTTGTGCTTGTATTCGTGCAGTTTAATGTTGAATTAGCTCTTTGCGGAGACAGTTATATAAGTAACGGTTTCTAGGGAGTCTTTAAATCCAAAAGTGAGGCTTAATGTCTGAAGAGTAGACCGATAGGAAGAGAGTACTTGGAGAGATGATGCAGTCCCACCTTCTCATGAGACAAAGGAGGAAGCAGGCCAAGTGGAGAGGGTGATGTGTACCAAGCAGTGTCAGCAAGCAGATCGCATACTGGAGTGCCACATGCTCTCCACCCTTGAGGGGAGAAAACCTGAAGACTTGGCTTTTCCTGATGTTTGTTTTCTTGTTTGTAAAAAAGTATTGTTTCTGTTTGGATAGGACTGAGCCCAAGATTAGTCTTTCAGATTCTTAAGTATTTCCACCCATGGCATTAGCTAGCTTTGTATCCATAACAGAGTTCTTTATAAACATGGGCTAAGCTAATTCTAGCTCATAGAACTTTTCTATGTAAATTGTAGGAAGAAAAAAATCATCAAGTGTAAATTGTTGCCCTGGGTCAAACTATTTTGTTTCTTGTAGTTTAATGAGATTTATAGTGAGGAGATGGAAGGGATTTTTAAATCGCAGGACTAAAGGGGAATGGCCCTTCCTGCAGCCATTCTGTTCCCATCCTCTTCCCAGGAACACCATTACAGTTGGGGTGGGGGCCTGCAGCGGGCTCCAAGCCCTGGTGAGGAGTGTGCGTGTGCAGGAGCTGCCATGAAACACCTTTCAGCGGCTCAGGGTGGCAGACTAGTGTTACCATGGCAGTTACAGACATCAGTAAACCCATGGGTCATACGGATGCATTTCCACCTAGAAGCAGTGGTTTGTTTCTTCAGTGAGTCAAAGAAACTTAAGATGGAGGAGACCCTAAGGAGTCATGTAAGTTAAATGATCACCCAGTGGAGAGTACACCTCACAGTGGGAATAAGCTCTGCCCATTTTTTTTTCCTAGGTGCTAATTCAGGAAAGCACTCTCAGTGATCCTTTTCTTCATGTTGAGATGAAATGTGTCTTCAGAATTGTTCTTAGTTGTTCTTGGTTGTGCAGGCAACTGGACAGAACTCAGTCCCCCTTTAAATGCTCTCCACATGGTAAAGACAGCGCTTATGTATCTTTTTCTCAGTTTCCAAGGGCTCAAATAGGTTCATGTAAAGTCATCACCACTTCCTCAAAAGGAAATTAACAAAAAAATTTTAATTCAGACTTCTTGCAGATAACGTGGCAATTGTAATGAGAATAACACAGCAAAGAAAATAAATTTTGGGACTGTTTTTCACTGATTTGTAGTACGTGGTGATAATTAAGTGTCCTTTTTTCCCTCTCCAGGTGGAGGTATTTTTTGTTGAAAAGTGAAGAGCCTCATATAATACAGAGCTTTCCCCTTCTGCTGATAACTCTCACAAACACTTAGCATATGTCCATCCGTAGTTTCCTATTAAAACACACTTTGGGGGTATGTGGTGTATGAATATGTGCCGTTTTTCGTGTTCTTCCCTCCCATCTTCACGTTCTGCAACTTCACAGCAGAATTGTCTTGTCAGGTCCATCTTTTACCCAGCTGTCCATGTTGATGCTTGTTGAGGACTGGGCTCTGGACTTCCTGTCCTTTTGCTATTCTCAATGACTTGAGTTTCCTTCTAGAGAGGTCTTATGCACGTACAAACATGTATATCTCTTTAACACAACTGGTTACATATCAATGTAATACATAGCTGCAGGCCAGGCGCAGTGGCTCACACCTGTAATCGCAGCACTTTGGGAGGCCAAGGCAGGCAGATCACTGAGGCCAGGAGTTCAACACCAACCTGGCCAACGTGGTAAAATCTTGTCTCTACAAAAAAAATACAAAAATTAGCCAGGCATAGTGGTGCACACCTGTAGTCCAGCTACTTGGGAGGCTGAGGTGGGACAATCGCTTGAACTTGGGAGGCAGAGGTTGCAGTGAGCCGAGATTGTGCCACTGTACTCCAGCCTGGGCAACAGAGTAAGACCCTGTCTTGGAGAAAAAAAAAAAGAAATAGGCCGGGTGTGGTGGCTTATGCCTGTAATTCCAGCACTTTGGGAGACAGGTGGGCGGATCACGGTGTCAGGAGTTTGAGACCAGCCTGGCCAACAATGTGAAACTCTGTCTCTACTAAAAATACAAAAATTAGCCGGGTGGGGTGGTGCACGCCTGTAGTCCCAGATACTCGGGAGGCTGAGGCAAGAGAATCGCTTGAACCCAGGAGGCAGAGGTTTCAGTGAGCCGAGATCACGCCACTGCACTCCAGCCTGGGCAACAGAGTGAGACTCTGTCTCAAAAACACAACAGCAACAACAAAAAACTGCCTCTTCTTGTTCACTGACACTGGGTGTATGGTTAAAGCCCTCTTAACTGACCCGTTTTGAGGCACAGAGGTTTATTTAATCACCAGTCATTTGGTACAGGGCTAAGACCTCCTATTTGAAATGGGACTGGTTGGATTCTATATATTTTCTTTTTTTTTGGAAACAGGGTGTTGCTGTGTTGTCCAGGCTGGAGTGCAGTGGTGCCATCATGGCTCACTGCAACCTCGACCTCTGGGGCTCAGGTGATCCTCCCACCTCAGCTTCCACACTGAGTAACTGGCACTACAGGTGCATACTACCATGCCTGGCTAATTTTTCTTTTTCTTTTTATTATTTTTATTTTTTTGGTAGAGACAGGGTTTCGCCATTTTGAACCCAGGAAATCTGACAAGTCTCAGTTAATTTAGAAAACTTACTTTGCCAAGGTTGAAGACGCGCACCCATGACCCAGGCTCAGGAGGTCCTGATGACGTGTGCCCAAGGTGGTCAGAGCACAGTTTGGCTTTATACATTGTAGGGAGACATGAGACATCAGTCAGCATGTGCAGGACGAACATTGGTTCGGTCTGGAGAGGTGGGACAACTCGAAGCAAAGGCAGGAAGACTCCAAGTGGGGAGGGGACTTCCAGGTCATAGGCAGGTAAGAGACAAATGGTTGCATTCTTTTGAGTTTCTGATGAGCCTCTCCAAAGGAGGCAGTCAGATAGGCATTTATCTCAGTGAGCAGAGGGGAGACTTTGAAGAGAACGGGAGGCACGTTGGCCCTAAGCAGTTCCCAGCTAGACTTTTCCTTTTAACTGAGTGATTTGGGGGCCCCAAGATTTATCTTCCTTTCAGACTGTGTTGCCTATGTTGGTCTTGAACTCCTGGGCTCAAGCGATGTACCCACCTCAACCTCCCAAAGTGCTGGGATTACAGGCATGAGCCACCATGCCTGGCCACATACTCTCTTATGTAAATGAAATTGATAATATGTCATCTAGGATTTTCAGCATTCATTTCTTTTAAGTGGAACAAAAATTTAAGAAACTCATAATCAATGTAGGATTCTCTGAGATTTTAAAGGTTTTCCCCCAGTTGACTTTTTCTTTTGAACAAACAGGTCTTGCCCTTTTTCCCAGGCTGGAGTGCTGTGGCACGATTGTAACTCACTGCAGCTTCAAATTGGGTTCAAATGATCCTTCTGCCTCAGTCTCCTGAGTAACTAGGATTATAGGCACAGGCTAATTGTTTTTATTTTTTATTTTTTTAAGAAATGAGGTCTCACTTTGTTGCCCAGGCTGGTCTCAAACTTCTGGCCTCAAGTGATCCTTCTGCCTTGGCCTCCCAGAGTGCTGGGATTATAGGCATGAGTCACCATGTCCAGCCATAATTTTTTTAAGGCAATTTGTTTTTCTTGAAAATTCAGTGTGGTAAATTTAATATTCATAGATACATTTCTCTTCACTCTTTCATTATTTTGAATTATTTCTAAATGTAGTTACATTAACTAGTGAAACTGGCATAAACAGGTTTGAGAGCAAGTGAAACTGAGTCTTACTAAGCACACATCATCACTGGTGGGGATCGGTGTTCAGGGCACACTAGAAGGCACTCTGCTCATGGCATCAATTAATATTTTACTGTGGGGGTGGAGACTTGGTCATTCATCAGGTCGTTTATGGAGGTCAGTGATAGTGCTTTGTGTTCTGCCACCCTTTGTTTACCCAGTCCCGGACTGAACCAATGCAAATGTTTAATCTTCTGACTCTACAAAAATGCTACACAGTGCACATCAGGCACACGGCAGGTTTGTGATACCACCACAAGAAAGCCTGACATCCCAATAAAGCAGGTCACACGAGTTTTACGTTTCCCAGTGCATATAAAAGCTGTAACATGTTTAGAAAAACAATGTATATACTTTAATTTAAAATAATGGTTAAGGCCGGGCGCAGTGGCTCAGTCCTGTAATCCAGCACGTTGGGAGGCCAAGGTGGGTGGATCACCTGAGGTCAGGAGTTTGAGACCAGCCTGGCCAACATGGTGAAACCCCGCCTCTACTAAAAATACGAAAATTAGCTGGGTGTGGTGGAGCACACCTGTAACCCCAGCTACTTGGGAGCCTGAGGCGGGAGGATCACTTGAACCCGGGAGGCAAAGGTTGCAGTGAGCCGAGATTGAGACTGTGCCACTGCACTCCAGCCTGGGCAACTGAGTGAGACTCCATCTCAAAAAATAAGAATAAAACATTGGTTAAAAAATGCTCATGATCATTGAGCCTTCAGCAAGTCTTAATCTTTTCGCTGCTGGAAGGTCTCGCTTTGATGTTGATGGCTGCTGACTGATCAGAGCGGAGGTTGCTACATGTTGGGGTGACTGGCAATTTTGTAAAATCAGACAACAATGAAGTTTACTGCATTGATTGACTCTTCCACAAAAGATTTGTCTGTAGCACGTGATGTTGTTTGATTGCATTTTCCCACAATAGAACTACTTTCAGAATTGGAATCAATCCTCTCAAACACTGCCACTGCTTTATCAGCTAAGTTTATGTAATATTCTAAATCCTTTGTTGTCATTTCAACAATGTTCACAACATCTTCATTCAGCATCTACTTCCTGAGTAGATTCTATCTTAGGAAACCACTTTCTCTGCTCAACCATAAGAAGCAGCTCCTCATCTGTTCACGTTTGATCATGAGATTGCCGCAATTCAGTCCCATCTTCAGGCTCCACTTCTGATTCCAGTTCTCTTGCTGTTTCCACCACATTTGCAGTTGCTTTCTCCACTGAAGTCTTGAACCCCTCAAAGTCATGGCATCTGGAATGGTGAATCCTTTACAGGAGGTTTTCAATGGACTTTGCCCAAATCCATCAGAGGAATAACTATCTATGGCAGCTATAGCCTTAAAAATAATTTCTTAAATATTAAAACTTGGAAGTTGAAATTACTTCTTGATCCATGGGCTGCAGAATGACTGTTAGCAGGCATGAAAACAACATTCATCTCCTTGTACATCTCCATCAGATCTCTTGGGTGACCAGATGCTTTGCCAGTCAGCAGGAATGTTTTGAAAGGAATCTTTTTTTTTTTTTCTGGGCAGTAGATCTTAACAGTGAGCTTAAAATATTCAGTAAATCATTTTAAACAGATGTGCCGTCACACAGGCTTTGTTTCATTTATACAGCACAGGCAGAGTATATTTAGCGTAATGCTTCAGACCCCTAGGATTTTCAGAATGGTAAATGAGCATTGGCTTTAACATAAAGTCACTGGCTGCACTAGCCCCTAACAAGAGAGTCAGCTGCCTTTTGAAGCATTTGAAGGCTTCTCTTAGAAGCGATCTAGCTGTTGGCTGGGCACAGTAGCTCACACCTGTAATCCCAGCACTTTGGGAGGCTGAGGTGGGCAGATCACGAGGTCAGGAGATCGAGACCATCCTGGCTAACACGGTGAAACCCCGTCTCTACTAAAAATACAAAAAATTAGCCAGGCGTGGTGGCGGGCGCCTGTAGTCCCAGCTACTCAGGAGGCTGAGGCGGGAGAATGGCGTGAACCTGGGAGGCGGAGCTTGCAGTGAGTCGAGATGGTGCCACTGCACTCCAGCCTGGGCCACAGAGCGAGACTCCGTCTCAAGAAAAAAAAAAAAGAAGCCATCTAGCTATCAAAGTCCTTAGATGGCATCTTCTTGCACTATAAGGCTGTCTCATTTACACTGAAAATCTGTTTAGTGTAACTGCTTTCATCAGTGACCTTAGCTAAATCTTCATAACTCACTGCAGCTTCTACATCAGCACTTGCTGCTTCACCTTGCACTGTTATGTTAGAGAGATCTTAAACTTCAAGAACCAACCTCTGCTAGCTTGAGACATGTTTTCCTGCAGCTTCCTCACCTCTCTCAGCCTTCATGGAATTAAAGAGAGTTAGGGCCTTGCCCTGGATGAGGCTTTGGTTTAAGGGAATTTTGAAACTGGTTTAATCTTCTAGCCAGACCACTCAAACTTTCTCCGTATCAGCAATAAGGCTGTTTCGCTTTCTTACCATTTGTGTGTTCACTGGAGTAGCACTTTTCCTTCAGCCTTTTTTCTTTGCATTCACAGCTTGGCTATTTGGTGCAAGAGGCCTGGCTTTTGGCGTGTCTCAGCTTTTAACAACTCTTCTTCACATGCCTTCTTAATCATTTCTAGCTTTTGATTTAATATGAGAGACGTGCAACTCTTCCTTTCACTTGAACACTTAGAAGCAATTGTTGGGTTATTAATTGGTTTCCCTTCAATATTGTCTAGGGATTGGGAGGCGTGAGGAGAGGGAGAGAGATGGGAGTGGCCAGTTGGAGCAGTCAGAACACACACAACCTTGATTGATGAAGTTCTCCGCCTTGTATAAGCATGGTTCGTGGCACTCCAAACAATTACAGTAGTAACATCAAGGATTACAGATCACCGTAACAGATATAACGACAATGAAAAAGTTTGAAATATTGCTAGAATTACCAAAATGTGCTGTTGGAAAAGAGGCATGGAAAGACCTGCAGAGTTGCCAAAACCTTCAGCTTAGCCAAAACCTTCAGCTTATAATAAACAGAATGTCTGAAAAACCCAAGTAAGAGAAGCACTGTAAGCTGAAGTGTGCCTCTATCTTTGGGCACGTGTGAGAAATTCTTAGAAGTAGGAAGTGTTAGATCAGAATATTGATGTTTTAAATCTCAGTATATAATCAAATATGTACGCTCTCCAAAGAGATCACACCAATTATTCCCCCAGCCACACCTGTTTTCCCACACTTTTTTTTTTTGAGTCTTCAGATTTTATTTTTGCCAAACTGAGGTGAAATGTAGAATCTTATTCTACTTTTCACTTGCATTTTAAAATACAAATTGAATGAATGTTTCCTGCATTTCCATGAAAGGCCTGCTTGTATCTTTTGCCCAATTTTTAAAATGGGTTATTAAAGAGTCCTTTAGGAAATACTGTAAACATAACGTGCTCCTCTTTTCCCCAGAAATGTTCTAGCCTGCCACGTGTGCCACATTTGTGTTTGTGGTAGAAGAGATGCTTTCATGATTGAGAAGAAGATGCATTTTGTACTTTTTCCCCAATGTAAATTTATTCATTAAACACAAAAGATTTGTAATAAAATATTTTTTCCTTAAGATTGTTATATAAAGTTTACTGATGAGAAAAACTCCCTTGTCAGTTTATAGTTTAGCTTTGGTTTGAAAATACAGACACTGTAGCACTGCTGTCCAATAAAAATATGAGCCACATATAATTTAAAATTTTCCAACAGCTGCCTTAAAAATATAAAAATAAACAAGTGAAGTTAATTTTAATAATATTGTTTCACCCAATGTAAGATACTATCATTTTACATGTAATCCATCCTAAAACTAATAATAAAATGTTTTACATTGTATTTTTTGTACTAAATCTTCAAAATCTGATGTATATTTTAGACTTACAGCGCATATCATTTTAAAGTAGCCACGTGTGAAGGCTGTAGTGACATGTGGCCAGTACATGTTGGCCAGCACAGCTCAAAAGAGTAGTCTATTTCTATGAAAATCCATTAGTTTATTCTTTTGGACCTAACATTTGTCCTATCCTCTTTTTTATTTTTTTGAGACAGGGTCTCACTTGGTCAACCAGGCTGGAGTGCAGTGTCACGATCTCAACTCATTGCAACCCCCACCTCCCAGGCCCAAGCAATTCTCCCACCTCAGCCTCCCGAATAGCTGGGATTACAGGCACGTGCCACCGTGCCTGGCTTATTTATTTATTTATTTATTTTTAAGACAGAGTTTCACTCTTGTTGCACAGGCTGGCGTGCAATGGCACGATCTCGGCTCACTGCAACCTCTGCCTCCCTGGTTCAAGCGATTCTCCCACCTCAGCCTCCCGAGTAGCTGGGATTACATGCCCCCCCCCCCCCCCCCACGCCCGAGTAATTTTGTATTTTAGTAGAGATGGGGTTTCTCCATGTTGGTCAGGCTGATCTCGAACTCTCGACCTCAGGTGATCCGCCCACCTCGGCCTCCCAAAGTGCTGGGATGACAGGCGTGAGCCACCGCGCCCGGCCCCCCATCTTCTTAAGAAAATAAATTGTATTTATCTGACACATGTTCTTTAATTAGGCTCTAAGTAAATATTATTCTTTACTCAGCTGTAGAAATATGTGCTGATTGTTTCTGTATTTGTAAAATTAATGTAGTGGCATACTCCACTAAATGTATTAATTTAGTGGAAAGTAGTGAGTTTAGTGGTTTAGTGGAATTAAATGCTAGCATTCCCAGTGAGATACCTACTAAAGGGCAGATTCTTTTAGATACCATTTTCCTTGATCTTTTTAACAACTTGCAGAAAAGGCCCCAACACTTACAAATGTGAATTGTAAAAGTTGAGAGCTTAAACAACTAGCCAAGGTGACCCAAATTATATCTGAGCAAGATTCTGAAAGCAGGTATCCTGGCAACAAGTTTGGTGTTCTTTATACAATTTGTTCTCATTATAGGTGCCTATAATGACTCGGATAAAACACAAGTTACGTATTTTCACCTTACCTAGAAATACGTGAATCACAGAAATAAGCCAGAGAACAGTGTCATTGGAGAATATACTAAGTCACCTTTTCTGTTACTTCCTGAAAAGTGGTGAAACTGACCGAATTAGATGGTGGAGAAAGAACAAGGCAAATTTACAGGAAACCCTGGACTGCAGGTCTTTGTTTCTGCCTCATCTGAACTTTCATGAGACTTTATTTTAGGGCTGGGAGTTTAATAATATATACTGTAATATATCAGTAGTAAATACATGCGAGCCAAAGAAAAGTTGTTCCTTATTAGAATATGCTACAAGTCAAATTAAACTGAGTATAAATAAGCTTAATTATAAAACTAGTTTGTGCTAATAAAAATGTAATATGAGCCACATATAATTTTAAATTTTCAGCTATCAAATGGGACGGAAACATTTCTTTGACCTGACTTTGACCACCACACTCAGTATGGGAGTGCAAATTGTGCTAAACTTAGCTCCCATCCCGTGGTGCTAATAACTTCCTATAAGACTGCACTGCTGCCCAGCAAGTGGTGGGTGCCTGTCCTCCACATCTCTGCTCCCACACCCTTGGAGATGACCCCTGGTCTGCTGCCCCTCCTAACCCCTTCAGCATGGCTCCACTGCAGTGGGTTCCTGTCAGGTGATCAGTTAAAGCAAAGAGGAGTAGGCTACATAAATTGTATACCTCTGTTTATCCATGTTATCCATTGACAATTAGATTCTTAAAAATTTGTTGACTATTACTAGCAGTGCAGTGAGATGAGCATTCTTTTACGTATTTCCTTTTGCCCAGGTGGGAGAGCTTTTTCCTGAAGTACGTCTCTAGAAGTGGGATTGTTCGCTCGTGCAGTATTTGCATCTTAAGCCTTAATAGGCCTTGCAAATGGTGTCAAATAAGGACCTAGTTTTTCTCTCCTACTGTAGATAACCAGTTTTCCCAGAGCCACTGATTGCATCATCCATCTCCCTGCTGATCCACACGACCACATCTGAGGCAGGCAATGTCAGTGTCTGTGGTGTCCGTGTTGGGCTCTCTCTGCTGCTCCCTTGTTCTCTGTGTCTGTCCCCGGCACCAGCACCAGTCTGAATTACTGTTGATGCACAACCTGACACTGGAGAGAGCAAGCCCTCCTCCACGTTGTTTCCTTCAGAGTTGTATTGGCTGTTCTTGGTCCTTGATCTTTTGTATAAATTTTGTTGTGTAAATATGATTGTATATGTAAATATTCTAAAAATGGTGTATATAAGTAATTTTTTTATAATTCAGTGTTTGCAGTGCAACATTATAAAAATTACATATCGAAATCTTGTATAAATAAAAATTGTATAAAATCTGGTTGTAAAATTCCATACTCACACATACCTTTTGGGATTTAAGTTACATTTGCATTGAATTTCTAGTCTAATTAGGGGAGAATTACTATCCATGATTAAGTCTTTCTTTAGATGACCATGGCCTGTCTCCATTTATTAAGGTCATTTCTGTATTTTGACAAAGGTTTTTATAAACTCTATAAATCACACTTTTTTTCTTACTAGATTTTTAAAAATTTTTTTAGGGGGCAGAGAGGGGACAGAGTCTCACTCTGTTGCTCAGACTGTAGTGCAGTGGCGTGATCTTGGTTCACTGCAGCATCTGCCTCCTGGGTTCGATTGTCGTGCCTCAGCCCCCCAAGTAGCTGGGACTACAGGCATGCATCACCACACCCGGCTTAGATTTATTTTTAATAGTTTGTTGCTGGTGTTTTGGAAACATAATTGATTGTGTGTATTGGTTTTATTTCTAGGAAACTTAGCGAACTTTTTAATTAGTTCTAATAATATGTCCATACATTCTCCTGGATTTTCTACCAGCACAGTTATATTGTCTGTGAAAACTGGCAGTTTTGGTTCATTTTCAATTCTGGTAACTTTCTTTTTCTTGCCATACTGCCCTGGCTTATATTCCTAGTTGCTATTAGGAATGGGTTAATTAGTTGAGATTCTTCATTTGAATCTTTTTTTTTTTTTTGAGATGGAGTCTTGTTCTGTTGCCCAGGCTGGAGTGCAGTGGCAACATCTTGTTTCACTGCAACCTCCACCTCCCAGGTTCAAGCGTCCTGCCTCAGCCTCCCAAGTAGCTGGGAGTATAGGCATGTGCCACCACGCCCAGCTAATATTTGTATGTTTAGTAGGGACACCTATATATGTTGGCCAGGCTGGTCTCGAACCCTTGACCTCAGGTATCTGCCTGCCTCAGCCTCCCAAAGTGCTGGGATTACAGGCACAAGCCACTGTGCCCAGCCCATTTGAATCTTTTGAAATGATCGAATTATCTTTGCCCCTCATGCTGTTAATGTGGCGAGTAACTTTAATCTGTTTTTCTAATATTGTACCACCCCACATTACTGGATTGAACTTTATCGTGACAATATCTGTTTTTCTATTTCTGGATCAGTTTGCAAGATTGTTTCAGGCTTTGGCTTCCAAGTACCTAGGTGAGATTCACCTACTCCTTTGTCTGTGATGAATCCAAGCCCGCCAGCTTTGTGTGGGAGATAATCTCTCAGAGCTTCCTTACGAAAGCATCTGGAGGCTTGCCTTTTTGTTGTATTATTTTGTTTTTGTTGTTTTTTGTTTTTTTGAGATGGAGTTTCACTCTTGTTTCCCAGACTGGAGTGCAATGGCGTGGTCTCGGCCCACTGCAACCTCCACCTCCCAGGTGCAAGCGATTCTCCTGCCTCGGCCTCCTGGGTAGCTGGGATTGCAGGCACGCACCCCCACACCCAACTAATTTTGCATTTTTAGTAGAGATGGGGTTTCATCATGTTGGTCAGGCTGGTCTCGAACTCCTGACCTCGGGTGATGCACCCACCTCGGCCTCCCAAAGTGCTGGGATTACAGGCGTGAGCCACCTCGCCCGGCCTTGTTGTAATTTTTATATTTGTTTCTTTGAAGATTGGGGAAGGTTGGTTATTGAAACTGTATTTCTAACTCAGTTTGGGTAACTTATTTTTCTAGAATTTGCCCATTTCATCTGTTTTCGAGTTTTTGACACTACTCTTCTCAATAGAATTCTTACATGATTTTTCAAAGTCTCCATTTTAGCTGTAGTTTTTGACCCCCTTTTAATTCTTAATATTGCCTATTTATACTCTCCTTTTTTCAGGAATCATTTTTGCCAGAGATTGAACTTGTCTTTTAAAAAATTTGGATGTAGGTTTTGTTTATCCTTTGTGGCATATGTCTTTTAGTTGATTAATTTTCTATCTTTATTTCCTTCTACCTTTCTTTTGTTTATTCTGGTGTTTTTTTTTTCTAGTTTCAGTAGTGGATGATTAGCTTATTTTATTTTTTTTCCTCTTCACTAATAGGATGGCTTAAAGTTACAAGTCCTTAAGCAACACTCTTGTTTCATTCCACAAGGTGGGATATATAATTGCTTAATGGCTTAGTTTTAAATGTTTTCAGATTTCTTCCTTGTTCCACGAGTTACTTAGAAGCAAGTTTTAAAACTTACATAGTCTTTAAATTTTTAAGTTGAGTTCTAATTGAGTGGTGGTCTGAGAATGTTATTATGATTTAATTGTTTACTATTTGTTAAATTTTTTTTTAGCTCCTGGCCAGGTTTTATGGTTTTTTAAAAAGGTGTCACTTTTAATCATATGTTCAATAAAGTAGATTTATTAATTGTGTTTGCATCCTCTGTACATTTTCCAATCCCATAACCTGTGTTACCAAGAGAGTTGGGTCAGTCTCACCCTTTAACCTTGGATATATCAATTTCTCCTTGTAACCTTCAGTTTTTACTTTATATGTTTTGCAGCTATGTTATGAGATACATGTAATCAGAGTTACTGAATTTTTAAGTTCTTGACCTTCTCTGTTCTTAATAATGATTTTTATCCTACAGTCTGTGTTATCTGAAAATAATATAACCAACTTTCATATGGTTAGTATTTGCTCGGAGTACTTCTTCCATCTCTCTGTTTCAGCCTATTTGTCTGTATGGTTTAGGACTGTTGAATGGCCTGTAGCTGCTGTTAAGAGTTGGTCAGTTTAGTCTGTTAACACGTATTTAGATTACTGATGGGTTTGAATTCATTCCTCTCATCAGTTTTGTGTTTTATTTAATACCTTGCTTTTTCATTGCTTCTTTTACTTCTCTTGCCTCCTATTCTTTTTTCTTGTCTTCTTTCTTTAACAATTATTAATACAGTATAATGTAAGCAGTAATAATGTACATCGTAATGAATACCGCTGAACCTACCACCTAATCCAATATCTAGAACATTGCCAATAACTTCCATTTGAATAAGAGTTTAGTTTGAATGTTAAAAACTCTTAGTTTTTCCTAGATTGTCTTTAAATTTTTAACATTCATTCTCAACAAGGGCTAAAATTACTATCTCTAGCCTCTCCCCAAATAATAAGAATCTTGAAACCTTGCAACTTCATATCCCCCTTCCACCTTACATATTATTGCTGCCTAAGCATTTTAATTCTGTCTTTTATTTTGTACTTGCATATTCTGCTTATGTACCTATCTATAATTTAATTCCCTCTAAATTTTATTGTTGATATTAGTATAGGATCACCACTTGTTTCACTTTATCTAAGTTACTGGTTTATCAGTATTTCTTCTTTCTGGTCTCTCTGGCTTTCATTTTCTTGCTGAAATATGTCCTTTAGTAGGTCTGTCAGCAGGGATCTATTGGTAGTAGTTGCTTTATCTTTGAGTATGTCTATTCTCATTCTTAAATGAAAAATAATTCTTAATTCCAAATTGACAGTTATTTCTTTCGTCATAATTTATATATAGCCATTATCCTCTGGTATGTATTGTTTTAAGTGGTCTGCCCTTGGTCTCATAGTATTCTTTATGAGTAACCTGTCTTTTCTCTCTAGTTGCTTTTAAGGTCCTGCTCTTGTCTTTGGTGCTCTGAGGTTACTCTGTAGTGTGTTTTGATCTGTATTAGTTTAAATTATCCTGCTAGACAACTTCTCTGTCTTTTTTGGGATGAGGGAAGAATGTTGTATCATTAAATCTTAGAATTTTCTCAACATTTTAAAAAATGTTTCTTCTCTGTTCTTTGGATTTTTTCTTTTCTCTTTTTGTTTTGGAACTCCAGTTACAGACATATGTTAGAGTTTCTCATTCCATGGTTCTTAGCTCTTTCATTCGTTCCGTCTC
This sequence comes from Hylobates moloch, assembly GCF_009828535.3. Taxonomy (NCBI): domain Eukaryota; kingdom Metazoa; phylum Chordata; class Mammalia; order Primates; family Hylobatidae; genus Hylobates; species Hylobates moloch. The sequence continues at coordinate 677,877 of NW_026652276.1, forward strand.
TCGATTTTTTTCTAAATGTCATCTCTTATGCTTTTTTATTGTCTCAATCTTAGTTCTGTCTCCTGAAGTTCTTGAGTCTAATCCTACTTCTAATCCATCCTTCCTTCTTCTTGAGCTTTGGGCTTTTAGCCTCTCTACCATTTGGGTTGATCTGTGGGTATCCTTTTCAGCCTGGTAGGAGGTTTATTCTTTCCTGAGGGGGATTGCTTTCTGTTTTGTTAATATCTCAGTTTGGGCTAGGGGTTCCTGGACAGATGGGCTTGGTTGTAGAGTATTAGTCCATTGTCCCTACAGCTCAAGAGATGTTTCTACCTGCCAGCTCAGGATAGTCAGAGAAAGCATCCTTAGTCCCCTCTACACTAGTGGGCTTTTCTTCTTCTTTTTTTGATCTACCTATCTTCTTTTTTTTTTTTTTTTTTTGAGACGGAGTCTCGCTCTGTCACCCAGGTTGGAGTGCGGTGGCGCAATCTCGGCTCACTGCAAGCTCCGCCTCCTGGGTTCACGCCATTCTCCTGCCTCAGCCTCTCCGAGTTGCTGGGACTACAGGCGCCCGCCACCACGCCCGGCTAATTTTTTATATTTTTAGTAGAGACTGGGTTTCACCATGGTCTCGATCTCCTGACCTCGTGATCCGCCTGCCTCGGCCTCCCAAAGTGCTGGGATTACAAGCGTGAGCCACCGCGCCCGGCCGATCTACCTATCTTCTGTTGAGGGTGTAGCCCTTTTGGGGATCATGACTTTATGGAATAGGAGGGTATCTCTTCTCACCTCCTACCTTGAGCAGACCCAAACTTCTCCCCTGTCCCTTTGAGGGCTGAAAACTCAAATGTCACAGACAGACGTTCACACTTCATTTGGTCTGAATATTGCTAGCCATGGAATTTCTAAAATTTGCTTCTACGAACTATTTATTAGTTTCAATGTGCTAAGCTTGCTGGGAGGAAATGCTGGTTGTGAGCATCAGCACAGAAGCATTCTGGACAGTTATTAGCACAAAGTTAACATTTGATTGTATAATATCTTCTGCTAACAGTGTTTTTTAAACTAACTCTTGACGGTGTCCTGTGTACTAGGTACTGTGCCTGTGCTGACTTCCTAGCTTTATTGGAAGTTCCTTGACAGTGGACTGAATCCCTACCACTTACTCTTTCTCCATCTCCCTCTGCAGTTCTGAGCCCTCAAAAACAAAACAGCAACAAAAACACACTTGCACTAGTTGCTGATTGGTTAATCCCCACGGAAAGGTTACCAACAAACCACAGCAGTGACAGAGAAGGGAATGCCTATTTCCACATCTAGGGAGGCCCACCTGCCCAGTTCCGTGCTGCTGACTTAGAGCATGGCTTTGCTAATGGTATCCTTGGCTCCTTCTCTGCCTCGAGCCGCAGATGTTCTCTGCCTTCTGTGATTCTGCTCCCCTCCCTAGGTGGTGTCATGAAGTGCATGGTGTTTCTGCTGGCTCCTAGGCTTCTCCCTTGACCTTGCACATACAGTTTTCTGCTCCACATCCTCCACCTGCCCAGTCAGGGCATCACACCCCCTTATCCATCCAGTCTTCCTTGAATTTTACCCACCTCAGTGAGGGCAGCTCTTCCCAGTCACTCAGGCCAAGAACCTGTGCCTTTCTTAACTTGTTTCACACCCCTCTTCTGGTTAATAAGGAACTTCTTGGTGCTACTTTCCGAATATATACCAAATCTGGCCATTTACTTCCTCTGTTATGCCTACCACAATGCAAGCCAGTGTCATCTTTAGACTGAACTATAGTAGGCCTCCCCTGCCCTCCCCTCCCCTGCCACTCGCCACTTGGTGTCAGTGTTCCACGAAAAAAAAAAAAAAAGTCTGATCCTGTCTTCTGCTGCTTGCAGCCCCCACCCAGCTCCCACCATCCTCAACAGCACCCATGGCCCAGCTGCAGGCTGTGCGGACCTGACCCCATTCCCTGGGTAAGGCTGGGTGTGCCCCTGCCTCTTGCCCTGTGTGGGACAGTCTTGTCCCCAGATACCTGTAGCTGATCCTGTGCCCTATGCAGGATTCTGTTCACCTGCGACTTTGCCAGAGGTTCAGACTGACATCTCTACAGATTGCTCGACTCCCTTTATACCCTTAAAAGAAACAGTGGCAGTTATCACTTAATGGATGCAGAAGTGACAAGTCCTTCCCCGAGGGTGGAGACCCCCTGAGAGTAGGGATTCCGTTCCGCCCAGTCCTGCGTATCCACCGTGGGCTCAGAGGCCACACACCGGTTCTTTTGCGTGTATGCACCTATGTAGAGATGGAGTCATAAGTAATGCACGCTTTAAAGGAAGAGGATTTTATGTTTTGGGGGGAGATTAAGTCGATTGCCAAGGAATCGGGTGGGGATAGTTTATAAAAGTGAGGGACATAAGGAACAGACACGCAGGAATGAGGGAATGAAAGCCCCGGGGCTGCCTGGGAGCCTCACTGCGCTGTAGGACCTCGTGCCGGTGGGGCCATCCGCTTACGACGTGGTGGGCATCCTTTGAGGTTTTTCTTCTGTGATTTTCGGGAGTGGGCGTACTGGTGACATCTGCTTCCAGAGCAGCCATCCTTCCTGCTCCCTTTCTGGTCTTCGGTTGTTTCCACTCGGGTTCTTGCGGGGCGCGCTCTCCCTGCTTTCTGGAGGTGATTAATATCCCAACTCCTCGGCACCGCTTTCGCCACCCGAAAAAAGGATGCAGAACCACGCCTGGAGTTGGGTGGGCCTCCCGGGTGCTGGGCGGCCCGGGGCGGCGGGGACCCCAGCGGCGGGGCGGGCGGGGCGCTGACGTGTCCAGGCGGGATTGGGCCGCCGCCCTATATAGCAGCCGGGGCCCGGGCGCCGCGCCTCGGAGCGTCCCGGCTTCTCCCGCGCGGCGGGCGAGCAAGCGAGCGGCAGGACCAGCGGGCGGGGGCCCACGAGTGAGCGCGCAGCACGGGGCTGGGAGGCCCGGGCGGGCGGGCGGGCGGGACGGGCGGGCTCGGGGAGCTGCCGACGTGGAGGCCGCGGAGGGGGAGGGGCCCGGGTGCCGCGGCCCCCACCCGAGCCCCAGGCTGTGGCCCCCGCCCGCGGGTGTCCTGCTTACCGCGGGTGGCGGTTCCGGGCCGGACCCGGGGCCGGCTCCGAGTCTCTTCTGCGCGTGGCCGTGGCGCGGAGGGGCGCGCACAAACTTTCTCAAGTCCCGTGGCGCCACTGGGCCACTCTTGGCTGCAAGCTGGGCTCCCCCGCCTCCCCCCGGGGCCTCGGTGGGGCACCCCCCGGGTCGTGGCCGCACGGCGGGGGAGGGGCGGCCGACCTGAGCCCAGGTCGCTGACGTTGGCGGGGCCGGCCCTCCCCTCCCCCGCTCCCGCGGGGTGCCCCCTCCCCCAGCTCGGGCTGCTCTGGCCGGCGGGGGCGCCGTGTGCGGCCAGGGTGGGGGTCCCTGGGAGGCCAGCGGGGTCCTTCCCTCCAGGTGGCGGCGGGGCGGGGGTCTGGGCGCAGGCCGGGCGGCGGGGCCCCCGCAGCACCTCCACCTGCCGCGCGGGGCCCGCGCCCGTCTACGTGTTCGGGGGTGGGGAAAGCTGCTCTTCTTGGGCCTGGAGTGTAACTTGGACGTGCCCCAGGGTCGTGGATGAAAAATACATTACGGAAAAATACCGAATTTGGATGAAAGGCGGGGAGGCCGAGGGGTTGCTGTCCCTTTAAGCCTGTCCCCGCCCGCGGGCCCTCGTGGCCTGTGGGAGGGCCGTGCTGAGGTGGCATCTGCGAAAGTTCCTCCATGCAGGATGGGTGCCGACTTCCAGAACTTGGTGAGAAGTGCGGAGCGGAGCCTGCTTTCTGCTCGCCAGTCGCCTGCGGCCTCTCCTAGATTTCGATCTTGTGATCTTTGAGTGGATCAGGATTTTATTTTCCCATTCTGAACTTTGGTTTGTGGTCTTGAGTAATTTTACTTTTGGAAGAGAAGTCTGGATTTCAGCCGGAGGTCTTTTTGATGTCCCCCATACCTGGTCCTGTCTGGTGCTTTAAAGCACTTGGGGGTCTCATTAACTGAGGCTGAAATCAAATTCTTCCTGGAGTATTACTGATAATTCTCTTCGAACACTTGCCCATTGAATATGTAGTTGGCAAAACTTATCACAAGGGAATCAACTTAATTACTTCCTCGTTTAAAAGCAAAAAAGTAGAACTCCTCATGTGAAGCCTTTTCTGTTGCTGTCAGAAACCTGTTAAACTTGTGCTAAACTTGTAAGCACCAGGTTTCCCACGTAACACAGCTCTGTCAGGACTCCACGTTTTGCTGTACACGTATTAGGGCGGAAAGGGGTCTTGGTTCCTGCCCTCCTTCCTTTAGTTCTAGTTCTGTTTGCTGAAAGTTAAATTCTGAGATGTGACCTTTTTTGCTGTGGACGTTTGCACTCTGGGAAACAAAATTAAAAGTCCAGGTTCAGTATAGTTTGAGGTTTACATTAGGTGGACCTGGACGCTGATTGATCCGAGCTTCCTATGGGAAAAGTAGTTGAGAGAGCCAGAATCACGAAGGGACTGGGGCCATATGGGAGGGACTGAAGGAGACAGGAGACAGGGCTCACCTACCAGAAGGAGCCTTGGAGGAGAGCGGACTTGTTCTCCATGGCTAGAAAGGGGAAAGAAGTTGTAGATTTTGTCATAACTTGAGGTGGAGCATTTACAGCCATGCAGGGGTGGACCTGGGCCCTGAGAAGGCCACGAATGTCCTGTCCCTAGTGGTATTAAGAAATTGGGTTGGAGTAATATCTGAGGTTCCTTTCAATCCTGATATGGGCAGTACTGTTAGATCCAGTGAGAATCCGAGATACCTGATGTTTAGCCTCTGTTCTTGGGTATCTAGGCCTGCCCAAGGTATCCTGGGATGTTCAGATAGCAAGTGGAGCTGCCTGGTGCTGTCCTAGGGTTGCTGAAAGATCCACATGGAACAGGATGAAACCCTCGTGGGTGTTGTCTGTGAAGGCAGAGCCAGGAGCAGGGCAGAGCAGTGAGGGGTGGACATGGAGCTGTAGGGACAGCTTCGTAGGTGCTGCTTTGTTGAACCAGAGGCAGGTGGACCCCTGGGCTGCACCTCACTGGATTGGGAGCACAGAAGGAAAATGAGACTTTTAAGAAAATCTCACCCAGAATTTCAGGTGGGGACAGGGTCTGCATTTACATGTGGGTCATCAAATGCTTGCTTAAAACGCATTCTTCGAAAACAGGTTTTTGAGTTGTTTAGAAGAACAACAAAATGTTGTTTGATGATACCAGAACCCTAGGTGTTAAATATGTCTCTAGTTGTGAACCATTCGTTACAAGCTCTGACAAACTGCCACTTGGAATCTGGAGGCTAGGGACCCAGTATAGCCTGTCAGACCAGTCTGGAGTTTTCTGGAGGTCTACCTTCTGCCTTACCTGGCTGCCTGAGGGTCTGTGCACGCCTGAGGAACATGAGAGGCTCTGCTCCAGGGTCTCCCTCAGACACAGGAGTAGGTTCCCTTATGTTGAGACTCCTTTCAGTATAGGGTCTGGCTGGACTTGGCTTCTGAAGGGTGTGTGAGTGGTCTCAGAAGAAACTGACACTGGGTACACAGTGGGGATTGGCTCATCACAGCTCTGTGCTGGAGAGTCGGTGTGGGCTGACATGGATGGAACTGCATTTTGCAGACTTCTAGTGTGGCTGTCACTGGGCACTGGAGACTTGCCCAGAACCTGGCTTGATAAGGGGGTGGGTGTCTGGGTTTAAGAAGTGACATTGGAGCCTGGGACAACCTTGAGTGAGAGACCATGCCAGGTGGATAGTCAGCAAGCAAGAGTGGGAGGGCGGAGGGTGGATTATTAGACACCTGTTGGGGCACCTTAGCCTGGAGTGCCCTGCCCCATTTTGCTCCCAGACTGGACAGACACTTGGAATCTCAGGGAGCTCTTGCCAGGTTGTGAATGTGCTACTGTGACACTTCGGAGAAATTTCCTCACTTTAATCTTTAAAACTTGCAAACTAGAATTTTTGGTGATGCTTTTAAATGGAATACTCTTGATCAGTTTGTCCCACCTTTCCCCTTCAGTCTTGGGGTACATCTGTGTGTCTGGTGCATCTGGGGCCCCATAGTGTCTCTGGTTTGTGGCAGGTTCCCTGTGTGACTCAAGCCCTGTATTTAGAGTTTTTAAAAAACTCATGACCAAGATTAGAATCCAGAAATACCACCAGTCCACATCCTCTGCTGGAAAGGCGAGACCCTTTAATCCAGTCTACTGGGTGCACCCCCATTGCCATGAACCGCCTTCTCAGCTCCCGACCCATGTGTCTTAAGGGCATAATTGTTGTCAGGGTATTAGTAGTATTCTCCAGTTGAGTGGGGTGTTTCTGTTACTGTCATTGCTTTTCCCATTTTAGACACATGCCTCACTCCTGTCAGCAGTTCCGCCTTTTCATGGTTGAGGAGCACATGTGGTCGCCGGCTTCCCATCTCCAGAGTCCCCTAAGGCGAGGTGACTCACCCTCCTACTTCACAGAGTTCTTGGTCCTCCCCAGACAGCCTTTGAAGGTTCCTTTCAATCCTGCGATTTTATGACCTGGTTTCTAAATCCCCAGTGGATTAGAAAGGGCTGAAGGACTTTTACAGGATAACAGCAAGAAGAACAAAGTAACTGCAAAATATACGGTGAATTCTTGAAGACAGTAGCTCTTGGTCACCATAAGCGCTGCAGAGCCCCCGAGGTCCACATTCTGTGATAGGTCAGAGCCCAGCACAACAACCCCTTCTGGTTCAGCCGCCTAGCGGTTATGTGGGGTACAGGAAAGAAGAGAGCACCAATAGTTTTGTGAGGATTTTACTTCAAAATGGTTAAGTTGAGAAGTTTGGCACTTAAAAGATCACTCCCTCAGGTCCCTGGAATAGTTGTCCTCTGCAAGTTGGAGCTGGTTCAGGTTTTATTTTAATATGTTTTGTTTCAAGCTAATGGTTTTTTTTCTTCCAAGAAACTAGCCTGAGTATTGGTGTTAGTAACCAAAGCATAAATAATATCTTGACCTTCTCTGATTTTGAGGTAAAAAGATCTGAGTTGTAAAATGTAGATAAGTAACTTTTCTCTGGTTTCCTCTCTCTTCTCTCCCACTTCCCATCTCATACCAGCAAAAGCTGGCAGGCTGACAGAGGCGGCCTCAGGACGGACTTTCTGGCTACTGACCGTTTTGCTGGTAAGTTTGACCCTGTCTGAAGACTTCCTGTCCCTGGGCTGTGTGTGGACCTGGGAGCGCAGGGATGCGTATTTTCTTAGTCCTGTGTGTACGTTCTTTCTTTATATCACACCTTCAAGTTTCTCGTGGTTTGTCAGCAAGGTCTCCATAGCTTCACCTCCCAGCAGGAACCATCTATAGACGTGTGCCCCTTAGATGTGTCATCTGGCTTCCATCTGTTTTTTAATCTTTTATTTCTTAAATGTGAATTATGTTTATTCAGTATTATCTGAGTTGGGCTCTTGCTTCTCTTTAGGATTGCAGGCCTTAACTTTTCTTGAACTTGGGGAGAGATCTTAATTATGTTATAAAAATTATGCAAAATTCACTCCTTATTACTTGGCCTTGTTGTGCCAGTAATTGATGCGTAATTGTGTAAAGAAAATGGGTTCTTCCTCACTGTAGTAGTTTGGAGCTCACCTGGAACTGGGGAGAGGGAGGGGAGGAAGCTAACATTCCTACCTCAGAATGCTGAATGTACCCCATTTTTCAAATGAGGGAGCCTGTGGCTTTCAGAGCCCATACTCTACTGAGCACTGTGGCTGTGCTCATCTGAGAAACTCAGTGCCCTGCCTGGTTCCCCTGCTGTGTGGGTTCTGTCCCACACCTGGGAAACAGAATGGAGGAGAATAACCAGTCAGTGTGGATCAAGGGCATTTAGCGCAATTTGTGGGTCTGTGACTCTTGCTACAAAGCACTGAGGCTGCTTTTTCCTGTCACGCAGCTACCACTCATAACCACCTGGTTAAGCCGAGATTTGGAGGTGGTTTAGTTTGGGGCCTGGATGCACCTTGCAGAGAGAGACTGGCTGGCTTTTTGTACCAAATGTCATGCATTTTGTAAGCATTAAGAGGTGTGTGGTGAGCAAATTGTCAGAATAACCAAGGTCACTGTTAGGAGAACCATCCTGGTGTTCATCTGTGCCTGGAGCCTGGGTCAGGCAGGTGGCAGGTTCCATGGTCCCCCCACGCCTGCGGTTAGGGGTGGTGCAGACTGTGTCTCTGTGGCCCCTGGGGTGGAGAAATGGATGCAGACTGCCCCAAGTGGAGGATGAGCTCCTCCGTTACAGGCGACTTTTGAGGGGACAGTTAACCAGCTGTTCTAGGACAAGCTTGTCCAACCCAAGGCCCAGGACAGCTTTGAACATGGCCCAACACGAATTTCTTAAACTTTCTTAAAACATGAGTTTTTTTGTTTGTTTTGTTTTGTTTTTGTTTGTTTATTAGCTATCATTAGTTTATTTTATGTGTGTCCCAAGATCATTCTTCTTGCATTGTGGCCCAGGGAAGACAAAAGATTGGCCACCCCTGTTCTAGGACCTCCTTTACTTGCATTTTCCCCCCTTTTCATCACTTGGTGAGAGTTTGGATATCAGCTTACGTCAGAGGTTGTGAGGAAAATAAAAAGGTATAGTTTGCTGGTAAAAAAGAGAATAAAACTTTCGCTAAAACTCTTCTTAGGTTAACAATCTCATAGATAATTGAGGGTTGTACTTTGACTTCTGATTTATTCTTCTTTGCTTTAGTGGTTTTCCCGGATTGTGTGTAGGTGTGAGATCAACCATGAGTTCCGTTGCAGTTTTGACCCAAGAGAGTTTTGCTGAACACCGAAGTGGGCTGGTTCCGCAACAAATCAAAGGTGACAGCCCTTTTATGTGCTCTTCCTGGTAATGTCTAAGGCATTGCTCCCCTAAAGCGTTTACCAAATCCCGTGCCCTTTCTAGAAGTACCTTTTGGCCCTGTGATTGTGGAGCAGGGAGGGCCCAACATCTTGTGCAGTGTTTTTGCATTGCCGTGTGTGCAGGGGCAACTGGCCAGGCATGAGGAAATGAATCAAATACAGTGAGATTTAAAATGTGGACAGCTTTCTGGAAAGCCAGCGAATTTGACCATTGGTAATTAATGCAGTCCTTTTCAAAATTGCTTTTTCCTAATTGTGGTGAACTAAAATCTGGGCTTGAAGCATCCCAGAGCATTGCTTAAGCCTGCCTTGAGGATGAAGGCTGGACCCTGGCTTCGGAGTTCTCGAACGCCACTGGCTGGGATTAAGAGCAGTGCTGTACAGTAGAGTAGAACAGACTACAAGCCACGTGTGCAATTTTTAGGATTCTCTGGTACTTATTAAAAGGGAACAGGTGAAATTAATTTTGATATTTTACCCCAATATGTCTAATACATTGTCATTTCAACATCTCTAATGTAAAAAAAAAGGGGAGGAGCCATTGATATTTGAGATTATTTCTCTTCAAACTCCGATGTGTATTTACAACGGCGGGACGTTTCCTTCCATTTGAATGCTAGATTTTCATCCAAAATCCTTGATCTGTGTTTAGATGTTATAAAATCTTCATTTGAAAGAGCAGATTGTTCTACTCCAGGTTGTTCCAAACACACTTAAAAGTTTTCCAATAACTAAATTGAGTATTAGTTCTTAAAATTAATTGAAATATAAAATTCACTTTTCCTTAGTCACGCTGGCCACATTTCACAAGCTCATTTTTGGTGGCTGCTGTGTCAGGTGTTGGAACCCCAGAAGCTGCTTTGTTCTGGGGGCCTGGGATCCTCCTACTGGAGCCAGCTTCCCTGTGAAGTCTGTCTTTCTAGAGAGGGAAGACAGCACTGAAAGAATGCTGCCACCCGTCATGTCAGCACTGTCGGGTAGGTGGGCGTGCAGCTGGGAAGTGATGGGCCCGGACTCGGGCATGAGCCTGTCTGATTCCAGAGGTCATCCCCCTGTTCTCTGCCACATCCATTCGTGGTGTTTTTCACTGGGCCTTGCTATTGCCAAGACACCGTGCTCAGTCCTGGGGGTTTGGGGTTATCCAGAACAGTCACACCCTTGATTTCATGGAGATTGTGGCTAATGGCACAAGCACGTGAACAAATGGGGCACTATGGAAGATGGAAGTGATAATAATCAGAGAACCTGATTTCCACAAGCCTCGGGCAGGGCAGGGGGGATCAGCGGTGACCATTCCCACTGCAGTCTGTTTTTTTGAGACAGAGTTTTGCTCTTGTTGCCCAGGCTGGAGCGCAGTAGCGCAGTCTTGGCTCACTGCAACCTCTGCCTCCTGGGTTCAAGCGATTCTTCTGCCTCGGCCTTCCGAGTAGCTGCGATTACAGGCATGCACCACCCACACCTGGCTAATTTGTATTATTAGTAGAGACAGGGTTTCTCCATGTTGGTCAGGCTGGTCTCGAACTCCCAACCTCAGGTGATCTGCCTGCCTCGGCCTCCCAAAGTGCTGGGGTTACAGGTGTGAGCCACCGTGCCCAGCCTCCACAGCAATCATTTTTAACCTCGTATGTTACAGCGGAAAATCAGAGTTTGCTTCCAAGGCAGTTCTCACAGGTGGTGCTGGGTAGGACCATTGTTTTGCAAATGTAAGGGTCTGCTCTGTGCCTGGCGTTGTCATAGTTGCGATTTTTTTAAGTGTGTTATTAGACTCTAGAGGGCTTAAAAATTGGTGTAGCAAGGCTTGCTTTCAAGGGGCTCACCCCGTTAGGGGAGTGGGGCTCGCAGTGTCTGAGCTGATGTTTACCGGGGAGGCCACGTGGATGGGGTTCGCTGTCAGAGACTGGGAGTCTCTGGCCTTCTCTAGCTCTCACACTCAGGGTGCTGGGCCTGTGACCTCCTGGGGCCTTTTCCCATCACTATGAATTAGAAGAGAGGGGTGGGGGGAGTTGTCCCTGGACCATTTGATGGTTCTTGTTTGTCTGTTTTTAAGCACTAAAACCCTTAAAAGTGTTTTTCATGTAATGCTAAAAGTAGTGCTTCCTTTTAATCTGTGTTGGCTGGTCCAGTTGCCACTCTAAATTCAGAAGAGGAGAGCGACCCTCCAACCTACAAGGATGCCTTCCCTCCACTTCCTGAGAAAGCTGCTTGCCTGGAAAGTGCCCAGGAACCCGCTGGAGCCTGGGGGAACAAGATCCGGCCCATCAAGGCTTCCGTCATCACTCAGGTAGGAACACCATTCTTTCTTTCTTTTGAAGATTTTATCATGTAACATGTCCATGTAAATTATTAATTTTTTTTTTTTTTTTTGAGACGGAGTCCCTCTCTGTCCCCCGGGCTGGAGTGCAGTTGGCACGATCTCAGCTCACTGCAAGCTCTGCCTCCCGGGTTCACACCATTCTCCTGCCTCAGCCGCCTGAGTAGCTGGGACTACAGGTGCCCGCCACCTCGCCCAGCTAATTTTTGTATTTTTAGTAGACAGGGTTTCACCGTGTTAACAAGGATGGTCTCCATCTCCTGACCTCGTGATCCGCCCTCCTCGGCCTCCGAAAGTGCTGGGATTATAGGCATGAGCCACTGCGCCCGGACAGTTTTTTTAATTTTTAAAAATTAATTGCTATTCTTTCTTAACCTATCCTTCCAAGCATAGAATCTGATGGAAGAGTTTCTGAACATGCAAGATTGAGAATGCTTTGAGTAGCTGAAGGGAGAAGGCCTTCAAGTTAAATCATCCCCTACCCCAGAGATGTTTCTGTCGACCACTCCTCTCATGTCCGTCCTGTATGCCAGCACTCAGCAGGACTGGCACGTGGTCGGTTCGCAGGCAGTGTTTGTCAGATGAATGGGTCCTGTTTTCTGTTCTCTATTCATCATCCCACTTTCTTGAAGAGGTTAACCAGTTTCCTGGTTTTCTTTGGCTTCACTAGCCCTTCTCTCTGCTACCTGAATTTGAGATGTTAGTGAGTTTCAAAACTTTTATATAAACTCATATCATCTGGTCATGGTGGAAAATTACCATCTCTCTGCTAGTGTCTTCCCTGAATTTTAGGCTCGTAAACAGTTGCATCCCAATCCTTCCATTTTCACCTGTCTGCTATCTTGTTGATGGTTTTGTTAAATGTACCGCTCTCTACTTGGTGACTGTGGTCTCGAACCAGGGTAGTTGATCCCTCTTGCTTCCACCTTGTCCCTCCTCAGTTCTTCTCCATAAAGCAACGGGAGGGACCCTGCACCATCAAGTAGAATGCCTGCTGCTGAAAACCCTGTATTGACTTTTACTACAGGGTGGGATGGGTGATCCTCTTCACTGTGCCCCTCTGGTGTGTTCACCAGGTTCCGCCCCCATCCACTTCCTCCGCTTTCCTGCCTGTACGCCCTTAGTTCCCTCACCTCTTAGCATGGATAGCTGCCTTGTGCTTCAGGAAGGTGTTTCCTGGCCGTCCCCAGGGTCCACCTCCCACTTTCTCTCAAACTCTCTTCCCCCTGTTGATTTCATCACAGCACTTGCTAGCTGCCTCATTCATTTGTGCAGCTGATGTGGTTCTCTCCTCCTTAGGATGTCAGCCTCTTGACCTTGGCGCTTTCTCCTTGTCTTTCAGCTGCTTTATCCCAGGGCTTCAAGCAGTGCCTGTGGGCAGGGTGGGGCTACTCTGTGAGTGGATGGTGATGAACACATGTTCTTTACTCCCTGTCTGTTGGACTTCTTTTAATCTCTTAACCTTCCCTTTTTTGATCTTTTTTGAGCAGGTGTTCCACGTACCCCTGGAGGAGAGAAAATATAAGGATATGAACCAATTTGGAGAAGGCGAACAAGCAAAAATCTGCCTTGAGATCATGCAGAGAACCGGTGCTCACTTGGAGCTGTCTTTGGCCAAAGACCAAGGTCTCTCCATCATGGTGTCAGGAAAGCTGGATGCTGTCATGAAAGCTCGGAAGGACATTGTTGCTCGACTGCAGACTCAGGTGGGTGGCCTGAGGCCTACTTCTCCCCAGTGACTGTGTACCTGTTCCATCACCCGGCTCCTGATGGAGGCTAGAAGGTCACCGGACCCTTCGTACCAGGGGACAGTTCGGTCTTTCCGAGGTAGGACAGCAGCATTCAGAGTCCCCTGGCATTTTTAGTGGAAAAAACTCACTAAACTAATAATAGAACTGGGACACTTACATTTTTGCTCTTTGAGTGAATGAACTTGAAAGTAATAATAATTTTTTTTTTTTAAGAGACAGAGTCTCACCTTGTTGTCTAGGCTCTTGTGCAGTGGCTATTCACAAGTGTGGTTATAGTACACTGTGGCCTCAAACTCCTGGGCTCAGGCAATCCACCTGGCCTCCCAGTTAGCTGGGATTACAGGCACACCACCTCATCTGGCCAAACTGAAAGTTAGAAGCTTGTCCCAGAGTTCGAGACACTTAAAAGAAACTGGGCTTGCTGCATGGTGAAGATGGGTGGTTCCTGTTGCTCTGCTAGTGTGTTCATTAACTACACATTTCCAGGCCCCAAACTGAGGAGATTACAAGTTCAAATTCTGTTTTAAGCCAGTTGCCTAATCTTTGGCAGTCTGATGCCAGTACTTGGACTTTATTTAAGAACATTCGTAATGAGCAAATCTCTGATGCATTTCTCCCTAAGTGGTAGCACTTAAAGACCAAGAAAAATGTAAAGAATCTTATTAAAGTGTTGCATGACTGCTGTTGTACTAGATAGGCTTATTTAGGAATGGGGGTTCTTCCCATCTGCTGCTGAGTCTCCTTCATCTTGTGGGAGCTGGATCTGGAGCACGATGGTTGGACGATGGGGATCTGATGGGAGAGGGCCTGAGGGCTGGGAGTGCAGGGCATAGCCAGGAGGCGAGGCAGAGGAGTGCTGCCTGATGCAGGCCCAGCTGTGCCCCTTAACCACTTGGGGGCATCAGGACAGTCCCCAGCCCCAGCTGGCTTCGTGGAGTTAAACCATTAGGTGTTAGGAAGGTGAAAGTGTTGCTTGTAATTGTCCAGCATCGTGGCCAGTGCATAACAGGCTCTGAAAGTTTTCCTGGTGTCTGCTAGTCAGTGGATATTTGAACCTCTGTTTTGTAATCAACACTGTAGGGGAAAGGGCCGCTTCACTGAATATATGGATCAGAATGAAGACATTGACCCCTGACACTCTCCTGCTCCTCGATTATCTTCAAGCAAATCCCAGATACGTTACTGTGCCTTAGTTCAGAGATTCCCACTTCCATATATACATATATATAGTCATTGTGCTCTTAACTCATGTAATCGTATGGATAGTGGTTTCTTAATATTATACTATGTTTAACCCAGACTGTGTTTGGACTTTCCTTATCATCTCAAAGATGTTTCTTCCAGCTGGTCTGTTCAAGTCAGTGTCCAGACAAGGTCCCAATGTTGCATTTGATTATAGAGTCCCGCCTCTCATTCTTTAACAGTGCTTACTCCCTCCTACCCCCACTTTTTTTTTTTTTGAGACAGGCTCTCACTTTGTTGCCCGGGCTGGAGTGCAGTGGTGCAGACACAGCTCACGGCAGCCTTGACCTCCTGGGCTCAAGTGATCCTCCTCACTCAGCCCTTCCAGTAGTTGAGACTGCAGGCGTGCACCGTCAGGCCTGGCCTTTTTTTTTTTTTTTTTTTTTTTTGGCAGATGCTGGTTTTCACCATGTTGCCCATGCTGGTCTCGAACCCCTAGGCTCAAATGATCCACCCACTTCAGCCTACCAAAGTATTGGAATTACAGGCGTGAGCCACCACGCCCAGCCAATCCTCCCTTTTTTTAATGCCATTGATTACTGGGGACCGTAGGTTTTTGGTTCTGCTATTGACTGATTATTTTTGGTGAACTGGTGTTAGATCTCTGGGGGCTTGGTTACTTCCACAGTCAGCTTGTTGGGCAAGCAGACCCTGCAGGTGGTGCTGAGTCTGTGCTGTGATAGCTGCTTGTTCTGCTTTGTGCTGATTTTGAGACTGATCAGTAGGCTCAGGTCTGGGTCTTCCCTTGTCAAGTTCCCTGTTGTGCTTTGTGTAATCATTTTACTATCAATTGGTGATTGCCCAAATTCGTTAAGGGTTGCAAATTATGCTTTTCTAATTCTCTCCCTGCTCATACATTAGTTGATAATTCTTGTAAAGAAGAATTTTTCTTCATCAACAGTTGGGTGGGAAGTACCAGATAAATAATCGATTCTTTGGCGCTCCGGCGACTTCAGTGTTGTTCAGTGACTCTTTTTAGTGTCATTATGAACTCAGGCATTGTCCATCATTCTTCATGCTGGAGCTGCTTCATCTTTGCCCAGTGGGTCCCCTCCTTTCAGTTTTGTTCCCTGCAGCTTTCTGTCATGACCCATTAATATCAATACCTTCTGGCTGGGCGCAAGGGCTTACGCCTATAATCCTAGCACTTTGGGAGGCTGAGGCAGGCAGATCACCTCAGGTCAGGAGTTTGAGACCAGCCTGACCAGTATGGCAAAACCCCATCTCTACTAAAAATACAAAAAAATTAGCCAGGCGTGGTGGTGGGTGCCTGTAATCTCAGCTACTCGGGAGGCTGAGGCAGGAGAATCACTTGAACCCGGGAGGCAGAGGTTGCAGTGAGCTGAGATCGTGCCATTGCACTCCAGCCTGTGCAACAGGAGCAAAACTCTGCCTCAAAATAAATAAATAAATAACTTCTTAATTTCTAACACAGAAAGATGCCTCAGGCTAATCTTACGTATTCCCACAGACCTTGAGTCGGCTATTTCTCTATGAACTCTGAACCTTTTGAGTAGGAAATTGCAGTTGGAGACTCCAGTCTCCATAGGTGCACATCGCAACTAGGTTGTCAGAGCTTCTAGGCTTTTTCAGAAGACAGAGCTAGGAAAATTGTACTTTTAAGAAAGGAAAATCAGGCGGTGGCTCTCACGCCTGTAATCCTAGCACTTTGGGAGGCCGAAGTGAGCAGATTGCACGAGCACAGGAATTTGAGACCAGCCTGGGCAACATGGTCAGACCCCATCTCTACAAAAAATAGCTGGGCGTGGTGGCGTGCTCACCTGTAATCCCAGCTACTTAGAAGTCTGAGGAGAAAGGATTGTTTGAGCCTGGGAGGTGGAGGCTTCTGTGAGCAGTGTTTGCACCACCGCAACCCAGCCTGGGTGACAGAGTGACAGCCTGTCTCAGAAAAGGAAAATCATAAGTTCAAAATCACTTGAAGTAATTCTTTTTTTCTGAGTTTTTCTGTCATCTTGATATAGTTAGGTACATTTGTTTCCGTTTACTGTCAATTTTTAAAAAGTATTTCAACATTTACATGCTTGCAAAGTCAACATTATATAATAAAGTACTTTCAGAGAAATCTCTCCTGCCTGCTACCTTCACCCTGCTCCCTCCCCACCTTTGCCGGAGGCCATTCCTGGTCCTGGTTTATCCTTTGTTGTTTGTTATTTGAGAGCAGAAGCAAAATACAGCTTGCCATACACCCTGTTCTATGCCTTGCTTTTTTTCTTTTATTATTTTTTGGAGGTGTCTGCATATCAGTAAGTAGTGATTTTTCTCATTTCTTTGTTCAGCAGTGTAATATTCTGTGGGCGTACTGTAATTTACCCAGGCTTTCCTACTGATGGGCATTTGGGTAGTTTCCAGACTTTAGCTGTTACAAATTATGTTACAGTAGAAATCGTGTGCATATGCTATTTCCTATTTTACCCAGTGTATCTTGGGATAGATTCCTAGAAGTGAGATGGCTGGGTCAGAGGGTGGCTGCATGTGGAATTGGGCCATCTGATGCTAAATTTCCTTCCTTAGGAATTAGTGTTTTGCAGTCTCATCAGCAGTATGCAAGAGCCAGGCTCATCACATTGTTGGGTTTTAGCCAGTGTGAGAGGCAACCAAATATACTTTTAATTTGCATTTTTCTGATGAGCAAGATTGAGCACTTTTTCAATATGTAAGGGCCACTTGCATTTTTTATTATCTTTTTTTTTTTTTTTTTTTTTTTGAGACGGAGTCTTGCTCTATCACCCAGGCTGGAGTGCAGTGGCGCAATCTCGGCTCACTGCAAGCTCCGCCTGCCGGGTTCACGCCATTCTCCTGCCTCAGCCTCTCTCAGTAGCTGGGACTACAGTGCCCTCCACCACGCCCGGCTAATTTTTTGTATTTTTAGTGGAGACGGGGTTTCACCGTGGTCTCGATCTCCTGATCTCGTGATCCGCACGCCTCGGCCTCCCAAAGTGCCGGGATTACAAGCGTGAGCCACCGCGCCCGGCCCACATTTTTTATTATCTTGAGTCATTGTTAGGAAAGTTTTTTCACTATCAGGTCATAAGAAAGTTTATATTTTCTTCTGCTACTTGTAAATGTGTTCTTACATTTCAGTTTCTGATCTATTTGGAATTTATTGCAAATAGGGTTGAGGCACTGATCGAGTTTCACCTTTTTCCATACGGCTTTCGAGTTATCAGCACTGTTTTTTTTGTTTGTTGTAACACAGGGTCTCAGCCTGCCACATAAGCTGAAGTGCCATGGCGTGATCCCGGTTCACCGGAGCCTCAACCTCCTAGGCTCAGGCCATCCTCCTCTCTCAGCCACCCCAGTAACTGGGACCACAGGCAGGCGTCACCATGGCCAACTAATTTTTTTTTTTTTTTTTTGAGACCGAGTCTCGCTCCGTCGCCCAGGCCGGAGTGCAGTGGCACGATCTCGGCTCACTGCAAGCTCCGCCTCCTAGGTTCACGCCATTCTCCTGCCTCAGCCTCCCGAGTAGCTGGGATTACAGGTGCACGCCACCGTGCTAATTTTTGTATTTTTGGTGACCTCGTGATCCACCCGCCTTGGCCTCCCAAAGTGCTGGGATTACAGGCGTGAGCCAGGCCAGCTAATTTTTAAAATTTTTGTAGAAGTCAGGTCTCACCATGTTGTCCAGGCTGATCTTGGACTCTTGGGCTCAAACAATGCTCTCACCGCGGCCTCCCGGAGTGCTGGGATTACAGGCGTGCCATCACCATCTTGAAAAGACATTTTGCTCCAGTGGACTTAAGTGGCTGCTTTTATCATGTCCTAGGTGTTTATATTAACTTATCTCTGTTTCTGGGTTTTCAGTTCAGACCAGCAGGTCTGTCTTTCCATATACTGCTATTTCCTGTGTTAACGATAATGGTTTCATGTTTAATGTCTAGGACCACTGTTAACACCTCCACGCTGCACTATTCTTTTTCAGAGTTTTCTTGTTTATTTTTGTTTGTTCTCTGTTACAACCTTTATCATCAACTGTTTGAAATTGTATTAATATTTTAAAGTTAACCGGGATAATTACCATCTACTTAAACCTTCTCTTAGCTATTTTAAGGAGTGTTTTCTAATTTCGAATGCACGTACTCCACCTTTTGTTGGGCTTATGTCTTGCTATTTTCTTGTCCTTTTTTCTTTTTTCCTTTTTTCTGTTAGAAACACATGTTTTGGCCAGGCGCAGTGGCTCACACCTGCAATCCCAGCACTTTGGGAGGCTGAGGTGGGCGGATCACGAGGTCAGGAGTTGGAGACCATCCTGGCCAACATGGTGAAACCCCGTCTCTACTAAAAATATAAAAATTACTTGGGCATGGTGGCGCACACCTGTAGTCCCAGCTACTTGGGAGGCTGAGGCAGCAGAATCCCTTGAACCCGGGAGGCCAAGATCGCGCCACTGCACTCCGGCCTGGTGACAGAGTGAGACTCCGTCTCAAAAAAAAGAAACGCATGTCTTTCATTACATCTTCTAAGTAGTGCTGTTTGTGGAAGTTAATGTTGTTAACTTCTGGATTTCAGTCTTTTCTCCTTGCTATAAATAGAATTTAACTCAGTAGTTTTTTCAGGGTTTCTGGATATGCAGTCATGCTTCTTCCTGACCAGCTTTTGTGGATGTTAACTCTTGTCTCCCTTTGTGGGTGTATATTCCAGTGGATGTTAAGTAGTGGTGCAGATACACTTGAACTTACCCTAGCCTGGGAGTCAGGGCAGCCTTCCCCAAGCATGTGATGTTTAAGCTCACGCTGTTCTAATGGATGAGTTGGTGCTGGTGGGCAGGAATAAGCAAAGATGGTGTTTCTGCCAGAGAGAATGTCTTGGAAAAATATGCTCCTTCAGAACCTACAAATACTCTTGTTTTCTTTGATTCTCTTCTTGCTATAGGCCTCAGCAACTGTTGCCATTCCCAAAGAACACCATCGCTTTGTTATTGGCAAAAATGGAGAGAAACTGCAAGACTTGGAGCTAAAAACTGCAACCAAAATCCAGATCCCACGCCCAGATGACCCCAGCAATCAGATCAAGATCACTGGCACCAAAGAGGGCATCGAGAAAGCTCGCCATGAAGTCTTACTCATCTCTGCCGAGCAGGTGAGGCCTGAGTGCCTCATGCCCCTGCCTACCTGCTTGTGCAGACCTCACTCCCTCATGGGTTGCCGTGTCCAGTGTGGACTTAAAGGCATAATGTGGTGGGGGTGGAGGGCTTGACTCCAACTCTAAACAGCCCTGTCTGTCCCCAGTTTGTTTTCAGAGGCCTGTTCTCATCAGATCATCCCTTCCTTTCCAGGACAAACGTGCTGTGGAGAGGCTAGAAGTAGAAAAGGCGTTCCACCCCTTCATCGCCGGGCCGTATAACAGACTGGTTGGCGAGATCATGCAGGAGACAGGCACGCGCATCAACATCCCCCCACCCAGTGTGAACCGGACAGAGATTGTCTTCACTGGAGAGAAGGAGCAGTTGGCTCAGGCTGTGGCTCGCATCAAGAAGATTTATGAGGAGAAGGTACATGACTTAGAGGAGGCAAATCCCCATGGGCAGGAATAGAAACTAGGATTTGGGTCTGGAGATTCAGTTAAGGCCTGGTTCTGCCCCTTATCTTTTTGTCCTTGATGAAGATGCCTATTGCCTCTACACTTGAGTGACCCGGGTGAGACGGGTGCCCGCCCCCGCTTGCTGTTGAGCATCTGCATGGCAGGTGTCCTTGCCGTCCTGGGCCTCTGGCTGTGCTGACAGGCTGCCTGCTGGGCTGCCCCAGGTCAGATGCACATCCCAGACTTGTTCACGTCTTTGATTAAGCTGTTAGCTCATCTTAGTGAACTTTGAGGTCTGAAACGTGTTCCTTAATTGAGGGAGAGGATTGGGTGTTTTGCAGTGTTCAAGGATGAAGTTATCAGCCGGCGGGTGACTAGACCGAGGGGAAAATCCAGTCCTTGAACAGTGAAGTTTCTGGGGATTGGCTAGTCCTGATCACTTGTTGTTCACTTCTTGGGATCAGCATCTATAGTCTGGGCCGCCTTGGCTTGCTTTCTGCAGCAGTGGCCATGCCCACATGCCCGCTTCCCACACCTTTCCCTTTGACTGCCCCTTATGGTGCTCTTATTTAGAAAAAGAAGACTACAACCATCGCAGTGGAAGTGAAGAAATCCCAGCACAAGTATGTCATCGGGCCCAAAGGCAATTCATTGCAGGAGATCCTTGAGAGAACTGGAGTTTCCGTTGAGATCCCACCCTCAGACAGCATCTCTGAGACTGTAATACTTCGAGGCGAACCCGAAAAGTTAGGTCAGGCGTTGACTGAAGTCTATGCCAAGGTAATTGCCTCAGAGCATGAAGTGTGTCTCCTTTGAGTGGAGTCCGCGGGGCCTTCACGGGTGAGCTCTCGATTCCTAAATCCTGGGGCCTGGACACAGTGCGGGTGCCCAGGTCTGGGGAGAGCGTGCCTCTGAGCCCCAGGTGAGCAGCCTGGCTTTCACTGTGACATGACCTTGAGCTCTGCAAACCCATAGCTCTTCTCCCCTTTTCTTAGGCCAATAGCTTCACCGTCTCCTCTGTCGCCGCCCCTTCCTGGCTTCACCGTTTCATCATTGGCAAGAAAGGGCAGAACCTGGCCAAAATCACTCAGCAGATGCCAAAGGTAAGGACACGTTTTTCACCTGTTATATTGAATTTGACTTTTCTGTCTTTCTGTTTCTGACATTGCTTTGTTGACCTTTGTACTGTGGATGCCCTTGAAAACTGGTGTATTTTTCTGAATTAACTGGCCTGTTTGCCATGGTCAACTTCCATGTTAGCTAAAGAACAGCAGAATAAATGTCTGTAGATGTCTGTACCATCCTTCTGGCCTTTAACCAGAGAGGATTGTATGTTCTTAGGTTTCATAAGTATCTTAAGAAACATGTCATTTAGTAATTATGGTGAAATAACTTCATAATACTTTGGCGAGCCGGGTGTGGTGGCTCACACCTGGAATCCCAGCACTGTAGGAGGCCGGGCGCAGTGGCTCACGAGGTCAGGAGATCGAGACCGGCTGGGCATGGTGGCTCACGCCTGTAATCCCAGCACTTTGGGAGGCTGAGGCGGATGGATCACGAGGTCAGGAGATCGAGACCATCCTGGCTAACACAGTGAAACCCTGACTCTACTAAAAATACAAAAAATTAGCCGAGCTTGGTGGCGGGCACCTGTGGTCCCAGCTGCTCCAGAGGCTGAGGCAGGAGAATGGCGTGAACCCGGGAGGCGGAGCTTGCAGTGAGCCGAGATGGCGCCACTGCACTCCAGCCTTGGCACAGAGCGAGACTCTGTCTCAAAAAAAAAAAAAAAAAAAAAAAAACTTTGAAGAGCAGAACTTGTATACAAACTGTAAGTGTGAATTTAAAGCTTTCTCAGTTTACTAAAGGAGACTGTAGCCCCCAAGAAACATGAACAAAAAAACACCAGAGAATCCAACCATCATATTTAATTCCTGTTTTGTTTAAACTTCATTTCCAATTAATGTTACAGTCCTTTTTAAAAATTAAATTTTTTAAATTTTATTTCTTCTTTTTAGTGACAAAGCCTCACTCTGTCACCCAGGCTGGGGTGCAGTGGCGCAATCATAGCTCACTGCAGCCTTGAACTCATGGGTTAAGTGATCTGCTCGTCTCAGCTTCCCAAGTAGCTGGCACTACAGGCGCCCCAGGCTAGTTTTTGTGGAGGCAGGGTCTTGCTATGTTGCCCAGGCTGATCTCAAACCCGTGGGCTCAAGTAGTCCTCCTGCCTCAGCCTCCCAAAATGTTGAGGTTATGGGTGTGAGTCACTTGCCCAGCCCCTTCTACTTTTTATAGCTTCATATAAGGACCAGTCTCCCTTCCTTAACTCCTTACCTGCAGGATAATAAACCAGGAACGCCGGCAGCCTTGTCTATGTCAAGCAAGTTACTTTACCACCTTGGTGCAGCTATATGACGTTCAAAATTCCATCCGTGCTCTGTCTCATTCTCTATGCAACTAAAGAGGACCAGGCCTTGTAAAAGTTCAGATGATGCAGGAGCATATCGCATGCTTTATGTTAGTGGCTTCTGTGGGGCAAACGGTGTCCTCAGTGAGAGGCAGGATCATTCGGCCACAGTATTTAGTTTCCTGACCATGGCTCCCTAACCCTCCCTTTCAACTTTGCTTGATGGCTGTGGATATGTCCCTCCCTCCCTCACATCTCTGTGAAGCAGTTTGGGATCAGAAGCCGCTCCCAAGAGAGCTCCCACAATTGCACCCTGGGAGCTGCGGGGCTGCAGCTGTGCCATTCTGTTGTAGCTGTCTCTTTGGTTTTGGTGTGGTAGGTTCACATAGAGTTCACGGAGGGCGAAGACAGGATCACCCTGGAGGGCCCTACAGAGGATGTCAACGTGGCCCAGGAACAGATAGAAGGCATGGTCAAAGATTTGGTAAGGTGCCCCGTGGAATGTTGTGTGTGCCGGTGACAGGGAGGCTCTGAGTTGGGCATGGGCGGTCATCTCTCGGTGACATCCCACGTGGCTGGGCACAGACACCCAGGGCATCCTAGCTGGGTGAGTAATCGGTTCTGAAACAACCAGAAGCTGGCCGAAGTCCTGGAATAATCATGGGTGGAGGAAACTTCATCTTGAAGAAGGCGTCTTTCAGGGGAGACGCGGGGGTAGTCTCCAGCAATTCCTGACAGCTGAGTGGTCAGAAAAGGCAACCGTGGAGACTGCTGGGTTTTAGTTCAGCTCATTGGCCAAGTAACCGGGCACATCCATGGACCTCTGTGCTCCTCCTGCAGATTAACCGGATGGACTATGTGGAGATCAACATCGACCACAAGTTCCACAGGCACCTCATTGGGAAGAGCGGCGCCAACAGTGAGTGAGGCTGGCTGTTGCGGTGGGGCCAGTGTGCCCTGAGACCCTTGTGGGGGGTGTCAGCTGTGAGAACTAGGACGTCTGTGCAGACAGTCCAGGCCCTTTGCTGCCTGTAATGGGAGTTACAGACTTTACATCCTCCTGCCTGCTGGAAGAGGCCACTTTTCCTTTTCCCCTTGGTGCAGTGGTTGGATTAGAGCTGTTTGGCCAGTGGGTGAATTGTCACTTTTGGAAATCATCTAAGCCCTCCCCAGGTAACCCACAGCGGCCACGTTGAAGGCATGCTCACGGGCAGCGTCCTCCATATTGCCGTCAGACCTGCCAGGTTAGCTCGTCAGTGTCTGTAGTACTCATGCCTTCTGAACGTGGAAACTGCTGATCCGGAACTCACTGAAGAGTAAAAATATTCTAGATTTGTGCCCAAGTAAAACAACATGGGGAGGGATACTTTTTTGAGACAGGGTCTCGCTCTGTCACTCAGGCTGGAGTGCAGTGGCGCGATCTCAGCTCACTACAACCTCTGCCTACCGGGCTCAAGCAATTCTCCTGCCTCAGCCTCCTGAGTAGCTGGAACTACAGGCACCTGCCACCACACCCAGCTAATTTTTGTATTTTTAGAAGAGACGGGGTTTCACCATGTTGGCCAGGCTGGTCTCAAATTCCTGGGCTCAGGTGATCTGTCCGCCTCGGCCTCCCAAGGTGCTGGGATTAAAAGTGTGAGCCACCACACCCAGCAGGGGGATTCTGTTGAAGAGGCAGTGATATGTCAGCCAAGGTCGATGTGCGCCTCACCTGTGCCAGGTTGTAGGTGCAGCACAGTTACAGGACGCTGTTGGAAGTATGTCATGTGGGCCAAGGTCGATGTGTGCCTCACCTGTGCCAGGTTGCAGGTGTAGCACAGTTACAGGACACTGTTAGAAGTGTGTCATGGGCATTCTGCTGCAGGTCCAAGGATGTTTTGTGTCGTTTGTTTGTTTTTTGGGACGGAGTCTCGCTCTGTCACCAGGCTGAAGTGCAGTGGCGTGATCTCAGTTCACTGCAACCTCCTCCTTCCAGGTTCAAGCGATTCTCCTGCCTCAGCCTCCCAAGTAGCTGGGATTACAGGCACGCGCCACCATGCCCAGCTAATTTTTTTGTATTTTTAGTAGAGACGGAATTTCACCATGTTGCCTAGGCTGGTCTCAAACTGCTGACCTCAGTTGATCTGCCCACCTCGGCCTCCCAAAGTGCTGGGATTACAGGCATGATGAGCCACCGTGCCCAACCAAGAATGTTTTTTTACA
Organism: Hylobates moloch; assembly: GCF_009828535.3. NCBI lineage: Eukaryota > Metazoa > Chordata > Mammalia > Primates > Hylobatidae > Hylobates > Hylobates moloch. The sequence continues at coordinate 702,231 of NW_026652276.1, forward strand.
CCTCTTTCTTCAACTGTTTGGCTATACGCACACACTTGCGTGTTCTGAAAACAAGTGCACACGTTGCGTGTGTTACCTTCGGGTGGAAGGTGAGAAGGCAAGCACGTCCTCCATTCCTGGATAGTTCAGTGGATGAAGGAGCCTTTCCCAGGTAGTGGGACACCAACCTACATAACATGACTGATGTCCGTGTATCCGTTTTTGTTGTGAGTAAACATAGCCTTGTCAGCTGTGTTGTGGCCTGTGCAATGGTGAGCTCTCTGGTGTCAGTCTTATGTTTTGTGGGCATATTACATGACAGTGAGTCTACAGGCACAAGGTGACCTTTTTGCGCACTACTTGAACCATGCACACACCATAAACTTGCTTTTATGGTTTTGTTTTGGTTTTGGTTAACTGTAGTGTTTGTTTAGGCCTGACACAGTGGCTCTTGCCTGTAATCCCAGCATTTTGGGAGACCAAGGCAGGAGGATCACTTGAGCCCAGGAGTTTGAGATGAGCCTGGGCAACATAGCGAGACCCCCATCTCTACAAAAGAGAAAAATTTAGCCAGGCCTGTGGTCCCAGCTACTCAGGAGGCTGAGGCAGGAATATCACTTGAGCCCAGGAAGTCAAGGCTGCCGTGAGCTGTGATCGTATCGTGCCACTGCATTTTAGCCTGGGTGACAGAGCAAGACCCTGTCTCAAAACACATGTGGAAGTCCAGTAGTGTAATTCTAACATTAATTTCTGGTTTCTGCTCCCGAGAAATTGCAGGATGTAGCTTAGTCAGTCGTGTCTGTTCTGTTTTCTTCTCATGCAGCTCCTAACTCTTGTCTTCTTTCGTAATCTAAAAAAAACCTGCTGCCCAGCTCCCATGTCCTCTGCTTGTCTTGTCTTGTGTTGCTCCACCTGGAACAGCTGCATGTCCATGTCACCCTCCCTCAGTGCATCACCTCGTTGCTGCCTCTGCATGTGCATGTGTTCGGGATGGATGCACAAAAAGCCCTCCTGGTGGTCCTTCCAGCAAGCTGGGCTTCCCTTTACTGCACAGTGGGCAAGATTCCTGCCTTGTTTCCTGATGATACGGCTTCTCCAGTGTTTGGGGGGCCTGGAACTCTAACTTGGGGGTACTGGGTTCTATCCAGAGAGGTTGACAGCAGGAGGGTTTGCAACAGCACTTGCTAACTTGGGGGTACTGGGTTCCATCCAGAGAGGTTGACAGCAGGAGGGTTTGCAACAGCACTTGCTAACTTGGGGGTACTGGGTTCCATCCAGAGAGGTTGACAGCAGGAGGGTTTGCAACAGCACTTGTCTTGCAGACACAGTGAAGTGCTCAGTGTGAATCTGAGCCAACGGTAGATGGGGTCTCTGGGCAGCAGCATGGTCCCTGCAGGGCTCTTAGGCGTCAGTGAGTGCTTTTGTGTGGAGTTAATGTGTGTGATTTTTTTAACTTGAGAATAGTAGTTCCCAAACTTACTGCACATTAGAAACACCTGGAATCCTTTAACTATTCTGAAGCCCCAGCCAATACCCCAGACGAGCTAAATCCCAGACTGAGTGGCCCCAACCATCAGTTATTTGAAGGTCTCGGGGCATTGCCAGCTTGTGGTCCAGGCTGAGAGCCTGTCCCCCAGCACCCTTGTGATCCAGGTGAAGATCATAACTGGCCCCCATTCTAGACAGTGGAGATTTTTGTTTTGGAAGCTAAGCGTTGTTTTTGGTGATGGGAATCACTGATAAGGTTATTTAGCGGTTTAGCCCTGTCCTGCCTAGTTATTAGTCATTGGCAGAATGTTGTTGGTCTGTGTCCTAAGTGTGTGTCCTTTTGTGTTCCTAAGTAAACAGAATCAAAGACCAGTACAAGGTGTCCGTGCGCATCCCTCCTGACAGCGAGAAGAGCAATTTGATCCGCATCGAGGGGGACCCACAGGGCGTGCAGCAGGCCAAGCGGGAGCTGCTGGAGCTTGCATCTCGCATGGTAAGTGCCACGGCTGGGGCCTCTAGGAAGGCACTGGCCTTGCGTCTCTTGGCTCCCTCTAAGGAGTAGTATGTTGTGTTGTGCGGCCTTGGAGAATGGAAGTCAACAAATCCCACATTGCACTGGAACCGGATTTGACTCCCTGGGGCCACATTTCCTTTATCCTCCCCAGGTCACCTGCACGTCTTGTTCTCCATGACTGTGTGCTGTGCTAGAAGGGCACAGAGACTGTGTGGCAGCGTCTTGGCCTTGGCCACACTCTGGGTTCCCAGATGCCTGGGTACCATCTCCAGAGATTATGACAGACATTTCTGGATTCTCAAAGGCATCCCAGGTGGTTCCCATGTAAGGCCAAACTCGAGAATCACTGCAAACTGGAAGTGGGGGCTGTTGCTCTCTACCACCTGGCAGAAGCACTGCACTGCTCTGGGCTCCCCGACGTTTCATACATGCTTATGCCAAGCTGTGAGCACCCTTGCTTCTGTGAGTCAGATACCCACACTTGAAAGTCTCTGGGTATCTTTAAGTATCCAGAGAAGTCAAATACTGTGTGAGTGCCTGCAGCAGCACTTTGGCCTGACTGTGTGAGGAAAGCCCCAGGGTTCCCTGTCATTCGCTTAGGGGACTCTTTGTTCACCTCACCCCAGTACCCACACGAGGAATCTCAAATTGGCAGACCTCTTTTATAGCCCTGAGCTGCATTCCAGGGTGTGATGCAGCCTCCCACTGCTTGTGGCCTTCCCGGAGCTCATTCCCCAGTCTCATATCCCAGGTTCTCCTCTTAGCCTGGCCTCCAGCCCGGGTCCCTTGTCCTGGCTGCTTTATGCCCTTCCTGATTGCTGAGCCCTTATTTCTCCGTCAGCCAATAGCCGTTTGATCCACAGTCTCTCAGAATTCTCGGAAACATTTGGTTGGCTGATGGTGTTCTTCCCTGGATTCCACCTCTGCTTATTCTTCTATATTTCTTCTGACGTTTTAGTGGGGCCTGTGGAGGAGTTGAGAGCCATGTGGGTTCAGTGCCCTGTGTTGAACGTTCTTAGCCATGTAGAGAAAGTGGTCTGAGCCACCCTGTGTTGACAGAAGGGATCACTCACTGCTATGCAGAATGCCAGGCCTCCAAGTAGAAGAGCTGGGCCTCCCTTGTAGTACCTATTAAAACAGAAGTGCTCACTGAACTGCTTTGATGATTACTGCTATCATGATAGCACTTTTGGTTGAAGGGTCCCACAGTGAGTTCCTTAATTGGACTTTGTTCAGGAAAGTGACGTGCAGCCAATGTCGCGATGCTTGGCGAGAGCACTCCTCATGCGCTGTGCACACTCTAACGGCTGGTTACCCCTGGGGTGCTACGAGGTGCCACTTGGAGACCACCTCACCTGCTCCATGAAGGACTGTGCCCAGGGCTCCCTGGTGTCCCCTTGTGTCAGCGGGGAATTGCTCGCCGTGCATGTGATAAATGACATCTACTTTAATTGTATTTTTAGGAAAATGAGCGTACCAAGGATCTAATCATTGAGCAGAGATTCCATCGCACAATCATTGGGCAGAAGGGTGAACGGATCCGTGAAATTCGTGACAAATTCCCAGAGGTAAAGTTTCCCAGAGACATTCCATAACTCTATAGGAGTGATCCAAGTCACACTTCAGGAATATTTGATATTTGGGATATATGTCCTTCCTCATACTTGAACTTAGTCTCCCCATGATTTGTTCTAGGTCATCATCAACTTTCCAGACCCAGCACAAAAAAGTGACATTGTCCAGCTCAGAGGACCTAAGAATGAGGTGGAAAAATGCACAAAATACATGCAGAAGATGGTGGCAGATCTGGTAGGGGTGTTTTACATCCTTTCTTGTACGACAGCACCTGGGGTGGGTGGGGCATGCGTCCTGTCAGAAGTCCTGACCCCCACAGGACCCCTGCTCTGGGGAAAGCATAGGCCCTGGGCTGGCCTTCCATCTCAGGGACTTGGGACAAAGTGGTGACGGCTTCTCACTTAGTACCTGGATGTTTAGATTGGCAGTCATTGTTAAGACTGCAGTGTTTGTGGAATTCAGGTGGGGGGATTTGCCTTTCCTCATGCCCAGTTACCTTGTTTCCCTGAGGAGTCTTCAGACACTTAGAGAAATGGTCCCATCCAGTAAGATAAGAGGAGTCATACACTGATTTATTATTTTTCTCAAAAACTGACGTGGGAACAGGTTTAGAAAGTGTAGCGAGTAGTGGATGAGAACGCCACAGGTGGCCATGTATTTCCGTGGGCTTCACCTTAGCTGATGGCTGCCCTGGGAGAGGCGATGGTGAGGGACTCCAGCACTGTGAGCTGCTGTCACATCACTGCCCTGAGTGCAGAATTGCCCAGAGCGTAGGGGTCCGTGCTGTCTCCATGTGTGTTCTGAGCCTTTCCCCAGCCAGCTCTGATCCTGGCATGGGACATGAACTCTCTCTTAGCCAAAAAGTAGACTTGCATCGATTGACTGTAATTTGCAACGTCAGTTAGTTGTTGGACAAATGATCTCACTTATCATGACAAACCTCTGAAGGTTTGTTTGCAAATACCAGTGCTCTGTCGTGTTCATGCTACTCTTAGGGGTAGAAGGGATACTGTATTTTACTCTCTAGCACAGGTGGTGAATTGGGCTGTGTTTTTTGTCTTTAAGGTGGAAAATAGCTATTCAATTTCTGTTCCGATCTTCAAACAGTTTCACAAGAATATCATTGGGAAAGGAGGCGCAAACATTAAAAAGGTGATAGCTTGTCCCCTGCATCTTGCTGCTTCTTGCCTTGTCCTCTGTAGCCCTGCACCGTTTTGGTTTTAGACTAGGAGGGACTCTTCCTTACTTCTAGCCCTGTGCTCAACTGTGTCTCAACTCTAGGAGAGCTGTAGTCAGCTTCTCATGGTATCTCTCTCCCTGTAGATTCGTGAAGAAAGCAACACCAAAATCGACCTTCCTGCAGAGAATAGCAATTCAGAGACCATTATCATCACAGGCAAGCGAGCCAACTGCGAAGCTGCCCGGAGCAGGATTCTGTCTATTCAGAAAGACCTGGTAATGGGAGATGTTTTCTGATGGAGATCCTCCCGTAAAATCTCTAACAGCCTCTAAGATTGAGCCTGGGGTTGAGTCACGCAGGGTCATTGGGCCAGCGCAGGCTCAGGTGGCAGATGTGGAAGATTGCAGCTTTCAGTCCAGGCTACTGATGAGTTGGTCAGCAGTGTTCTGCCTTTGTCTGTCTCTCATGATGCTTACTTACCTGGACCCTGCAGCAGTAACATTTGACGTGGGCGCTTGTCTTTTTAGACATTTTCTTTTTGTTACCTGAAAATCTTATCTGAAGGTATTTACGGTATTTTCTTTCCTTTTAAAAAAAGTGACATGCAGTAAATTGTACGTATTTACAGTGTACAATTTAATAGTTTTGACGTGTGTATACATCCATGGAATCATCCCCACCATCACCCCAAAAATGTCCCATGCCATTTTGTTTTACAGTCTCTCTCCATCCCACTTGGCAGCTCCTGAAAACCACACTCCCCCCACCCCCACCTCTCTATCCCCAGGCAACCCCCAATCTGCCTTCAGCCACAGTAGATGCTTTTCGATTGTCTACACTTTTGTGTGAATGGAATCATAACATCTACTCTTTATTGGGCCCATCTGCTTTCACTTTGCAGGATATTTTGACATCTGTGTGTGTTGTCACCTGTATCGTTGCTTTGTTCTTTTTTATTTCAGGATAATATTGCACTGTAGGGATAGATCATCTGTTTCTTTGTGTGTACTTGGTAATTAGTGTCTTTCAAGGGGTTTTCTATTTTCTCCAAGTTGTCAAATTTATTAACATGAAGTTTTTAGAATAGTCCTGCATTATCCTTTTGCTATCAATACTGATGTCACCTCTCTTTCATAATATATGTAATCTGTGCCATTATAAAATGATGCCTTTTCCCTGGTAGTACGCTTGGCTCCAAAGTCTATGTTATTGTTTCCCCCTTATATTTAAAATTTTGTTGGAGATGAGGTCTTGCTGTCGTCCAGGCTGGAGTGCGGTGGCGCAGTCATGGCTCACTACAGCCTTGGCTTCCCAGACTCAAGCAGTCCTCCCAGCTTAGCCTTCCAAGTAGCTGGGACCACAGGCGCATGCTACGGCACCGGGCTAATTTTTTTTTTTTTTTTTTTTTTTTAGTTAGTAGAGATGAGGTCTTGTTATGTTGTCGAGGCTAGTCTCAAACTCCTCAAGTGATCCTCTCGCCTTGGCCTTCCAAACTGCTGGGATTACAGGTGTGAGCCACTGCGCCCAGCCTACTTTAGACGATACTAAAGTGAGTTTCTTTTTGGCAGCTTGCTTTTTAAATTAAATCTGTCTACTAATCCCAGCACTTTGGGAGGCTCAGGTGGGCAGATCACTTGAGCTCACAAGTTCAGGACCAGCCTGGGCAAAACCCCGTCACTACTAAAACTACGAAAAGAATTAGCCAGTAATGGTGCTGCATGCCTGTAGTCTCAGCTACTCAGGAGGTTGAGGTGAGAGGATGGCTTGAGCCTGGGAGGTGGAGGTTGCAGTGAGCTGAGATTGTGCTGCTGCTGCACTACAGCGTGGGCCATAGCACCTGACCTTGTCTCAAAAAAGAAAAAAGGTTACGATGTTTGCATTTAATTACATTTGTGATTATATATATGTTATATATCACATATTTATATTTATTACATATATTTAACAAACGTGGTTAAATAACTTACTGTAATTTTTTTTCCTCAATTGTGGTAAAATATACATAGCAGAATTTATCATTTTAATCATTTTTTAATGGTTAATTCAACTGAGTGCATTCACAAGTTGTGCAACCATCACCCTGTCCATTTTCAGAGCATTTTCCATCATCTTACACAGAAACTACACCCATTAAACAGTAACTGCCACCATCCTCACGTGCTCAGTCACCACAATGCCATGATTTTATATGGTTGGCTTTTAGTCTACCATTTACATTATTAACCTTTAAAAAAAACTCCATCATTTTTTAAAGAAATTTAAATAATATGAAAAGATGTATGTGTTTATGCACACAGTTGCCATTTCTAGAGCTCTTCATTTCTTGGTGTGATCCTTGTCTTCATTTTCCTTCTGTCTGAAGGATACCACTTAACATCTCGTAGTGTGTATCTGGTAATGACTTCTTTCACTTTCTGTATGTCTGGAAGTATTTTTTTCCTTCACTTTCGAAAAACTGTTTTCTGCTGCATAAAGGTTTCTAGGTTGGCAGTTTTTTCCTTTCCAGACTTGGCTTCAGTGCCGTCTCCTGTTGTTGCTGATGAGAAAGCTGATGGCGCCCCTGACTTTGTTCCTCTGTCTGTGACAAACCTCCCTCTGGCTGCTTTTAGGATTTTACCACCGTCTTTGAGCAAGTTAGGATGTGTCTCTGTAGTTTTCTTCATGTCTCTTAGCTTGGTGTTTATGTGTGTTCAGAATTTCATCAAATGTGGAAAATTTTTGGTCACTATGAGTATTTTGTTCTGTTAGCCTCTTGCTGTCTCCCCGTCAGGGACTCTGGTGACCAGGGTATTGGTTGTCTTCTACTTGTGCTCTGTTTGTTTGAGTTGGGGGGAGGAGCGGTATTGGTTTTCTCCATGAGTTTCTTTAAATTCATTAATTCTTTGCAGTGTTCTAATCTGCCTAATTTCATCTAATAGAATTTTCATTTTAGACATTGTTGTTTTCTTCTCTAGAAGTTCAGTCTGAATTAATATCTTCTGTATTTTCAGTTCTTAACATGTTCAGTCTTTCTTTCTGCTTTTGGCCATAGACAATACAGTTAAATGCCTGTTCTTCTGTCCTTGGCTGGCTGATTCTAACACTGTCATTTCTGGGTGGTTTTGTATTTTCTTTTCCTCGTTATGGGTTTTCCCCCTATTCTTTGCATTTCTGGTGTTTCTTAATGAGGGTGTTTTTGTATTCCTCTGAATATTATTTTGTCTTTATGAAGGTACTCTGAAACATTTTACTCCTTTTAGGACTTGCTTTTAAGGTTTATTAGGGAGGATCAGAGCAGTATTTAGTTCAGGCCCAAATGTTTTCACTGCTGAGATAAGATCCTTCTGAGTACTCCACGTCCCACAAAGTTGAAACTGCTGAGGACGGTTCTGGACCAGGCTCCAGCTGAGCTGCAGATACTGTTTCCTGGTGTCTGAGCTGTAGGTACTATGCCAGGCCCCAACTGAGCTGCAGGCACTGTTTCCTGGTGACTGAGCTGCAGGCACTGTACCAGGCCCCAGCTGAGCCGCAGGCACTGTTTCCTGGTGACTGAGCTGCAGGTACTGTACCAGGCTCCAGCTGAGCTAAAAGCACTGTACCAGGCCCTGACTGAGCTAAAAACACTGTTTCCTGGTGTCTGAGCTGTCAGCCACTCTACCCGGCCCTGACTGACCTAAAGGTACTGTACAAAGCCTAACTGGGCTGCAGGCACTGTTTCCTGTGGTCCTTCTGGGGATTCTTTCCCAGGCCCGAGGTGATTTCCTCACGCGTATCAATATATGAGTGGCTAGTCTGTGGATCTCAGAGGTTCTCGATGCCAATCTCTTTGGGCTCTGACCTCCGGATGGTTCCGTTTCCTCACCTTCCTGTACTGTGGCAGCAACTTGGGGCAGTTGTAGGGCTCACCTTGTTTCCTGTCTCCAGGATCTTGAAAGTCAGCATTAGGCAGTAAGTTCAGTCCAGTCCCTGGTATTGCATCTTGGCTGAAAGCAGAATCTTTGGTTTTAATAGGAAAAGTTTATGTATCCATAGGCATATGGACCCACCTGTGGCAGAGCTGGAGGGTTGACTGAAGAAACAGAGCATTATGTGTGGTCTGAAATTACCAAGCTCCCACCTCCCAACCCAGCATACATTCACGAGGACTCTGGGTCCTGTTGAGTTAAACACCTCCCAATGCGCCTGCTCTGCTGAGCGCACCCCGCTCTCCCCAGGACGTGCATTCTGCCAACACATGATGCAGCGCGTTGCTCCCTCCTCCCCCTGTGCAGATCAAAAATGGCTTGGAGAAGTTTGGCCAGTGCTCGTTAAGTGGCAGCACCAGGGTTCTAGGCCTGCGTGTTCATCACCACCAAAGATGATAGTTTATCTTTTCCTCTGCCCTTTTTGCCACAAAAATGTGACTTCCTCCTCCTGCCCTGTGTTTGGTTTCAGGCCAACATAGCCGAGGTGGAGGTCTCCATCCCTGCCAAGCTGCACAACTCCCTCATTGGCACCAAGGGCCGTCTGATCCGCTCCATCATGGAGGAGTGCGGCGGGGTCCACATTCACTTTCCCGTGGAAGGTTCAGGAAGCGACACCGTTGTTATCAGGGGCCCTTCCTCAGATGTGGAGAAGGCCAAGAAGCAGCTCCTGCATCTGGCGGAGGAGAAGGTGAGCATGGGGAGGGAGTGTGACTCTTGGCAGGAAGTCTGGTCCTCAGTACAGTGTTCTCTCTTCTCACTGTGGAAACCCCTGAATTCCCTTCCTTTGTGGCGGGTCAGAAAACAGCTCTGTAATGTACTTTTTATGAGTCTTTGTTTTTGCTATTACTGGAGGGCCTTTCCAGGTCCAAACGCTCACATATACAATATATAAAAGTTGGTCTTTGGCTTATTAGTTTTGGGGTGCTTTTGTCTTTTAAGTATGATTTACAGTAAAATTGACCGTTCTTCAGGTATAGTTGAGTTTTAATTAACATGAAGTCATGTGACCACAATAATCAAAACTTATTTTCCATCACCCCTAAAGATTGCCCATGGAATTGCTGTTGTCCTTGTGTCAAAACCCATCTGTGGGTATGTTTCTGGGCTCTTCTGGTGACACCAGGTTTATGGGAAGTCTAGAAATCAGTAGTGTGAGCCCTCGTAACTTTGGCTCTTCTACATCCCTGGCTGATCAGCCTGTCAATTTGTAGGAAAAAAGCATTTTCACGTTTTCATTGGGATTGTTTAAATCTAAAGATGAGACTGGTAAGGATTGACAGCTCAGCAGTTTTGACTCTCAGTCATTTCTCCATTTTTTTTAGGTCTGTGATTCTTTATTGGTGTTTTATAATTTTTAGCACATTTTTATGTTCCACTTAACAGATCTAACTACTGTTCTTTTAGTGCTATTGTAAATGGCACTTTTTTTTCCATCTCCAGTTGTTAGCACGTGGAAGTGCTTGTGATTTTTGTATGTTGACATTCATGAGACTGCTAAATAAAGCTCATGTATGTTAGTGTCAGTCACTTTTTTGTGAATTTTTTTTTTTTTTTGAGACAGAGTCTCGCTCTGTTGCCCAGGCTGGAGTGCAGTGGCGCAATCTCGCCTCACTGCAAGCTCCACCTCCCGGGTTCACGCCATTCTCCTGCCTCAGCCTCTCTGAGTAGCTGGGACTACAGGCGCCCGCCACCACGCCCGGCTGATTTTTTGTATTTTTAGTAGAGACGGGGTTTCACCGTGGTCTTGATCTCCTGGCCTCGGGATCCGCCCGCCTCGGCCTCCCAAAGTGCTGGGATTACAGGCGTGAGCCACCGCGCCCGGCCCACTGTTTTGTGGATTCTTATTTTGTATGTCACAATCACGTGGTCTGTGGACAGTTATGTTTCTCTCTAATCTGCAGCCTTGTATTTCTTGTCTTTTTTGTTGTTGTTGTTATTAGATGGATGTTTTTGTCTTTATGTTTAACCAGCCTTGCATTTCTGGGTAATCCCTGCTTGGTTTGGTAGGTTGTCTTTGGCCATATTGCTAGATTGGATTTGCCTAATTGATTGCCTGATTTTTGACTAATGCTGCTACTTGTGGATGTCTTTGAAAAGCAGCGGAGTCTCTAGGTGGTATTTGGTGAAACCTGCACTTGAAAGATAGCAAGGTTGTTATTTACTGTTTTTATGCTAGCACATTTTTCCTTGGGATTCTTGCTTGTGGGCCGGGTCTTGGGTCCAGAGAAAGGCAAGAGCTCCCCGTGTGGACCTGAGTCCCGTGGAGCAGCGCCCTTCTCGGGGCCCCTGCATGGCTCTGCCAGAGGCACTGGTGTCCACAAGTACAGTGTCCAGGGCCTTTCCAGGACCCTCGTTTCTTGCTGCCACACGAGGGGTGTCGTGCTACATGAGGCCTCTGAGGACTGGTCTCTAACTGTAGCCTTGGTTGGCTTGTGTCCCTCTGAGCTTGAGCTTGGGGAGTGGCTGGTTTTGTGGGGGCTGATCTGTAGCACTCGTGGGAGGAAAGGAAGCCTGGCCCAGATTTGTGTGTGCTTGGTCTGGGAGCGTGGTGCAGACCTCTTGGGCAGCTTGCTTCCTGCTCTGCTGGGCACACCCCGCGCTCCCCAGGACGTGCACTCTGCCCACACACCGTCCAGCACGTTGCTCCCTCCTCCCCCAGTGCAGATCAGAAATGGAGAAGTTTGGTCAGTGCTTGTAAGTGGCAGGACGAGGGTTCTAAGCCTGTGTTCACCACCAGCAGCATCTGATTGTTGTGGAAGAGAAGTATGTGTACAGTCTGTCTGGGTATTCATCTGTTTATTCAGTGAGGTGCGCTAGCCCCATTTAGGGGGTATTGGTGCAACATCAGGACACTGGTGACAATGTAAGGGGAGCCTGAGCTTGCTGTCCTACAGGCCCTGTTGTCTTCCTCACTGTGGTCCAGGCATGTGGTGTCAGGCTAACACAGTGGGATTGGTTTCTGCAGCAAACCAAGAGTTTCACTGTTGACATCCGCGCCAAGCCAGAATACCACAAATTCCTCATCGGCAAGGGGGGCGGCAAAATTCGCAAGGTGCGCGACAGCACTGGAGCACGCGTCATCTTCCCTGCGGCTGAGGACAAGGACCAGGACCTAATCACCATCATTGGAAAGGAGGACGCCGTCCGAGAGGCACAGAAGGAGCTAGAGGCCTTGATCCAAAACCTGGTAGGGAGCGGGCCTCAGCGGCCGACTGCGGGGGCCATGATGGGGAGCGGGCCCCGGCGGCCGACTGCAGGGGCGGTGATGGGGAGCGGGCCCCGGCGGCCGACTGCGGGGCGGTGATGGGGAGCGGACCCCGGCGGCCGACTGCGGGGCGGTGATGGGGAGCGGGCCCCGGCGGCTGACTGCAGGGGCCGTGATGGGGTGGCTTACCTTCCATCTCTTCTTAACACCGCAGGATAATGTGGTGGAAGACTCCATGCTGGTGGACCCCAAGCACCACCGCCACTTCGTCATCCGAAGAGGCCAGGTCTTGCGGGAGATTGCTGAAGAGTATGGCGGGGTGATGGTCAGCTTCCCACGCTCGGGCACACAGAGCGACAGAGTCACCCTCAAGGGTGCCAAGGACTGTGTGGAGGCAGCCAAGAAACGCATTCAGGAGATCATTGAGGACCTGGTAGGCACTTGGGTGCTCGGGGAGGGGTTCTCACCCCCCAGTGGCCACTCACCGAAGCCGTGTATGGGTGTTCGCTCCACCCTGCAGGGGGGTGACTCCCTCATACAGCCCCGGAAGGCTTCAGAAGGGGCTTTCTGGCGCTCGCTCTTCTTTCCTCAGCCTGTCTGGCCTCCTTACTGATGAGAATTCTGCCTGTGAGAAGCACTTTAAAAAAAAAAAAAAAAAGGAGAGAGAAGAAGGGGAGAGGAGAGAGAGAGGAAAGAAAGCAAGAGAATGAAAAGTGCAGTCTGTGTAAGGGATCAGAAAAAATGAAAATGCAGTCTGTGTGAGGGGTCAGCTCTCTTCTCCCCTCTGTGAAGGAAAGAAAATCGGTTTGAGGGCATCCACGTGAATCCATGGGAAGTCGCGAGAAGACGTGGTCTTTTTCTAAAGCAGTCTTTACAGAGTGTCCCCTCCAGGCCACTCCCCTGCCAGGGCCTTGGCTGCCCTTTCCCTGATCATCAAGTCTGATGCCTCCTCATGGAGTCAGAGGCTACCCCAGGAGGTCCCACTCCCTTGGCTGAATTGGCCACCCTCCAGGGACGGCACCTGACCTTCTGGGACACATTTCAGAGGAGGCCCCACCCCCTTGGACCTGTCCTGCTACCTCCCTCCTCCCTGCGCCTGGAGCCCTGGACTCGGGAGAAGGGGAGCATCTGTGCCAAGTGGCTGTAGAGGACAGGGAGGAAGGTGGTGTAAAGAGTGCTGTAAAACTTGCCCTAAGGAATTTAATCTTTGCTCTTTTCTTTTTTCTTTGTGTACCTCCCTCCAGGAAGCTCAGGTGACATTAGAATGTGCTATACCCCAGAAATTCCATCGATCTGTCATGGGCCCCAAAGGTTCCAGAATCCAGCAGATTACTCGGGATTTCAGTGTTCAAATTAAATTCCCAGACAGAGAAGAGAACCCAGGTGGGTCCCCCATTAGCCCTGTTCTGCTTGTTAATAGTGGTGCCTCCCATGGGAGAGGCGGAGCTATGGTACATACTGGTGAGGCTCTTTCCTGTCTCTGCTAGAAAACCATCTGTGTATTCTGGGGGCTTCCAGAGGTTCAGGGTCACTCCCTGGCCGTTAAAAGATGGACCGTGTCAGTTATTGACAGTGACCTGGTGACCTTCATATGTCTTAGAGACACACAAGGTAGCCAGTCCCAAGGCGATGAGGAGCGTGCAGCCTCATCCTCGGGCGTCCCGAGTTCAGTCCCAGTGATTCTCATGACATCGTTTGGATCGCATGAGCCCCGTCGTAGAGCTTCCTCCTCCACACCTCCTGTCACTGTGGGGTGTCCCCTATGAGGCAGGCAGCTGCAGCCTCTGGCTGGCCAGAGGGCACCATCCAAGTGGCCGGCAGTGCTTCTAGGAGGGCATTCAGCTCCCCGTACCATGCTTGCCCCCAGCTCTGCTCATGCACCTGGCGGTGGGGAGGCGACCTGTGGGATGCCGGTCGGTTGCATCTCTCTCACTTGCTCTGCATTTGTGAAACAAAAGGTATGCTCTCCACTCTGTGTATCAGTCTTGGTTGAGCTGTTTGGGTGGCAGGTGGCCCTGCAGCCTGCTGAGTTCACATAGGGTCATCTCTCTGGGCATCCAGGAAGCATGTCACACACAGCCATTCAAGCCCCTTTGTTTTCCTGAGAATACAGGCTGTTTTGAGTAGGAAACTAATAAACTCATACTGCACTCCGTCTATGTTTTACATTTCAGTGGTTAAAACTTTGATTTTGATAGAATTTCACAGAATAGTATAAAGACACATCCTGTGGCACCAGTTTCTTTTCTCAACTTCTCCCCTTTTACACACTTTTTTTTTCTGAATGTAATTTTTAGACATGTCCCTTTGTTCATGGTGGGTATTTTCTTAGAACAAGGACATTCTCTTACATACTTCTAGCACATTTATCGGAATCAGATCTAACATTATATAACAGTAGTATCTAATATGTTGTCAGTATTCAAATTTGCCAGTTTCTCTCCTTCAGAAACACCTACTTCCCCACCCTAGGATCACCCTTGATTTTAGGCAGGCGTCTGTCTGGTCTCCTGCTCATTTATTTACATCACACACCACCTGGGTTCTGTCTTAGTGATACTTATTGTTGTGGTATCTATTTTGGTACACACGTGGTGTCCCAGTGTGGCCTGTAGGAGCCCCTCCAGCTGTCTTCTGTGTCCTGTTCACACGCCCCTTCACTCCTGGGGCTTTCGCTTTCTGGCAGAAGGAGCTGGCACAGGTTTACCTTGGCCTCGCCCTTTCTGTCTCCCCTAGACCTCTCACCCCCCTTCCCACTGCCTCTCCCGGGTGGGGCTGCGTGCCAGCCGCCTTCCCTGATGAGCCCTCCCTCACAGTCAAGCCCCACATGTGCAGTGGGCCTGCCTTGTGTTCCTCCCATGAACTAACTCATCTGATCTCACTGAAGCCTCCGCTGTAGTTGCTGTTAGCTTCATTTTCAAGGTGAAGAAGGGAGACACAGAGCTCACAGCCTCCCTGCAAAGCCTTCAGTGCGCCCCCCCCAAGGTCTGGGAGCCCTCTTTGAGGCTGCTGTGGGGACGTCCTATCTGCTCTCCCTGCACAGACCGAGACCTCCTGAAGGACAGGATTGGTTTTCCCCCGCTTTTACCACCCAGCACCCAGCAGGTGCCTCACAGACGTATGCATTCTGAACAAGGTGTGGGGTCTCTTCCAGCAGCTGTCAGCTGTCCCTTTTCCCCTCTCTCTCTAGTTCACAGTACAGAGCCAGTTGTCCAGGAGAATGGGGACGAAGCTGGGGAGGGGAGAGAGGCTAAAGATTCTGACCCCGGCTCTCCAAGGAGGTGTGACATCATCATCATCTCTGGCCGGAAAGAAAAGTGTGAAGCTGCCAAGGAAGCCCTGGAGGTATGTGTCCATGTGCCCCCTCCACCCCGCCAAGGCCCACTCAGCAGGCCCCTGGGGGAGACGCATGGCCTGGACGGGATGGACAGTTGCCCAAGTGGCAGTGGCAGTGGAGCTAGCCCTCTTGATCCTACCGTGTGCGCACAGGCTGTCTGGCTGTGCTCCTTGGCTGGACACAGAGTTTGGGGAGGCCACTTCCCTTCACCAAGGCTCCGGGTTCTATAGCCCCTTTCTGGGACAGCTGCGTGGGATCCGGCCTCTCAGGCCCACAGTGGGGGTGGGGGCTGTGGAAGGGTCTCAGCTGCAGGGGGATGAATGTGACCTCCAGTTGCAGCGTCTCCCCCCTCGTGAGTGGGGTCCTCAGGCCTGGCTCACCTTGTGTGCGGTCAGTGTTGAGTGCCACCTGCATGTGGGATGCTGCTCGCAGTGCTGCGGTGCCACAGCACACAGATAGTTCTCACGTTGCAGTGGAGAGACAAGCAGTCAACACAGATATAAATGCTGTGGCAAGAAAGAGCAGGTTCTGGAGGTGAGGGGCGGTGGGGGAGCCAGGGCAGGGAAGGTGAGTAGTGGTCTGAGAGTCCCTTGTGACACCTCATGGGCGTCGGTCAAAGCCGCCGTGACCCCAAGGATGTACCAGGAGTCGGCCTCTCCTCCTGCGTGGGCCTGAAGGGGCTGCTGTAATTCAGGAGGGTAGGCTTGGGATGAAGGGTCTGGAATTTCTGTCTGCCAGCATTAGCCTAATGCAAATCTTTTCCCATTCTTTTCTATTATTAAAGGTCCTGGTGGCATTGTCAGGTGGGGCACATTGCTGCTGTCATAGGGCTGTTTGCCTTGTGTTTCGTGGAGCCCCACTGCTGAGCTTACAAGGTCACTCTGCTCTCAGCTCCCACGGCCTAACCATGACCATCCTCCCTGCAGGCATTGGTTCCTGTCACCATTGAAGTAGAGGTGCCCTTTGACCTTCACCGTTACGTTATTGGACAGAAAGGAAGTGGGATCCGCAAGATGATGGATGAGTTTGAGGTAGACCCCTTTCGCCGGAGGCCACATCACAGGAGTGGCCTGTCGCACCCCTCCTGAGTGCCAGTGCCCTTTCTCAACTTCTTGTTGCCTTGCCTCCTCCTGCTCGGATTGGGCGCTGACTTCCCTTCACCGCGGGTGGGCTTCCCTCTGGCTTCTTCTGGGTCCCAGGGCCGGTGGACTCTCTCCTGTTCTCTGGGGTCCTGAACATCAAGTCAGCCCCCTCTTCACACAGGTGAACATACATGTCCCGGCACCTGAGCTGCAGTCTGACATCATCGCCATCACGGGCCTCGCTGCAAATTTGGACCGGGCCAAGGCTGGACTGCTGGAGCGTGTGAAGGAGCTACAGGCCGAGCAGGAGGACCGGGTGAGCAGGAGGTGGCCAGGGTGCTGCCCGGAGCCATGGTACTCAGCTTTGGGCACATGTCAGAATCTAGGGAAGTTCTTCAAGATCCCAGCATCCCAGTTACATCTGGGTGGCTGGAGGTGAGATGCAGGCAGTGCCAGGATGCAGTCAGCATCCAGAGGTCTTGCTGTGGAACTAGCCAAGAGCATGGCACCTGTCTCTTTTTCACAAAAAAGTGACAAAGTTGGACTTCTGTGTAAATTTGCAGTTTCTCTCAAAACCAAATCAGAGTGATACCTCAGACCCATAGGAAAGGTCAAGGTTGCGAGAGGCCCCCAAGCATGTGCCATGCAGTGAGGACGAGCATCAGGGGACCCCCAACTACCTCTAGCACAGGGTGGTCAAAGGGCAGGGACTTCCTGCTAAGCAGGGATGAAACCCCCCCAACCTCTGGCAGGGCTGACGTTTGGAGGATTGTGTGAGCAGAGTGCTGCAGACAGGAGCGGGGGTTCTGGAACTTGGAGCAGACTGTGCTGGGGTGGTGGTTTGCTGAGGGGGTTGGCTTTCCACTCCTCCCGTCAGCACGTCGAGTCTGGTGAATGGGGTGGAGCTCGTGAAACTCACATGGCCTCGGTGTACCCCTGCATGGACTCTGGGTTGTCTCCTGCCGCCAGGTCATACCTGTAGCCTTTGGCCATGGGTGTTCAGGGGCTGTGGCCACCCGCTCTTCTTGGTCTGCATCTGCCCCAGTCCTAAAAAGATCCAGAGCATTTCTGTGCATATCCATCAGATCCCTGTTTTGACAAATGAGGAGAGGAGGGCCCCAAGCTCGTGACTCACTGCCCAGCTCTGTCAGTTCCTGGGCACGATCCTCGCAAGTGGCCCCAAGCCCTCTTTTGAAGGATTTATAGACCTCCTTGTGGAGCAGCCAAGTTCCCTGGTTCTCATTATTAGCAGATGATGGAAGGTGGCAGAGGTCAGACCAGAGAGATGGCGGACCATTCCAGACCATGGGTTACAGAACACTGCAGCATCTCCCGTGTCCTATGACCAGGGTGGAAGGGGAATGGGGTCACAGGGTGGGTCAGCTCAATCTTTGCCTCATTCTTGCTCCTTTCATTTGTAGGCTTTAAGGAGTTTTAAGCTGAGTGTCACTGTAGACCCCAAATACCATCCCAAGATTATTGGGAGAAAGGGGGCAGTAATTACCCAAATCCGGTTGGAACATGACGTGAACATCCAGTTTCCTGATAAGGACGATGGGAACCAGGTGAGAGCCTCGGTTGGAGTGTGTCGGGGGCAGAGGCGCTTGTTGACCTTTGCCGTGACTTGGGAGCAGTAACCAGATGTGCCTAGATGGGGGTTCAAGGGCCAAGTTGAGAGTGGCAAGTCTCTGAGGACCTGATTCTGGCCTGAGGTTGGGCTGTGTCTGGGCACTTGCCAGATGGGTGAGGTCTCTGGCACTATGTACCATCTGGGGCCTGGGGCATTTTCTCCTGTGTCTCCTTCGCTCCAGCTGGGTCCTTGATCAGTGGCGCCTCCAGGTATAGCTCATTCACCTGTCACCCGGGCCTCTCTGGGGCTCCCAAGGGCTCTGGGGATCAGGTGGACGTTTCTCTGCAGCCCCAGCTGCAAACACCGTTGTGCTTGCCGGGTGGTCCTTAGTAAACTCTTGTTGTTACTTCCTCCAAATTGCAGTGCCACCCCCCTGCCACTGGCTCTCATGGCCTCCTGCTTCACTCAGAACAAAATGAAAGGCAGCCCCATCCCCTCTCCGGGCCCTACCACCTGGCATGCAGGGCAGCCTCGCCCAACACCCCCACGTCTGTCTGGCTCCCTCTTGCACACACTTCCCAGGCTTGGTCTTTCCTGGCTCTGGCATCCTGCTGGAGTGTCTGCTTCCTAGGCGTGTCCGGCACAGCTTTGCCCACAGTGGGAGACTAGCAAGCCTTGGTGGCCACGGTTGTGCTGGCTTCCAGAAACAGTCAGCAGACCCTCTGGCAGCAGAGCCCCTCCACACCTCTCGCTCCCACTGCCTCTCACAGCAAAGCCCCTCCATGCCTCTCACTCCCACCGTGGACGTGCCGCCCAGAGTTTTCCGCTGCTTCACCTTCCCCTTCTTCCTCCCCAGCTTCTTGTTTCCTTTTGGATCTTTGAGTCACACACACACCAGCCAGGCCAGGAGGGCCCTCCTGCACCCTGCCTCCTCCAGCTCCCACATCCTCTTCCCTCCCCACATACATTTTTAAATTTTTAGTCTTGATCTTGAGAGTTCTTGTTTTTGAGAGAGTCTTGTTCTGTCGCCCCAGCTGGAGTGCAGTGGCGCAATCTTGGCTCACTGTAACCTCTGCCTCCCGGGTTGAAGTGATTCTCCTGCCTCAGCCTCCCAAGTAGCTGGGGCTACAGCTGTGAGCCACCACTCCCAGCCCAAGAGTTTAGCTCTTTTAAGCCCCTCCACCCTTATTGCCTTTTATTGCCCTCTACTATTCTATATAATTATCAACCTTAAAAGTCATTATAGGTGAGGCACAGTGGCTCACGCCTGTAATCCCAACACTTTTGGAGGCCAAGGCAGGTGGATCACCTGAGGTCAGGAGCTCAAGGCCAACCTGACCAACATGGCGAAAGCCTGTCTCTACTAAAAATACAAAACTTAGCCAGGCGTGGTTGCGTGCACCTGTAATCCCAGCTACTTGGGAGGCTGACATGAGAATAGCTTGAACCCAGGAGGCAGAGGTTGCAGTGAGCTGAGATCATGCCATTGCGCTCCAGCCTGGGCAACAGAGCGAGACTCCATCTTAAAAAAAAAAAAAAAAAGTCATTATTTAGCAATTAGACTATTCCATCTAATACACCATGAGCCAAGTGGGGTGGAGCAGTCATTTCTTCACAGGCAGCTTTTTCCTGTGAGCTGTGCTTCGGATCGTGAGCTTCTGTACCTGGCGGCACGCAGGTGGTGCCTGAGGCTGTCAGCTCTGCTGGGCCACGGTGGGTGGGGCTGCTGCCTCCCGCTCTGGCATTTTGCTTCAGTCTGGACAGAAGCTTCTTGGGCTGCTGCTCTGTTGTCTCTAGGTTAAGTCTTTCTGCTCGTTTCCTTTCCAGGCATTTGTCCCTGTCCTGTAGTCCTGTTGAGTGATGGTGCTTCTCGTGTTGTGATGTGTCCCCGTCTTCTAGTCCTGTTGCGTGATGGTTTTTGTGTTGTGGACGTGCTGTTTTCGCCGATTGTGGGCTACAGGTGTTTTGTGACCACGTTTCCTTCTCTGTGCCCTCAACTGTCCGCTTGGTCTGCTTGTCTGCTATCCCAAGTCTGGTATGGTGTCTCCTGTCCGTTTGTATGGCCCAAGGAAGGCCTGAGAAGGTGGGAACTCTGAGTGAGGGAGGGGCTCGCTGAGGAATGCCAACCAGCCAGCCTCCAGCACAAAGATGCCTCCAGACTGTGGCCCACGTGGGCAAAGCAGCAGGAAGCTGAGGGGCTTGGGGCTTTGTCTTTGCCCCGCTGTCCTTGAGTCCAGAGTTCTTGCCCGTCAGTGTCTCCTTTGTGTTTGAGGACAAATGTCCTTTTTTGTTCTGTAATTCACTGTCTTTCGGGTGGAGTTTGGGAAGAGATGGAAGCTGAGTGGACATTGGTTTTTTGTGTTGTTTGTTTGTTTTGAGACGGAGTTTGGAGTGCAGTGGCGCGATCTCGGCTCACAGCAACCTCCGCCTCCCAGGTTCAAGCGATTCTCCTGCCTCAGCCCCCGGAGTAGCTGGGATTACAGGCGTGCACCACCATGCCCAGCTAATATTGTATTTTTAGTAGAGGCGGGGTTTCTCCATGTTGGTCAGGCTGGTCACGAACTCCGGACCTCAGGTGATCCGCCCGCCTCGGCCTCCCAAAGTGCTGGGATTACAGGCGTGAGCCACCACGCCCGGCCCTGAGTGAGCATTGTTAACCTCTTGTTTTAAATCAGCCGTTATGCTGCTTTCCATCTTCCCTCTCCTGAGCTGTTTTCCTCAGCAGTGGGGGCCGCCTCTTGCCCCCGCCGGGAATCCCAGTAAGGCATCCCCTGACTACATTCTCCTTTTTTAGCCCCAGGACCAAATTACCATCACAGGGTACGAAAAGAACACAGAAGCTGCCAGGGACGCTATATTGAGAATTGTGGGTGAACTTGAGCAGATGGTTTCTGAGGACGTCCCGCTGGACCACCGCGTTCACGCCCGCATCATCGGTGCCCGCGGCAAAGCCATTCGCAAAATCATGGACGAATTCAAGGTGAGCGGGCTGGAAGCAGTGGGTGAGCGTCCTGTCTCACCAGGGGCACCTGGCTGGCCAGAAGAAAGGGGAGGGCATGGCCTTCCCCTCATGATGAGGCCACAACCCCAGGGCTGGCAGTGGAACTGTCCTCATGGACACCATGGGTCAGTGCAGACGATGGCCTGTGTGAGGCTGCACTGCCACGGTGGCGCATTAGGAGGGCACCTCCTTGACAGTTGCCTGGCGAGCTCCTCTGTGGGTGGGAATTTCACGCAAGAGCGCACGGGTACGTGCTTCGACCCTCTGTCTGCTGCAAACAAGGTGCTCCCGAGATAACCTAACTTGATGTGGTGGTGAGGCTGACTTCAGAACGACTCTGAAACCAGATTTTAAAATGTTTGCTAACTCAGAAAATGCTTCACTAGAAATAGACACATAGTTTCAACCCTTTCCTCGCTTGGAGTCCCCTCATCTGACGTTGCACACCCC
Source organism: Hylobates moloch (assembly GCF_009828535.3). NCBI lineage: Eukaryota > Metazoa > Chordata > Mammalia > Primates > Hylobatidae > Hylobates > Hylobates moloch. The sequence goes on from NW_026652276.1 coordinate 723,556, forward strand.
TTCCAGGTGGACATTCGCTTCCCACAGAGCGGAGCCCCAGACCCCAACTGCGTCACTGTGACGGGGCTCCCCGAGAACGTGGAGGAAGCCATCGACCACATCCTCAACCTGGAGGAGGAATACGTGAGTCTGGGTGGGCCTTGGAGCCCCAGCCAGGAGCTTCAGGGCACAAGGTGGCACTTGTGTTTCCAGAAGCAGGCGAGGTGCAGGGGTGAGCAGGCGGGCGGAATGCTGGGGGTGCTGGGCAGACTGACCCTGTCTTCCTGTCCTCTGCCTGCAGCTGGCTGACGTGGTGGACAGTGAGGCGCTGCAGGTATACATGAAACCCCCAGCACACGAAGAGGCCAAGGCACCTTCCAGAGGCTTTGTGGTGCGGGACGCACCCTGGACCGCCAGCAGCAGTGAGAAGGTCAGATGTGGGCTTCTGCCCTCCTGGGTCTCAGGGAGGGTGGGCGGGCAGGCGGGCTTGGTGTCCCGAGGGTGGCAGCTGCGTCGGAAGCTGCTTGCGAGTTGGGGAGCAACCCCTCCTGAAGCTGTGTCCTCTCTCTGCACAGGCTCCTGACATGAGCAGCTCTGAGGAATTTCCCAGCTTTGGGGCTCAGGTGGCTCCCAAGACCCTCCCTTGGGGCCCCAAACGATAATGATCAAAAAGCAGAAACCTCTCCAGCCTGCTGACCCGAACCCAACCACACAATGGTTTGTCTCAATCTGACCCAGCGGCTGGACCCTCCGTAAATTGTTGACGCTCTTCCCCCTTCCCGAGGTCTCACAGGGAGCCTGGCACCTGGTTGTGTGTGCGGCCGCTCCTCCAGGCCTGGCCATGCCTGCTCAGGACCTGCTCCACTGTTTAACACTAAACCAAGGTCATGAGCATTCGTGCTAAGATAACAGACTCCAGCTCCTGGTCCACCCGGCATGTCAGCACTCTGACCTTCATCACGAGAGCTCCGCAGCTGTGGCTAGGATTCGACTTCCTGTGTCATGACCTCAGGAAATAAACGTCCTTGACTTTATAAAAGCCAAACGTTTGCCCTCTTCCTTTCCCACCTCCCTACTGCCAGTTTCCTGTGGTCCAGACCGTCCTGTTTGTGGAGTGCAGTCAGCCTCCTCCAGCTGCCAAAGCGCCTCAGCACAGGTGTCAGGGTGCAAGGAAGACCTGGCTCTGGACAGCAGGAGGCGGGTTCCTGGAGCTGGGGGGGTGACCTGAGAGGCAGAGGGTGACGGGTTCTCAGACAGTCCTGATTTTACCTGCCGTGGGGTCTGAAAGCACCAAGGGTGCTCAGCCTGAGGTCTGGTGAGTGGAGCCTGGAGGCAAGGTGGTAGGCACCATCTGGGTCCCCTGTGGCCGTCAGTGTCTGCTGTGATTGAGATGCGCACAGGATGGGGGAGGTAGGACCTTACGCTTGTCCTCAGTGGGGGTAGTTTGCCTTAGATGACAGCTGGGCTTTTCTTCACAGCACCTGCAGCGCCTCCCTGCCCCTGCCCTAGATGCTGTGTGTTCAGTTGCCTTCTTTCTACCTCAGCCGGCATGGAGTGGTCTGTGCAGTTAGTGCCACCCCACACACTCGTCTCTTGATTGAGACGTTTCTGGTGGTTATGGGTTTCCCGTGGAGCTGGGGGTGGGCGCCGTGTACCAAAGCTAGAGGCTGGCGCTCTCCCTCAGCACAGGTGGGTCAGTGGCCAGCAGGCCCATCCGGAGTGGGAGTGGGCACTCCCACCCCGCCCACAGGCATGCGGATGTGCAGGCCAGCCCCTAGAAGCAGGTCCCGGGTGACTGGCAGTTTTCACGGTCCAGGGCCGAGAGACGATGGCATGGGGCCTGGAGCACGAGCTAGAGCAGAATGCAGACCACACCACTGGATGCCGAGAGCCCCTGCTCTCCGAGGGAGGCATCTGTGTCGTGCTGTGAGGGCTGAGGACAGGGCCCTAGTCTCTGGTTTTCTGGTCTTCCCATCCTTATCTCTGTCCCCCACGGAGGTGACTGAGCTGCTAGCGAGTTGTCCTGTCCCAGGTACTTGAGTTACAGAAAAGCTGACTAACGCCCATCTATCTCACAGCCCTTCTCTGGGGACAGTCACTTCCGCCTTGACACCTCACTGTCAGTTGAATAACTCAAGCTTGGTCATCTTCAGACTCTGCAATTCCTGACTAGACCCAGAATGGCTTAGCCCAAGTCTAGTTGCAGCTGCCTTGACAAGTCCCCATTTGCTCAGGCAGCCCCGAATGGGCCTGTTTACAGGAATGGTAAATTGGGATCGGAAGGAATCTATCCTCCGGCTTCACAGGCTAGGGTGACCACGGCTTAGGAAACTGGGAAAGAAAGCAAGGCCCTTTTCCTGACTTTCCCGGGATCTGTCTCCTCCACCTCCACGGGAGAGGCCAGCGGGGAAGGATGGTCACCTCTTCCCCATCTGCATGAGTTCCGGAACTCTGCCATGTTGGCTGCTTGCTTCCAGCTCCCCCCAGTCTCCATCCCAGCGGGTTCCTCCTGTCTTTTCTACAGTGTCCTAAAACATCCTGCCCCTACCCTCTCCCAAAGGTAAATTTTAATTCTCACCAAATTTTGCACATCTCTGTATGTTGCTTGATGTCTCAGACGCAAGCCCTTTCCGAAACTGTTTTCAGTGCGCGCTCTTTTTCCTTTGGGTGGTGGTTGTAAGGGCGATGAAATGACTGTCCCCAGGCCTGTCTCCCTGAAGCCTCTGTGCTGTCAGGAGAGCCCCGGGCAGGGGTGAGGCGTGTGTGTGCTTTTCCTCCTTGTTGGATGTCTTCCATATCATCTGTTTCCATAGCTACAATCCATCCCTTGGCCTTAACTTTGGAATTTGGAGATTATATGCAAACATGTGTAAAGGCTCATGAATATGGATGACACTGGAATTTTATAAATTCTAAAATAAAACCCGAAACCAGATGTAGCATGCTGGGACTCATTTTGTCACGCTGCCGCCTGAGTGTTCTCTTTCTCGTCACTGTGGAGTGGTGACTGGCATCCGTGGGTAGTTCATCTTTGGCGTGATTTTCTTAGCAGTTCTCAACACTGTGTTCAATGGCCCCTCGAGAGCCACATTAAGGGAGACCCAGGTGTGGTCATGGTAAGAGGGTGGCTGCCTATCCCTGTCCTCTGGCCGCCAGCCAGTGAGCAGCTGCCCTGCAGCCCTCCTCGTTGAGGGTGCACAGCTGTCCTTGTGGAGCAGCACCTGCCACTCCCTTTTCGGACTCTTTCAGCGTCAGTGGCATTCCTGGCACCCTGGACCCGGCTCGTGAGTTATAACGAACTGAGTTGGTGGGGGGTGCAGGCGGAGGCCTCGGCTGGAGGAGGAGGAGGGAGGGGGCGTTGAGTGGGAGGAGCCACCCCAGTCACCTGAGTGGCAGGCAATACCGGGAAGAGTCGAGAGGGAATTAGTGTCCCTGCTGCTGACTGGGCTGGTCCCCACCTGGGAAGACGGGGGTGGCAGTTCCTCTTAAAGCCAAACACGTTGGCTGGGTGCGGTGGCTCACGCCTGTAATCCCCAGCACTTCGGGAGGCCAAGGCAGGCGGATCACGAGGTCAGGAGATCGAGACTATCCTGGCTAACACAATGAAACGCCATCTCTACTAAAAATACAAAAATTTATCCGGGCGCAGTGGCATGTGCCTGTAGTCCCAGCTACTCAGGAGGCTGGGGCAGGAGAATGGCGTGAACCCGGGAGGCGGAGCTTGCAATGAATGAGCCGAGATCGCACCACTGCACTCCAGCCTGGGCAACAGAGCGAGACTCCATCTCAAAAAAAAGCCGAACATTTTACCCCTGACCCAGCAGTTCTGTTGGGCCCTAAATATGCAACCCACAGCAAAGCACACAACTGCAGAATGACCCCAAGCCAAACATGAAGCAGCCCAGCAGCCCAAGGAGGGGCTGAGATGGACGCTCGGCACAGATGGAGCTCGTGCGGTGTCTCGCGGCAGATGCCAAACACAAAGAAGTCCCCAGTTCCATCCCTGCTTGGTGGCCGAGGTGGTGGCTACTCTGGATGGGAGAGGGTCACAGGCAGGGTAGGGTGCATGTGGGCATGAGGCCCTGGATGGGAGAGGGTCACAGGGTAGGGCGCACGTGGGCATCG